>NC_082381.1:88808344-89157094 GCF_027477595.1 Haemorhous mexicanus
AGTGAGGAAAAGCAGCTCTGAGCGCTCCTACCAGGCCTCCTGTGAACCCATGGAGCCTCCAGACCACGTCAGGGATTTGCTCAGCTGGAAACCTTCACTCAGCGCAATGGGGGCTGGGGTTTTCACACGCCTCTGTTAATTTTTAGCCTAATGGGGCTGAACCCTACAGCCAGCATTTTCAACTCTCATGACTTCCTGAGCCTGTGACTTCTTCCCACGGGATATTTGGCCTTGTGTACAGGAACACCTCTGGGCAGCACATTTCCTCTCCTTCCTTACCTTGCACAGATCCCCCCGCGGACTTCACCATAAAGTGCTTCCAACCAAAAAAAGTTATAGCTCAGCTAGAAAAGATGGGATGTTCTCAAGATATAAGGAGTCTTACTAACACATCTGTACCCAGCTGAAAAGGGAGAGAGCAGCCAGAGGCCAGTGAAGTGCTAACAAGGATGAAAACACTGGCAGAATCTTTGAAAAGGACAGGATTTCACTGTCCCAAGTCCATGCACTGTCCCACCAACCTGTCATAGAGACTACGGAGAGAAGCTTTTTTTGAACAAACACACACAACCAGGGGGACTTGAACTTGGGCTCGTTAATGGGAAGGGTCACATTTTTCTTCTTCCAGAGGAGAGGAAACAAAGATGTGGGATCTGTCTTAGTAACTGGGGGAAGGAGAGGGTGATTCCAGCTTTTTTCTAGCAAAAAAAGCAACATGTGTGAGCCAAAGAGCTGAGTTAGCTAAGCACCATCTGTGTAACTAACCATAACATGGGTAAGATTCCTTGGGTTTTCTTCTTTTATCTCATTCCTTTACTGAAAAATCTACTTTTTCAGCTTCATGTACCCTTTAATCTGTCTTGTCTAGTTACAACTGTGTCAGTGTGAGCTGAGACACAACAAGGTGTTCTCCTGCTCTGGTGTTGGAGCTCTTCAAACTGGGCTATAGGGGCTTGAAATCACTGTGCTTCCTCCCCAAAATACTGCTGTGATGGGCATTGAGGTTGGCTTCAACAAGGTCTACAAGAGGTCCCTGAGGAACTGCTCTGATCTCTGCTCCCTGTGACAGGGACAGGACCCAGGGCAGGGCTGGAGCTGTGCCAGGGAGGGTTAGGTGGGATATCAGGGAAAGGCTGTTCCCCAGAGGGTGCTGGCACTGCCCAGGCTCCCCAGGGATGGGCACGGCCCCGAGGCTGCCAGAGCTCCAGGAGCCTTTGGACAGCGCTGCCAGGGATGCCCAGGGTGGGATTGCTGGGGGTCTGTGCAGGGCAGGAGCTGGAATGGGGATCCCTGGGGGTCCCTTCCAGCTCAGGGAATGCCATGATTCATGTCAGACACCCCTTGGGTCACGAGCTGCTGCTGACCAGGCATGGGAGTGAAAAAGGTCTCTCCAGTGACCAAAAAACTCAAGAAAGGTGTCTGACCTGTAGCAAGGCACATGTGGCTCAGAAAGGTGCAGTTCTTCACACTGCTCAGCAAGAACATCACCCTGCCCAGCCATGCCCCCGTACACTCCTGGGCTTGGGTGCCTCCCTGAAAAGGTTCAGTCAAGTCACAGCTGATGTTGTGGGTGGCAGCAGCTGATACTGCTCAGAGCTGGTTTTCAGCTTTTAAATGCTCTTTCTGTTTCAGCTCACTGCCTGCAATCTGCCTTGATGTGAAACACCTATCCTACAAAAGGTCTTTCAGCTCCACCAAGCCCCAACAGATAATTTTATGCAGAAATACCTAATTTATCTCGCAGTCAAGAGAACATTGCATTTTCACATGCAACTCCAGGAAGCAGCATGCTCTTAGGATGTCACCTGTTGGGTCTATTCCTCATTTCCTGCCCAGAAAAATCCATTAGTCCTCAACTCAACAACTACATCTCAGGGATGTAACCTACCTCTCACCTTTTCTGTTTATTAGCTGGGTCAAGAGGCCAGAATGGGACTGGGCAATGCAGAGATGTCACTGGTCCATTTCCAAATTGCTGCACGTTCTCCAGAGATGCATATTCAATAAAACCTCTCCTCTCTGATACCTTCAACCCTTGCTATCTCCTGTTTCAACAGTTGGGTTCACGCTGCATGAATCAGTGAGTTTTAAGAGAATGACATTATTCCTTGAGTTTTAACAGGGTAAAAAGTGATTTTACATGTTAACATTTTCAATATGTTCTGGAAGTCAAACTACAGCTAAGTAACAGCTTGGGGCACTTTATAATAGAATTCTAAAACAGTTTGGGTTGTAAGGAAGCTTAGAGTCTGTATTGTTCTAACACTCCTTCCATGGGCAGGGACACCTTCCACTGTCCCAGGCTGCTCCAAGCCCCATCCAGCCTGGCCTTGGACACTGCCAGGGATCCAGGGACAGCCACAGCTGCTCTGGGCACCCTGGGCCAGGGCCTGCCCACCCTCCCAGCCAGCAATTCCTCATTGCCAATAGCCCATCTGTGCCTGCCCTCTGGCCCTGGGAAGCCATTCCCTGGCTGCTGTCCCTCCATGCCTTGTGCCCAGTGCCTGTGCAGCTCTCCTGGAGCCCCTGGAGGCCCTGGCAGGGGCTCTGAGGTGTCCCTGGAGCCTTCTCTTGTGCAGGCTCTGAGCAGCCCCAGCTGTGCCAGGCTGGCTCCAGAGCAGAGGGGCTCCAGCCCTGGCAGCATCTCCGTGCCCTCCTCTGCACTGGCTCCAGCAGCTCCAGGTCCTTGTGCTGTTGGAGATTCCCTTTGAAAGTAATAAAATGTACTAATGCCCAAAATTATTCCATACTTGTTCAACCAAGGTGGCACAGGACCACTGAATATCTGGTCTGTGTGGGGTTGGGATTCCCCTCCTGGACAGGATGTCAGCAATGTTCCCATTCCACACAGAAATCACACATTACAGCTTCACATGCTAAAAATCATCAGCACCATCACATCCCCCTGCAGAGCTGGAAGCAAGCCCAAGGAGCCTTCACAACCACTTAGCAGGCATCAGACAGTTAAGACACCTCTGTTTCCCTTGTGCATCTTTATAAACTGGAAGCACAGCCAAGTGGTGGAACCACACACAAGCTGAACCTTGCATGTCCAAAGCAGGCTGGCACCTTCCACGAGGGCCAAAAATAAATGGGGTCAGGGTTGACTCGCTCTTCTTCACTCCTAACACCCCCTCAGGTTCATGGTGTTCAGTGGTTTCTTTAAAAATTTAGCTTTTGGGCTTCTGTTCTTACAGCAAAAAGGTAACTGTCCCCAGCATGAGGCCAGAAGCTGTTTCTGGTGGGTGCTGGGGAAGCAGTGCTCAAACTGCTCGGGGGTGAAAAGGCAAACAAGCCTCCCCGAACCCAGGGTTTCAAACAAGCAAGGTGCTTTCAAACAGCTTTCTGTTGGGAGGAAGAGATGGGGAAGGGATTAACTTTTATTTAATTTAACAGGAGACAGCGCCAAGGCTAAGGCTGACACACAATTGAAATGCTGCTAAAAGGCAGAGGTGAGGAGGGCACTCCAGGCCCTCTCAGTGCCCTCTCCAGAGCACTCTCATTTCTGGAGCTGGGTCCTGGCCAAGCTCGAGACCTCTAAGAACTGCTACAATTAATTGCCTCCTCCACAGCTCCTGCAGTCCTCACTCTACTGTATTTTTCCGTAATATAATCACAAAAAAACTTATGGAACTATTGGGAAGGGACATTTTCAGTTTCTCTTTTGAATGCTATCATGCAACAGTTCATGCAACTTCCCTGGAAAACAACTGGCCAACAAATCAAGATCAAAATAACTTTTTTCCAGGGATTTTTTTAGGACTAAATTCTCCTAACTCCATAAAATCAGAGAAAAATAGCAGCAGCACCCCAAAAAATAGTTCTGCATCTTCAAAGTATCAAAATTAATCAATTTTCTAATGAATTCTAGTTCAATTTTCTTTTTGGGGCAGCAAAATAATTGCAAAGTGTCTATTTCAACAAAAGCATTTTCTCCTGGTGCCACATTAATTGAAGATTAGGCTACAGAGTTTCTAATCAGATAATGGAATCATTTTAAGGTAGATCATTAGAATCAATTTTGTATTGTCAGGCCATGAATCATCTACAGCTGAAAAGCAAAAAACATCTACCAAGAAACATGGTCCATCCACAGAGACATGTTGAGAGGTGGAAAAAAAAGAAAAATGAGGAAAAATCTTGATTGAGGATGTAGATTTCTTCATAATGGCAAAACTAAAGCTGGGTTTTAGTAGGCTTCAACCAGCAAAACTAAATTATATTGATAGGCTTTTAAAAATAAGTTTTCTGAACACACATGTGAAAGACTGGTTCCCCTCAAGGCCACACTTCCCACACTGCCCAGGCATGGGACCAGGGCCCAGGAGAGGTTTGGTTTTTGTTTTGTTTTACTGATATGGTATTGCACAGGGGATTTCCTTTGAAGAGCAGCCGCCGAAGGCAGCAAAGCAAATTCCCCAGCTAACATTTCAAGGAAATGAGAAGTGTCTCAGCCCTTTTGGAAAGCCTCTTCTGTCACTGCATAGCATGACCATATCTGCTGAATTCTCTCTGTAAAACCCCCCTCTCAAATGAGGGCTCTGAAACCTTCTCAGAAGATGAAACCTTGCAAATTTCTCTGTAGTGAGAAATTTCTCTTTGCCTGTCAGCAGCATAAATTCACCAGGAAAAAAAAATTAATGCACTTTAGCAGAATTTACTTAGGGAAAATTTTCGTGGTGAGGTTTCCTTCTGAATGCTTGTACAATGATAAAATCAAAGTCAAAGATCTGGAGATAAACTGCAGTGGAAGATCTGGAGAGGCAGTGGGGACCTCACCAGCTTTTCCCAGCTTGCAGGGCAGGATGCTTTAATGGCACCAGGCACATTCCCAGAACACCCACCTTATGCAAACAGCAACAACCTGTTGGGTAAAACATGGCTTGTTCTGGCTTGGGGCAGGCAGGCCCTGCCTCCCAAACATCTCCCAAATTTGGTTCATGGGCCATCCATGGGGCTTGGTGGGGTGCCTCAACAACCACCCTCCTTTATAGGATCACAGGATGGTTTGGCTTGGAAGGGACCTTAAATCCCATCCCATCCCACCCCCTGCCATGGGCAGGGACACCTTCCACTGTCCCAGGTTGCTCCAAGCCCCGTACAACCTGGACTTGAAAGTTTCACAGCCTCAAACTGCACCAGAGGAGGATTGGGTTGAACATTCAGGACAATTTTTTTACAGAAAGGGTGATTTAACACTGCAAATAGCTACCTGGGAAGGTGTTGGAGTCCCCATCCCTGGAGGGGTCCCAGAAATGGCTGGATGTGGCACTGAGTGCTCTGGGCTGGGTGACAAGGTGGGACCTGATGGCCTCGGAGGACTTTTCCATTCCAAGTGATTCTGGGATTCTGTTTGCAAGGATGGGGCATCCACCACCCCACTGGGCAATCCTTTTCCTCTCTGGGACAGAGCAGCACAGGCACAAGCTACTTTTAGCTGTGGGGAGGGATCTGTCCCCATGACACAGGAGGAGATGTGTCCCAGTGAGGTCCTGCTGTGTCTGGGGGTCATTCCTGTCCCCAGGACACAGGAGGAGATGTGTCCCAGTGAGGTCCTGCTGTGCCTGGGGTCATTCCTGTCCCCGGGACACAGGAGGAGATGTGCCCAGTGAGGTCCTGCTGTGCCTGGGGTCATTCCTGTCCCCAGGACACAGGAGGAGATGTGCCCAGTGAGGTCCTGCTGTGCCTGGGGTCATTCCTGTCCCCAGGACACAGGAGGAGATGTGTCCCAGTGAGGTCCTGCTGGGCCTGGGGTCATTCCTGCCCCCAGGACACAGAGATGTGTCCCAGTGAGGTCCTGCTGTGCCTGGGGTCATTCCTGTCCCCAGGACACAGGAGGAGATGTGTCCCAGTGAGGTCCTGCTGGGCCTGGGGTCATTCCTGCCCCCAGGACACAGAGATGTGTCCCAGTGAGGTCCTGCTGTGCCTGGGGTCATTCCTGTCCCCAGAACACAGAGATGTGTCCCAGTGAGGTCCTGCTGTGCCTGGGGTCATTCCTGTCCCCAGGACACAGGAGGAGATGTGTCCCAGTGAGGTCCTGCTGTGCCTGGGGTCATTCCCAACCCCAGGACACAGGAGGAATTGTGTCCCAGTGAGGTCCTGCTGTGCCTGGGGTCATTCCTGTCCTCAGGACACAGGAGGAGATGTGTCCCAGTGAGGTCCTGCTGTGCCTGGGGTCATTCCTGTCCTCAGGACACAGGAGGAGATGTGTCCCAGTGAGGTCCTGCTGTGCCTGGGGTCATTCCTGTCCCCAGGACACAGGAGGAGATGTGTCCCAGTGAGGTCCTGCTGTGCCTGGGGTCATTCCTGTCCCCAGGACACAGGAGGAGATGTGTCCCAGTGAGGTCCTGCTGTGCCTGGGGTCATTCCTGTCCCCGGGACACAGGAGGAGATGTGCCCAGTGAGGTCCTGCTGTGCCTGGGGTCATTCCTGTCCCCAGGACACAGAGATGTGTCCCAGTGAGGTCCTGCTGTGCCTGGGGTCATTCCTGTCCCCAGAACACAGAGATGTGTCCCAGTGAGGTCCTGCTGTGCCTGGGGTCATTCCTGTCCCCAGGACACAGGAGGAGATGTGTCCCAGTGAGGTCCTGCTGTGCCTGGGGTCATTCCCAACCCCTGGGTCCCTCCTGCCAACCCCACAGGTCACATCCATGCCCTGCCTCGGGCCGTCACTGTCCAGCATGAAGAGTGATAGATAATGGGGGACTGGCCAAATCTACTGGCTGCTCCATGCCTGGGGAATTCCTCCCAGCTGCCCCAGCCACCCAGGGAAGCAGCTGTGAGCTGACCTGATGCCCCTTTTCCTCTCTCTCAGCACACAAGGAGCGGCCCCAGCCGTAGCAATGCCTTCAGAGCAGAACATGCTCAGCACAAATATTGCTGCTATTACTCACAAGCAGAGGTTAGAGAGGGCTTTGTCCACCCAGGTACTTTGCAGCAGAGCTGGATGCATCATTTGCTTTGATGATGAGCTGCATCTGGCCCCATCCAAGGAGCTCTTTATGCAGAGACCCCCAGTCCAGGGAGGAGGTCACACACCTTGAAGGACACCAGTACAGAGCTCCACTTGGATGTGGGATGAGCTGGGTTGCTCCATTCTTTGGAGCAGAGCTATGAGCAGTCATTGCTACCAGCTCTCCCTCTAAGGAAGATCTGGGAAAATTATTTTCTAGCTCCTTTCCAAATAAAAGTCCGAAAAATGTGAAGAAAAAAGCAGATATGGCTGAGACCAGCCACACTTTGATTCTTGAGCAGGAAGCTAAAGAGCTGAGATCCTTCTCAATACATAAATGTGATGGGAAATGACTTAGTTCAGTGCTGGTAAAGCTCAGCATAACATCCAGCCTGGCACAGCTGCAGAAGAGAGGTGGACGTGATCCTGAGGAACAGCAAATTCATTTATTTATTAAGTCTCATGCCAAAAATACTAGAGCAGTATTTGCTTGTAGAAATATTTAGTTCAGTCTGGGACTGCCCTTCCTGAAGCTGGTGTGGGATTATTTATCTAGGCAGAAAATTGCAGGGTGTACTCAGGTAGGAATAACGTGGCCAGATCTGGGATCTGCTCCTGTCACTAGCAAAACAACTGGCCTGGCAGAGCAGTCTGTGGGAGGGTGACAAAAGGGTCCTTTTCCCTCCTGCCCCAGAGGATGAAATGTGAAAGCACCTCCTTGAGGAGCCCCTGAGCAGGGTGAGCAGCTGAAGAGGACACATTTCCCCCAGGCATGCAAGGGCTCAGTGTCCTGTGGCATCCCCCTGTTCTCCTCAGCCTGTGGTGGGATGGGTGGGACTGGGGGGAAAACACAGATTTCAGGCAAAGGCAAGAGCTGTTAGTAGAAGAAAGGCTATGGAAGAGAAAGGTTGTCCTACTCACTGCTCTACAGGAGTGTGTGAGAGCCACAGACATCCCTGCCTTCTGGAGACCCACAGTAGGTAGAGAAGAGCCCACCTGGAAGACCTAAACAGAGGCTGTTGAGTAAATCTGTTTTACAGCCCCTCAAAAACACACAGGGACAGGACAAACCTTGCTAAATGCTTTCACTCCCTGATGAAGTCTTCATCAAATTCTATTGGGAAATTGTCTCAAGCATTTTCCCCAAGATGAGGGACGCAGCTCCCACCCCAGAAGTCCTCTGGTTCAGCCAAACACCGTGTGGGTCTCTCCTTTACCACAAACCCATTTCTGACCTGATGTCCAGAGGTTCATTCTGTAATTTGCCCCTCTTCCCCCCGTCCCCATCATTACTCCTGCACTTTCCCTGCCAGCTGCTGCTGAAGTACCACAGGTACTGTGGTAGAATCTGTGTCAGAATCAGACCCATTTTTCTCCTGCACTGGGCTGGGCAGGTCAGGAGGGTGCAGAACATGGGCAGGCACCCCAAGGCATCCCCGAGCTGTGTGCCCAAGGGGAAGAGGGTCTAGTGACAGACTACACAATTATGGATGGGGCTGCAGCCCCCTGTACCCAGTAACATCTTGTCCTACAGATAAAACAGGGATTTCATCATCTTTGGTTCTGGGATGTCTCATGTACACCAGGACAGTAAAATAAGCCAGAAATACTTCCCACACCTGGCAATCTCACAGCTGATAATGAGAAACATTTTCTTTAACAGAAGATTTCCAGGCACAGAAACATTGAGAATAAATCTTATCAATACTAAAAATGAAGACAAACTATTCCAAACCCAGGACAAGGATTCTATAAATCTGTGAATTGCTCACAGTGGTGGGAGGAGAGTGCCAACAAGCATTTTCTCAGGAGTCCATGCAGAGGTGGGCACCACTGCAGAAAAACCCTGGATAAGCTCTTGGGGCTGACCTGTCCCTCTGCTTTATCCCAGTGCTGAGCAGGGATGGGGTCCCAGGATCACCATCCTTGCCAGGCAGCACTGCTGGGGCAGGGAGTAGGAGGTGGAACCTGCTTCAGAGCAATCCAGGGTAAACACTGCAGCTACCAAAGCTTCTGTCTGTGTCCCAGATAGGAATTTGGAGATAAGAGAGCATGCAGAGCCCACGGAGCATTAGGATTGTTTCACCCAGCAGCGTGGCATGACTCATGCTGCCAGCATGGGTAAGTAATTCCCCCCCTCCATCCTTCTGGTCTTGCTCCATCTGCAGTAAGATTGGTGCAGAACTATAGAAACTGTATTAATAAAGGTCTTTTATGTGGGTTTAATCATCTCCCAGGATCTGCCAGACCACAGACTTGAAACTCTTTATGACTCACTCCCAGAGCACACGTTCATTGGTCGACAGACTCTCCTGATTTTGCCCTGTGAAATTCTTTTTCCTATTGGAAGAGAGGGCCTGAGGTGTTACCTATGCTGCAATGGAAGTTCACTGACTCACAGTAACCCCAGATACTTGTATTACATTGTTTGATACTCATTCATTCATCCCAGAGCAACCTCACAATAAACACTGACCCCCCCACCTTCAGCAGAAATTACCATGTGTGCAGATACACTTCCTACTTTTGCAACATGTTTTACAGGGTAAGGCTATCTGCAAGACTGAAAGAAAAAGAAAAATAAGTTATTTTTCTCTTCAAATATATTAAACATCCAGATTTGCCACGGTGCACTTAAAGAAAAGGATTTGGATGAAGAACCTCAATGTGTTTTGAATCAGTATCAGATCCCACTTAGGAGCTGGTGTCTGACCTGCAGAGAAATGCAGTACAGCCAGAGATGAATGAATTTTAGTGACATTTTTAGAGTCAAATATGAGCTTGGCAAGTGATTCATAAAGAAGAAAGTTGATAAATATGGACGCAGAGCTCAGCACTGGCAATTTAAGCTGAGCTGGGGTTGCTGCAATATTGAACCCATTTAATGTCTGCTCTGTACACAGATCTCTCCAGTTCCTGTTCCCCCGAGCTCCAGAGGGATGGGGGATCCCGGGTCAGGCTCAGGGGCTCTGTGCTGCACACATAATCCACGGAGCCAATTAGAGGCTCATGCACATCATCACAAATCTCTGCTAGAGCAGAAAAACGGAAAGCAGAGATTTCCTGCTTACAAAGAGCCAGGAAATGTCCAGCTTGGCAGAGGTGTGAAATTCAAACCCTGAACACAGGTGATGGGCTCAGCTGCTAAAGAGGAAACTATTCACAGGGGGGGCATTGCAGAGACCTATGGATTTGACCCTCTTAACAAGCATCTGTTTGTCAAGTTCACCAATCCACGTGAGCCCGGGGGCACCTCCTTTGGCGTGTTTATTTGTACATCTGCACTCACAGCACTGAACAGACCATCTCCCACCCAGGGCTGCCCCTCAGGCAACCTCCCAGGCTGCCCTTCCAGTGCAAAAAAAATCAGCCCCCAAACCTGGACCTGCTCACTGCCCTTACACATTTACACCAGTTAAACTCAGAGCAAAGCAGGCAGGCAAGAGGTAAATGCATTCTTAAAAATCTTCTCCAAGGCACTGGATCCTCTGCAGAGCAGGACACAATAAAAAGCTAATATCACCACAGCTTGTCCTCCCCAAACTGAGCACTGCCTCACACACTAAAAAAAATGTCTTGGATGTCTGTCTGGAACACAGCCACTTGCTGACAGCCTACCATAACATTATATACAGGGCTATCTTACCTTCCAATTACACGTCCCCAGGGTGTTCCCTAAATATGACTATGCTGATTATATTCAGCAACCCTCCTTTTATTGAAAGGCACTTATTTCCCTTCTCCCTCCCAATTTATTCCAGACACACTAGAAGGCTGAATAAAACACACTGAACTTTGTTGCCCATTTTAATTTCAAATACAATTTAAATTTTAAATTTTAATTTCCAAACACATGCTTTTTCTTAACATATTTCTCAAATGCCTTCAGTATCCTGGTGTATCCTGCAGGTTACTCCAGTCACCAGTACATTTTTTTCAAAGAGCAAACATCTGTATGGGTTTTCCTCCATTTGGCACAGGGAAATTGGTACTAGAAAAGAGTGCTATGGATGGATGGATGGATGGATGGATGGATGGATGGATGGATGGATGGATGGATGGAGGTCCCTTCTCCGTCCACCTCGGATGCAATCGCACAGAGTTCCTATCACACAGGAAAGGTCCCTGATGTCATCACTTCTTCTGTATTTGCACAGTACATTTGGCTCCCCCGTGAGCCGTGACCACGTCAGCATTGGCAAACTCCACTCCAGTGTTGACAACTTTTGCAAACACCCGCTTCATTCAACAAACAGCACTAAAAGACACATTAAAATATCTGAGGCGTCAGCAGAGCAAAATAATACGCACATGGATATTTTACCAACATACTCATGGACTGGAGAAAATCCTTATTTACCACAGATTAGCAGATCTCCTCTGTCAAAAGACTAAAAAAAGTGCAGCAGCCTGAAATAGAAACAAACACACTTGTTTGGTCTCTGAGGTCAGCGCTGCTTTCTCATCAGAAGCTTTGTCATCCAGCCCTCAGGAGTGCCCAGAGCTGTGCTGCTGTCACTGCAGCCATCCCTGTGTGCCCAGGGCTGTGCTGCTGTCACTTCAGCCATCCCTGTGTGCCCAGAGCTGTGCTGCTGTCACTGCAGCCATCCCTGTGTGCCCAGAGCTGTGCTGCTGCCACTGCAGCCATCCCTGTGTGCCCAGGGCTGTGCTGCTGCCACTGCAGCCATCCCTGTGTGCCCAGAGCTGTGCTGCTGCCACTGCAGCCATCCCTGTGTGCCCAGAGCTGTGCTGCTGTCACTGCAGCCATCCCTGTGTGCCCAGCACTGGGAGATGCAGGGACACATCCCTATGCCTCACCCATCACACTCCCAGAGCCTGGGTCCCCAGCCAGCATCCCCCACTCCTGGCCAGGGACAGATGCTGCCAGGCAGCCCTGGAACCTCTCTGCCAGCTTTCCTAGGAGCTGATACAGAGGCAAAGAGGTGAAAAGCCAACCTGACAAAGGGACCGGGCTCCATCTGCCATGAAATCCTCAGAAAACCCCAACTCCGGGCAATGACTGCCAGCGCCAACATCTGGATCCACTGAACCCAAGTTGTGGCTTTGATTTCCTGTGATTCACCTGTGAGATAAAGTGCTCAATCAGCTCCATCAGATATAGGGTAGAAGAACAGACCACTATGCTCTCTTAAGAAAATCTGGCACACACAGATATCCTGACTGAGCGCTCAGGGCTGCCTGCCCCGCAAGGCCATGGGGCTCCCCAGGACACTGCACAGCAGGCTTTCCTAGAAGCCTGCTCAGTAATTTTGTTGTCAGAGCACTTCTTTTTAAAGGTGTTTGTAGAAGGCAGAGAGGGATAATCATGGCTGAGCAGGAAAGCACAGGCTGGATGAAATCCAGGGCGAGTGCGCTGAGCTGCGACGCCGTGCTGTGGGGCTGCTCCTGTGAACTGCAGGGAGATGGTTGTGCATGTGCTGCAATACAGCTGTTGTGTTGGGTTAAGTTGTTCCCCCTCAGTTGTGAGTTGGACTGCTCTGTTTTCCCCTCGTATCTGTTACGGTTCAGCTTTGGCTCACTCCGCCCTCCTCCTCACTGCCCATCATCACCGCTCCTCCCATCCCTTAATGTATCCTTCCCGGACTCCTCCCTGGTGCCCTGACTGTCACTCGGCGCCCCCTTCCTTCCCTCTAGAAAGTTCTAGCTGGGGCGTCGGGTGATTGGCTCAGGGGCCACAGTTCCGCCCCCCATGTTCCCTTATTGGTTGTTCCTCATTGTCACTCCCTCAGAGGCCAAACCCCTCTCCGCTTCCCATTGGCCCAAGGACTGTCTCCACCCTCATTTCTGGTGCCCCTTAAAAGCTGGTGTAAGCTGGGTTTTGCTCTATCTTCAGCTCTGGGTTCGTCCTCTGTGCTGGGGCTTCCCAGTAATAAAGGCTGCTTCAACCCTGAGCTGGAGTCCCCCTCTCTCCTGGCTGGATTGCTGCCGGGAGTCTCCCGTCCTACACAGGGAGCTGTCTCTACCACAGAGTGGAGCAGTTGTCCCTAGGCGCCCTCTGGGTAACCCAAGCCTAAGGGAGTGCCCCCTATTGCAAGCAGCGTGCTGTGTGCTTGCCGGGCGGCTGAGAGGGTCGAGCCCTCTTCTGACCACTTGCTGCTTCAATTTGGCGCCCAATGTGGGGCCCTGGGACTGCTCCTGGACCCCGTGGACAGAACTCGTGGAGCCTTGGATTACAATGCTTGGATTTCCATCTGTAGTTCAAGCTACCTCCTGGTGAGCAGACCCCTTTTTGGTGGGGGGTGCTCCCGGAGGATCAGGGATGGTAGCTCCAGGCACCCGTGGAGTCGTCCCCCCAAGCAGGACCACCAGCTCCAGTTTCCTTTCCACCCCTCGCTGGACCTTTGGTAAGTTGATTTTTGCCCTGCCTTTTTAGTCATTTCCATAGCCGACCCTGACTCGGCTTTCCCTATTTTGCCGGTTGGCATTTTGGTGCACAGCTTCTCTTATTCTGACAGGGCCTGGCGTGGGGTTTCTGCTTTCCTTTCTTTCTGTCTTTTCCTGGGGCGGTGGTGATTTGAGTCGCATTCCACCAATTTTACATTATGGGTGCTTCCTTGTCTGCAGCTCAAAAGAGAGTTTACATCCAAGTTGTGGGTATCCTTGTGGGGGGGAATGTTGAATTTAAGAAAAAGGATTTTAAAAGGTTAGTGAGGTGGTTGTTTTCCCAGTTCCCTGAAGTCTCTCTGGACCAGCTTTCTGATCCAGAGTTCTGGACTTTAACTACACGTAAATTGCAGAGCCTGGTCAAGTCAGGAGAGACTTCCCTCCTTTTAAATACCTATTTGGCTTCCCAAATTAAAATTATTTTACAATCTGGAAAAAAATTAAAGAAGCAACCATCCTCACACAGTTTAGTCCCTAGTTCTACCCGTCCCCCTTGTCCTAGCCCTCATCCCTCTCCTTCTTGTCCTAAAGGGGGGATTTTGAGAGGAGCAGCTTGCTCCAGCACGGCGCAGGGTGTCCACCATTCCCCTGGCTCCCCTCAAAGTTCTCCTTCCCCCAGCCCGAGGAGTCCTGGCCAGACTCTTCAGGGCTCTTTTCCTTCTCCCTCTTCCCCAGTTAGAAAATCCCCAGTTAGAAGACCCTCTGTTAGGTTTTTCATGCCTCCACAAGATGGCTCCCATGGAGCCCAAGAGGGAGGCGAGAACATGGCTTTTCCCGCCTTTTCTGTTTCTTCTCCCCACAATCCCTTTCGCCTGTCAAAAAACCCCTTCATGTCCCTTGACTCCTCCCAACTTCCCTCAGATGTCCCTCCCTCAGTCCCTCCTCTAGCTCCACCCTCAGCCTCTCCTCCAGCTCCACCCTCAGCTCCTCCTTCGACTCCTCCCTTAGCTCCTCCCGTTCCTCCGCCCTCAACTCCTCCCATTCCTCCACCCTCGGCTCCTCCCATTCCTCCTCCCCCTTCCCAAGCTCAGCCTCCCCAAGCTCCGCCCTCTTACCACTCCCTTGAGGCAGAGTCACAAGTCGGGAAAGTTCCCTCCCCTTTTCCCAGCCACTCCCCCTCCTCTCTCAGTTCCGGTTCCCACGCCCCGCCTCCCAGTATCCACACTCTGGGTTCCGGGGGGAGGGGAGTGGAGACCCGGGAACCGGAGTCAGTTTCCATCCCCACAGTGGCTCCGGTCACGTACCATCCTGAGAGGGAGGTGGGGGCCCGGGTTCAGTGGACCCCGTTCCCGCACCATTCCGTTAAGGAATTGTGCAAGGCTCAAAAGCATTTCTCCCGGGAGAGTGAGTACTTCCAGGGGATCCTGAGGGCCACCCTTACGGAGTCCACTGTAACCCCTGCAGACCTGCGACGGCTTTTCTCCTGCCTCCTCAACCCCACTGAATTCCTCATGTGGGAGGCAGCATGGAGAAAGGAGGTCGTAGCAATGCTTCCCTTGCTATGGGACAACCCCAGGCTTGCCTTCGATACAGCTGGAGATACAATCTCCACAGAACACTTGTGTGGGCTGGGAAATTGGGCTGATGGCTGGTCTCAAGCGCGTTCCATCCCAGCGGAGGTTTTGCAGGAGACAGCTAAAGCGGCAGAGAGGGCGTTCCTCACCTTAAAACCAACAGCACCCCAATTAACCTATTCTAAGATTTTTCAGCTCCCGGACGAGCCATTTGTGACTTTCGTCGAGCGCCTCCGAAAGGCTGTAGATTTGCAGGTGCGGAGAGAAGAGTCCAGAGTTGAGATCCTGACTGAAGTAACCTTGGCGAATGCCAATCTGGCATGCCAGACTGCCATTCTCGGCCTGCCCTTAGAGCCTCCACCCACCCTACAACACATGCTCGAGGTGTGCGCTCAAAAAGTCACTGTTTCCTCATTGGACACCGACCCGAGGAGCTGCCATCAGTCCCGGAGAGCTGCCGCCACTGCTGCTGTCAACGCCCTGCCTGCTGCTGAAGCCCTGCCTTTAGAGTCAACCCCATCGGCCGACCATCAGCCGTGCCCCCGCACCCCAGGACCAGCCCAAAAGAGAGCCGCCACCGCTCCTTGCCATCTCTGTGGGAAGCTGGGGCATTGGATGCCCGACTGCCCTCTCAAGCGCCAGTATTTTGAGTTTCAGAAAACACAGAGAGGGCAGAAAGAAACGCAGCCAAAAAAACTAGGTGACGAGTGCAGTCCCTCCCTGCGCCAAGATAAAAATGAGGCGGGACCTTTGACATCGTGCAGGGAGGGTACAGGAGGAGGAGAGCCGAGCCCACCTGTGACCACCACCGTACTTGACAGAACTGTACCGGACTTGACTTGTCTTGATTGCATTCAGCCTGAGCCATTTCTAACCACCTTTTCCAAAACTGTCCCTTTCAGGTTGCAGCTGACCGAGCCCCTCCACATTCGGGACACCAACTTTCATCTCGTTTCTGTGAGTCCAGAGTGCCCAGGTACTTGGACTGACGTCGGCTGTAAGTATGTTGTCGTTGGAGACACAAAATTTACACCATCAGACATAAACATCGTCCCAGGTCTGCTGACATCTGACCCAAGTAAATTTGTAGTAGCCCTGTATGCTGTCCACTCCCCCATGTTCCTACCTAGAGGGCAGGTTCTCGCTCAGGCCATACCAGTGCCTGAGCTGACTTGGGACCTAGAGCATCCGCATACCACCAACACCAACGTCCACACAGTTGCCTCGGCCCAAGTCCTTGGCCGAGAAAAGCCACGTCTGACCTGCTCTCTCTCCCGGGGTAGGGTTTCAAAAACGATGCGGGGGTTGTTGGACACAGGGGCAGATGTGACGATCATTCCCTCTCGGGAATGGCCGTCACATTGGGAATTGCAAGACGTGTCACGACAGATTCGGGGAGTTGGAGGCATTCAATTGGCGCATCAATCGAAGAGCGTCATACAAATTAAGGGGCTGGATGGGCAATTGGCATCATTATGCCCATTTGTTTTAGACTACATGGAACCCCTGTGGGGGAGGGACCTCCTTGCCCAATGGGGAGCCAAAATTGACTATTCCACGGCTCCTCAGGTTTTTCGGGCAGCGGTCACTGAAGAGTGCCCTATCCACAAACTAAATTGGAAGACCGACAAACCAGTGTGGGTAGAACAGTGGCCGCTAAAGAAACAAAAATTGAAGGTGCTCAATGAGCTTGTCCAGGAGCAGCTACTTAAGAGTAATCTGGTGGAGACCATGTCTGAGTGGAACTCCCCAGTTTTTGTCATCAAGAAGCCCAATAAAGACAAGAGGCGGCTCCTGCACGACCTCCGTCAAATTAATAACATCATACATGATATGGGTTCCCTCCAACCAGGGATGCCGTCCCCCACGATGCTCCCTCAAAATTGGAATCTGACCGTGGTAGATATAAAAGATTGTTTCGTTCAAATTCCTCTTCACTCTGATGATGCCCCACGTTTTGCCTTCACGGTTCCCACCATCAACCATGAAGCCCCAAGGAAGAGCTACCATTGGCGTGTTCTTCCCCAAGGGATGAAGAACAGTCCTGTCATCTGCCAATGGTATGTAGCTTCCTTGCTGTCCCCAGTTAGGCAAGCAGCCAAAGACTCAATAATCTATCACTATATGGACGACATTTTAGTTTGTGCTCCAACTGATGATGTACTTACCCATGCACTTGATCTGACAATCGATGCATTGGTTGTTGCAGGGTTCGAGCTCCAGGAAGACAAAATTCAACGGATGCCACCCTGGAAGTACCTGGGACTGGAGATTAGCAAGCGGATCATTGTTCCGCAAAAATTGGCCATAAAGACTAACATCCAGACCTTAGCAGATGTCCATCAACTGTGTGGATCTTTGAACTGGGTAAGGCCTTGGCTGGGTATTCCAACTGATGACCTAGCCCCCCTTTTCAATTTATTGAATGGGGGAGAGGAGCTTAGTTCTCTTACGTCCCTTACCCCAGAGGCACGAGCTGCGTTGGAGAAGGTCCAAAATTTGATTTCCACCAGGCAGGCCCACAGGTGTCAGCCAGACCTGCCCTTCGAGTTCATTATTCTCAGTAAATTGCCACACCTCTACAGTCTGATTTATCAATGGGATGGGACTGCTAAGGGTAAGGACCAAGGCTCGAGAGACACTCTTTTGATCATAGAGTGGGTCTTCCTCAGCCATCACCGGTCCAAAAGAATGACATTGCCACAAGAACTGGTGGCGGAACTGATCCGCAAAGCAAGATCGTGGATCAGGGAGCTTGCAGGGTGTGACTTTGGCTGCATCCACGCTCCAGTTCAATTGAGGTTGGGCCAATTTAAATTGGACATCTTCGAGAAACTGCTCGGCGAAAACGAAAGTTTGCAATTCGCCTTGGACAGCAGCACCAGCCAAATTGCTGTCGATCAGCCAGCCCACAACATTTTTAATCAGGAAAATCAATTTGCTCTCTCATTAAAAAGTGTTCAGAGTCAAACTCCTCTCAAAGCTTTGACTGTGTTTACAGACGCATCTGGAGCATCCCACAAGTCAGTTATGACTTGGAAGGATCCTCAGACTCAGCGGTGGGAGGCTGATATCACAGAGGTAGAGGGATCTCCTCAAGTAGCTGAGTTAGATGCAGTCGTCAGAGCCTTTGAGAAGTTCTCTGAACCATTTAGTTTGGTTACTGATTCGTCCTATGTAGCCGGTGTAGTATTCAGAGCAGAAAATGCCATCCTTCAGGAGGTATCCAATGCTGCCTTTTTCAGGTTGCTCTCAAAACTAGTTACATTAGTCTCCCACCGAGAGCAACCCTTCTTTGTGATGCATGTCAGGTCACACATTGACCTGCCAGGGTTCGTAGCAGAGGGCAACCGGAGAGCTGATGCTCTTGCTGTGCCC
Source organism: Haemorhous mexicanus (assembly GCF_027477595.1). NCBI lineage: Eukaryota > Metazoa > Chordata > Aves > Passeriformes > Fringillidae > Haemorhous > Haemorhous mexicanus. The sequence continues at coordinate 88,826,593 of NC_082381.1, forward strand.
GCTCAAATGACCCCGCTCCCGGATGTGTTCCAGCAGGCTAAGATCAGCCACCAGCAGTTCCACCAGAACGCCCCTGGTCTGGTTTGCCAATTCCAGCTGACCCGCGAACAGGCCAAGGCGATCGTGGCAACATGTGCCCAGTGCCAGCAACTTCAAGTACCATCCACCAGCTCTGGCATCAACCCCAGAGGTCTCTCTAGCTGTGAGGTGTGGCAGATGGACGTGACGCACGTACCATCATTTGGAAAATTAAGTTATGTACATGTCTCAGTGGACACCTTCTCCAGTGCAGTTTTTGCTTCTGCCCACACAGGGGAGAAAGCCTCGGACACAAAAAAACATCTTGTGCAGGCTTTCTCGATGCTGGGTATCCCTAAGGTCATTAAAACCGATAATGGCCCAGCGTATAAGTCCAGGGAGTTCCGTGACTTCCTGTAGCAATGGGCAATAGAGCACAAGACTGGCATCCGCTATTCCCCGTCAGGCCAAGCCATGGTGGAGAGGACCCACCAGAGCCTGAAGAAGGTACTCGAGCAGCAGCATACGGCAGTGAAGGTGGAATCCCCCCAAGCCCAACTGTCCAAGGCCTTATTCACCATGAACTTTTTAAACTGTTCATTCAATGATTTGAATCCACCCATCATCAGGCACTTTGGACGTCACGAGCAGCTGCACCTGAAAGACAGGCCTCCGGTCCTTATTAAGGATCCGGAGACCTGGAGGACAGAAGGGCTTTACGACCTTGTGGCCTGGGGTAGGGGATACGCCTGCGTGTCCACTCCCTCAGGCCCAAGGTGGATACCATCAAAGTGGGTCAAGCCCTTCATATTTAAAAAGGCGGATGCAATCGAGACAGTGGCACAGGTCGAAGAGGCTTGCTGGAGGAGGAAGTGCAAGCCCTTTGAGGGCGACTTCAACATCATTGAGTAAGTCAAGCTGAACCCCTTTCGAGTTCAATTTTTACGTGTGTTTGTTTCCTTCTAGTGGCCCTGACCTAATGGACCCATCGCTTGCTGCATGTACCATCCTCCTGGCAGTACTGTGGTCCTGCTTGACACCTGTGGACCCCTGGATTGTTCCCCAACCGAAGGCAAATGTCTGGTGGACCCTCGCACAAGTCCTCAGCCAAAATCACACCTGCCTTAACACCGCATCAGCAGAGGACCCAATGTCATCTTGCCTTGTGGGGATCCCTCTCCCTTCAAAGGATTTACCTCCCCCCTTTAACTCCTCTTTCACCCCTTTATCCTCCAAACAAGGTGTTGTTGCCCCTGGGCCCAATCCTAAAATCATTTGGAGAGCCAGAACCAAAGGGCTGGTACCTTTGAGTTCCGAGCCCCCTGAATTCGAGTTGCTCGGCTCCACCAACGCCTCTCTTTGTTTTCAATTTGACTCCCCTTGGACCCCAGACCCTTCTAGCTGGCAATACCCAGTGGTGCGGCAACCTAAAAAGGAGTACATGGCCCGACGATGGTGCAATACTATTGCCAAAGTCAACGCAGCCGCCACTGCGGGAAGGCAGCCTCTATCCTTACCCCGAGGTTTATTTTTAATTTGCGGAGACCGAGCATGGGCAGGCATCCCCTCTCGCCTCATCGGAGGTCCTTGCACCCTCGGCAAGCTGTCGCTGTTTGCCCCCAACTTAACCCAAATTATCAATTGGAAAAATAAGAATGCCACAGCTGATTTGGCCCGTCCCAAGAGGGACCTTCAAAATCTTGATCCAGACTGTGACTCCAAAATTATTCATTGGTCACAGCCCAAAGGAGTTGCGATCACCCTATTTTTGCCCTGGGTGTCCATCGCTAAATCTCTAGGTGAATTGGCCCACCTAAAGTGTTGGGTGGCGAAACAAGCAAACCTTACCTCAGCTGCCTTATCGGGCCTTCTGACAGACGAGGAAATTATAAGGAAGGCGACTCTCCAAAATCGGGCTGCAATCGACTTCCTCCTCCTCTTGCACAATCATTAGTGCGAGGAGTTTGAGGGCCTCTGCTGCCTCAATTTGTCATCTAAGGCCGAGGACGCGAGAACTACCATCAAGAAATGCAGAACATGGTCCAAGAGATAAAGAAAGAGACTTCGGACTGGTTGGGGAACATTTTCTCGAGATGGGGACTCTCCTCCTGGGTTGGGTCAATCTTAAAGACTGTGTTTTATGTCGCTTTAGTTATTATTATTGTTTTAGTTGCTGCTTCAGTTCTATGGGGTCTGTTTAAGAGACTGCTAAACAAAATTGTGCCCCCATTGGACGTGAACCAAGTAGTGTGCCCTGGAGAAAATTCGTCCAGCGAAGAAGACCGGCACTCTTGGTTCGAAGACGTTCAAGCAGACTCTGATTCCGAAAACAACTCTCCATCCACCACGCTTTAATTTTTTTTTAACAAAAAGGGGGAGATGTTGTGTTGGGTTAAGTTGTTCCCCCTCAGTTGTGAGTTGGACTGTTCTGTTTTCCCCTCGTATCTGTTATGGCTCAGCCTTGGCTCACTCCACCCTCCTCCTCACTGCCCATCATCACCGCTCCTCCCATCCCTCAATGTATCCTTCCCGGACTCCTCCCTGGTGCCCTGCCTGTCGCTCGGCGCCCCCTTCCTTCCCTCTAGAAAGTTCCAGCTGGGGCGTCGAGTGATTGGCTCAGGGGCCAGGGTTCCGCCCCCCATGTTCCCTTATTGGTTGTTCCTCATTGTCACTCCCTCAGAGGCCAAACCCCTCTCCGCTTCCCATTGGCCCAAGGACTATCTCCACCCTCATTTCTGGTGCCCCTTAAAAGCTGGTGTAAGCTGGGTTTTGCTCTATCTTCAGCTCTGGGTTCGTCCTCTGCACTGGGACTTCCCAGTAATAAAGGCTGCTTCAACCCTCAGCTGGAGTCCCTCTCTTTCCTGGCTGGATTGCTGCCGCGAGTCTCCCGTCCTACACAGGGAGCTGTCTCCTCCACAGAGTGGAGCAGTTGTCCCTAGGCGCTCTCTGGGTAACCCAAGCCTAAGGGAGTGCCCCCTACTGCAAGCAGCGTGCTGTGTGCTTGCTGGGCGGCTGAGAGGGTCGAGCCCTCTTCTGACCACTTGCTGCTTCAACAGCCACTGGGGTTTGCCTTTTTTTCTTTCTCTTTTCCTTTTTCTTCTTTTCCATAAAGAGCTAATATCTTGGGAAGCCTTCCAAGACAGCTCAAAAGAGAGGTGGACATGCCAAAACATGATGCACACTGGACACCGCTCCCCGCTGCAGGCTGCCAACCAGCTTCTCCAGCCAGCTGCTTTAGGAGTTGACAAGTTTTTCCATAGTCCAGGATCAAATTTAGAAGCAGTGATCCAGCTAGCAGCAAGCAGCACAGATGGTTTCCTTGTCAGGAGAGCAGCAGGTAGAGATCTTCCAGCTCAGAGGACTGATCTGTCTGTTCTCAGATCTCCCTGTTGACTCAGAGCAGGAAAAACCTCAGCAAGCTTTGGTGGGATTCAGGCTGGAAGACCCAAACCCACGCCAGGCAGGAGATGCCAGATAGGTCCTTTTACCCTCCTTTCACCACCCCCACCACCTGCGCTCTGTGATCCATATGTTTATTTGCTCTGCAAGGCGAGGCTGATTCCTGGCACTCCTTGGAAAGCCACCACCTGCTCCAAGAGACCTTGGTGACTGCCCTTCTGCAGTCATTATGTATGCAATAAAATTCAAACAAGGCCATAAAACCAGGGGGAAAAATCAGATCAAGTGTGGGTCCAGCCCCGGAAGAAGCGAGAATTTCTGGATTTAGCTCAGGGGTGCTCAGATCTCAGCCTGGGCTTTCTGCCAGTCACCAAAAGCTCCCTGCAAACCCAGTCTGGAGACAGAGCTTTGCCATGGTAAGTGGGCTGTGAGTATCTCTGGAGGGGCTCCACAAGTCCCCATGCACTGTAGCGAGGGTCTGGACAGGAGACAGCGCTCAGCAGCTACTGGGAGGGGGAACTGAAATGTTGGAGTTCAGGTCTTAACACCAAAATCTCACTTCAAACACCAGAGCTTTGTGCTGGGTCACACTGCAGAGTGGGACAGCTGCTCTGGCTCTCCCAGTGCCTGGGCTGCTCTCTGGGGCTGACAAAGGCAAGAAACCTGTCTCCACCTCCAGCACTGAGCTGTTTCCTCACCTCCTGCAAGGACCAAACCTGTGTGCCTCAGTTTCCCCACCTGCTACAGGGGCCCAGCAGCCCTCTGAAGTCTCTCACAGTGCAACTCATACCACATGTAAGACCTGAGTACCATTGCAATGCAATTATAATAATTTCCCATATTAGAAACATGGCTTTTTCTTCTCCACTGAGAGCTTTTCCTGCTGGCTTGCAGGAGGCAGAGCAAGGGGAGCCCTGCTCACACCACTGCTGCTCCAGGCCACGTCCCTGGACTCACACCACCCTCCTGCACCATATTTCTTTTGGGAATTCAACACAAAGAGCGTGGGAAGCACGGAGGGACCGGGCCCTTGATGTGCAGCCCTCAGACAAATCCCGTGGAGCTCGCTCCTTCTCCCTTGCCTCTGCCTCTTTGTAGCCGTGACCTCTCCCTGGCGAGGCCAATCTTCTCCATGGCATTTCGGGGCTGACCAGGGCTCTGAATGGGGAATTAGCCAGAACACAGCCTCCTTTGTTGCAGTACTTCTTCTAATATATGTAAATGGGGCAGGTTGTTGTTCCAGCCCCGGCACCCACCCGCAGGTAGGGGCCTTTCCCCGGTGGCAGAAGCCAGAGCGTGGCCCAGCCCACGTTGCTGGGTGAAACACAAGCTGCATTCCTCCTTCCCGGCCTTCCCAGCAGAGAAACACGAACGCCCCAGATCAAGCCACCCAACATTTGATATTTCACAGGGCAAGAATGCACTTCATCCTCTCTAGGGTAGGGTTTTCATGCCATCTCCTCCTGCTGACAGATTACTGCCACTCAGCTGGCTTGGGGATCTGGAACAGGACACAACACCCTATGGTGGCAATGCCTTCAGACCCAGCCGATCCTGCTCCTTGTCCATCCTTTCTTGAGGTTCTTTTGTCCTTTTCCTCTGCTGTGGGGTCACCCGTTGTCCTGCACGTTGATGGGTTGGCAGCCTTCACAGGAGGGTGACAGATCATTCTCTCATCGCTCTCTCAGCACACTTTGGGGCACTGAACTGGTGTTTGGATACCTCCTGGTGTCTGAGCTGGGAGGTAAAACACTCCTCCCAGACACAGACTGCTACTATCAGGGTCAGGCTGGAGCTCCATGGGCCCAGGAACAGGGAGTTCAGTCACAGAACTGCCACTTGAAGCCCAGGACTTGTCCCGTGTCTTGGTCCACATAGTCAATAAAGAGAAAAAAAAAGTCAAGGTTTGTCTGAGGGACAGACAAATCTTTCAAGCACATCTGAAGGGAGCTTCAAGACAGACACCAGACCTTCCTGCAGAGGTGTTTTAGTGACTTAGAGTCTAGCCTGTGGCAGAGTGCAGCTGAGGGGAGCCACCAGAGGAAAGGGAAGGTAAAGTTTTGCTCTACACTTCCCCATTTCAATGCACAACACTGTGAATTCGCTTTTGGTAGCAAACACCAGAGCTACCAGGCAACAAAGGCAGCACAGAGAAGAAAAAAGGAAGAGGAGGAGACAGAGGGGGAGTGGGATCAGAGATTAAAGGGCACCCAAGCCTCATACAAAACATTTTGCTTTTGATCTTGTCCTTGATCATGAAGGTCCATCCCACTTTTGCACAGTCAGAGGTCATATTGTGGCTTGTTTTCTCAACAAAAAGAAATACAACACCAGAAACTGGCAGAAATTGGCTCTCACGCACAAACCTGAGCAAGGGTCACATTTCCAAAGAGGTCAGTGTCTATCCTGTCTTAGCAGGGGACACAAGAGAGCCTGGAAGGCCTGGGGTTTGTCTGCAGCTCTGCTTTCTGTGTGAATGGAGATGAGCAGCTCAGGATCCAGCTCCTACCACCGTGCCCCAGGCTGGCAAGTTTTTAAGCAAATTGGACAAAGAAGGAGAGATCTCAAGGAACCAGTTTTTCTACAAGGCTTCTGAAAGTTTATCTTGGGAAGAACAGAGTAAGGAAAAAGAAAAAAAAAAAAAGACCCTGTAAGTGTATCCATTCAGAGTAGGAATCAGTCTGTGGGTTCACTTCCTATTAAGTATTGGAGAAACACACGCACCAGAGACCTCTTGAAAGGCATTGGCCATCAGAGAGCTTTTAATCAGAGCTCCTATTTCCTTCAACACCAAAGTCAATCAACACCAAGACACCAACTCATGGTAAATCAGGCATCCTAGCTGCAATGCTCACAGGCTTTTCCCTTTCCTCTCTTTTGGACAAGGTACAAGAAACAAAAGGCTTGTTTCCAAACTCTACAAATTTGAAGTGAGCAGCTGCTCACCAGGGAAAGACCCAGAGCTAATTACCAAGCTCATCTAACAGGCTCCTTGTGAGGCTTGTAGGATGATTCAGGTTGGGATGGGCCCTGGGGGAGGTCTGCAGCCTGGGCAAGGTCAGCTGTGAATTCACACCAGCGTGCTCAGGGCTTGTCCAGCTGAGTCACAGAAGCCTCCGAGGATGGAGACTGCAGCCTCTCTGGGCAGAGCTCCTGCAGATCCCTAAGCTGGGATGTCAGGGCCAAGGAGGTTGGTGGCAAGGGAATCACAGAAATGTCACAAAGAGCACAACTGACCTCCCTCTCGGGGCTCCTGTCTTATCAACACCTATTGACACCAGGAGGACAACAGGCAAAATCCAGAGTAAAACCCACAGCAACTAAACACACCTCTGCAAAATGAAGCTCTCCAGGGAAAGCACAAAGCACAACCTTTTCCCCTGCAGCTGCATTAGGAAAAACCCACCCCTTGCCTGCCCACGGTGATCTCAAGCCCTAAATTTAAACTAGGAAATCAGCTGTCATTGGGAAAGTAATCTGGGTCTTTTCAGCCACCGAAGAGGAGGATTCCTGGCATAGCCTGGGGCTGCTCCGTGGCAATCACGGAGCTCAGCTGCCTTTTGTGGGAATAAACCTCGGTTCTGGCCCCGGGGAGGAGGGGAGCACGGGCAGGTTCGGCTGGTGTGAGGTGTGATGGGTGCAGGTCACAGCCCACTTCACATCCCGTGACACAACCGAGCCCAGGGAAGCCTTGGGCAAAGCCCAAATGTCCCTAAACAGTGGTTATTAGGCCCAGAAAGAGTTAGTCTGTGACTGCTGCTAGTGAACAGCTGGATTAGTCCATAAATGCAGGTGTGTGAGGTTACAGCCCAACACAGATGGGAGCTGGTCTCAGCTAGCCCAGCTCAGGTTTTATTTCCTACCTTACAGATGTATTTACATTCCCATCCCCTACTTTCCTGCATGACCAGAGCTCATTTCCAGCAGCTTGATGCACACCTTATGCAGCAGGGCACAGAGAGCAGGAATGGAGCAGTTTAGATCAGGATCCAATGTAGAAAAGGCTGTGACCACACTGTTACTGTGCCCCTGGCTGTCCCAAAGCACTTTCTGAAACCAATGGGAGGTTCAGCTCAGCCCAACACAGGAGCAAGCCCAGCTGCTAAAATTTTGATAGGATCAGAAAAATTAAAGTGGTTTGTTACAAGCAGCAAAGGTACAAGTGCAGCACACAACTGTACTGGTGGGAAAGAGCTAGTGCTGATCTTCACTCCTGTTTTATTCATGGCCTCATTTCCCTCTGCCAGAGGCAGTGATGAAGACCCATCCACGGGATTATTCTTGTTAAAGAGTGAACAGTAAAGAGCCCAGAATAGCTCTTCTAGACCAAGGCTGGGGGATTGAAGCTAAAAATACCCACCTCTTTACCCAGGACCTGAGTCCCTGGCAGCTGGGACATCCCCCTTAGGCTTAGGTTTTATGTCAGCTCCTGAGCAGCCACTGTCAGAGCACAGGCACACCGTGGTGAGACCAGAGTAGGGTAACAAGCTGCAGAGAAGGGTAACAACCCTGCTGCATGTCTTCGTATCACCCCTCCTGGCTGTAACTCCCCACTCCTCTCCTGCACACAAAAATGGCTCTGGTGACAGCTCCCTCAGCACAAGGCATCTGAATCTGCTCAGCATTTTCCACCTGCTTGACGCTGAGCTGCAAGACCCTTCTTCCCACCAGGTTAGGGAAGTACCTGTGGTGCTTCCTGTTGCTGATCCAGGTGTTTTCCTCATGTCCCTTGGCAATACACAACTGAAGGGCCACCAGTCCCACCTTTGTGTCCAGCATCTCCCAGCTCCTCTCTCCTTCATTCCCCAGGGTGGTGGAGACTCTCCCTCTGTGGCATAAGAATTGAGATATTCCAGGGAAGGAGCTCAATACTGAAATCATAGAAAAACAGAATCACAGAAGAATTTGGGTTGGAAGGAACTTCAATGATAATCCAACTCCATGGGCGGGGACACCTTCCTCTGTCCCAGGCTGCTCCCAGTCCCATCCAGCCTGGTCTTGGACCCTCCCAGTGATCCAGGGACAGCCACAGCTGCTCTGGGCACCCTGGGCCAGGGCCTGCCCACCCTCCCAGCCAGCAATTCCTCATTCCCAATATCCCATCTGTCCCTGCCCTCTGGCCCTGGGAAGCCATTCCCTGGCTGCTGTCCCTCCATGCCTTGTGCCCAGTGCCTGTGCAGCTCTCCTGGAGCCCCTGGAGGCCCTGGCAGGGGCTCTGAGGTGTCCCTGGAGCCTTCTCTTGTGCAGGTGAGCAGCCCCAGCTGTCCCAGCTTTTAAAATGCAGACTCCACTTCTCCACTTTCCCCCTGTTTGAGATATTTTCCTCCCATTTCCCCATCACTGCCACTGTCACCTCCAAGAGCTCCTACTCCACAATGCCACAAGCCCATTTCTTCGGCTTCTTGCTCCTAGGTGTAACCCAACCATCCATGACTGCTGGTAGCCAGAGCTCAGTTTTCCTTTATCCTCCCTTCCAATGTAAAATCTGATTTCTTAGTGATGCCCCAGACATTGTCACCGTGCCCCCAAGCCCCTCTCACAGCCTCCCAAGGTCCCCCCTTCCCCCAGCCCTACACCCCACACTCCTGGAGGCAGAGGAAGCCAAACTGCACAGACAAGCCCTGGCTTGGCAGCAATGCCAAGAAACTTGGAGATTTCCTGCTGGAGCACCTATGGAAAATGAATAACTTATTTTTTCCTCCGTGTGTTCCCATTTATTCACACTGAACACTCCCCAGTGTTTCCTGTCTTGGCAGAAGCTGTATTTGCTGTATCCAAAACCCTCCCAAAAAAGCCACTAGACAGTCATATCCCATAGGGTAGCTGCCCCTGGGTGTTTTATGGGATCATGGTGTCAAACACATTTTATTTGTACTGTTTTCACCAAAAGTAATCCTCCCCACTCTCCAAAAAGGGTTTTCAAGGACAATATTTTTAAAAATAATATAAAAAATTATTTAGATTTTTGCAGAATTTCTTGAAGACCACTTATTTTGCTATCAACAGAAACAATCAGATTCCAGAAACTATTTAGAAAACCTTGCCTTGAGTAAATGAATCCCAGAACACTCAAGAAGTCACGTCCACCTGTTGTCAGAAGCCACACACCTTTGTAAGCACTTAGGTATATACCATTTTAAACCCCCCCCTAAACCTCCTGCTACTAAACACAGCATTTATTAGATCTACCAAATGCTTTTAAAAAAGATCTTTTTTCTTATTTAAGAACTTAAAGATATTTTTGGGGAAGGTGTGATCCATTTTGGAAAGTCTGCTCCACATTTTTAAACCTGCTGATAAAGTCACTGCTGTTGTTGCAAAGGATCTGTCAGTTCCCTGAAGAGATGCAGAAAGTATTTTCATACTTAAAAGTTGTGGATGCAGCATCATGTCCATGCTTAAGAGAAATGAGATGCCTCACTTTTAAAGACTAGAGCTGGATAATTTTGGCAGCCTCTTTCTATCACATCTTAATTATTTTTTCCTTCCAACAAAACAGAAATATTTCTCTCCATTTCTTGAAACAAGGACAGTTCATGCATCATTTGGCAGCCCTCTGCAAGCGGTTTGTACTTGAATTTCCAGAAACAGTGTGTTATTTACACTGCCAATTGCAACACTTCTTTCTGTGTAAAAGCTCCCTTAGATTTCACCAATCTTTGACTCTTTTTTTTTTTTTTTTGAATAAACAGACCCTGAAGGCAAGAAGAACATTGCAGGGAAGGAAAATAGCTCCAATACTGTTAGAGCTGGAGGCCAAGTACAAATTCCACACTCTCTGCTGGCTTAGGTTGATAAATTTGCTGGGATTTCAAGGCGCAGCCCCAGAATTTCATGTTCCCTGGGAGAGTGTGGATGCACAAGGTATATCCTTATGCTGCTTTTCCAGGGGAATGTGTTGATTAGCCCCCAGCTGGTGAAAAATGCACTTCTCATTGCTGTCCTGTGGGAGTCCTTCAGGGCTCTCCAAGGCTGGGAAGGAGGGCTGGTAAAGGCTGAGGAAGAGAAGGGGAGGTGAGCTGCTGGGGATGCTGCTCAGCTGCAAATTCATCCTTTTTCTATTTTTTTTTTTTTTTTAACCCACAGATTTATTGTTTACACAACACCAAAGCCACAGACCCCAAAGTGCCACCTGCTCCCACTCACACACAGCGACCCCGGTGTCTGCCACTGCTCTCATTCCATCCCCAACATCCATCCCTTTCCAGCTGCTTTCCAATGGGAGCCACAGCTTTAGGAAACACTGGAGTCTGCAAACATCCAAGATCATTTCTCTTTAATCAAGCCAGATGTTATTAAATGGGAGACACCAAATGAGCTGATATTCCATGTTCACGAGCTTTTAGAAACAAAACAAGACTTGCAGTAAATCAAACCCATTGGAATAATATGTGGGGGAAAAGAAAGGAAAAAATTAAATCCCGGAGTGTATAGTTGTAGAAATAAGACACCAGGAAAAAACGTCCAGAAAGCTAATTTTTAACTCAAGAAGTTCACGTTTTCAAAAGGCACAGCTCATCCCACACTCCCACCCCTGCAGAGGAGAGAGGAGAAGCTGAAGTCATTTAGCAGACATTTGCATCTATATTCTACAAGTAGCAGATGCAAAGGAAGAGATTCATTTCCCTTTAACATAAGCCATCTAAAAATTAAATGCTGATAGTCATCTTGGATTCTTTTTAAACCCAGATTAAAATAGCTGCTATGTGCAGGTCTGCCCTGCTCTCTCCCCAGAGATTACAGAAAGCACTCAAGTGCCAAAATTAAATAGGGGGCTGAAATTAAACCAGAGGTATCCCACCCCCAGCACAACTCCTGAATGCATGGCCTTGTATCCAAAGCACACTGGAATCCCTGGAAAAATCACGGCTGTAATCCTGGAAGGGTGTTTGAGTCCTCTGCTGCTGCTCAGGGATTCAGGAGGTCAGGCTGACCTGAGGTGCTGTGTCAGCCCTCAGAGCGACCTGCCCTGCTGGCTGCCAGCACCCAGCACCCTCCAGGACAGCACAGCGATGTCCATTTGCCTGGGCTCAAATGGAAAGGCAGAAGTGGAAGCAAAGAAGGTGCTCGTGCTCCCAGACTCTCTGCTGAGATTGATTTCTTGTGATATTTTTACTGCCAGATACCCTGAGCCATACCAGAGCATCATCACTCTGAAGGCATTGGAACAAGCATCTCTGGAGTGCAAGGGCAGGAACTACAGCAAGAGCCTCAAAAAGGGTCTCAAAGGGCAAAGAAAAACAAAACATAAAGAATTCAAACATGTCTGTGGCCTCTGTTTTTCATTGCGCTACACCAAGGGAGCGTGTGCATGCCTGTGTGCATGCCTGTGTGCATGCACAGGACCAGGAGGGACCAGAGCCTGACCAAACCAGCCCCTGCTCCGGAGCAGCCCCCCACAGGACCCCCAGGCTCACAGCCCAAGGCCAGGGGTGCCCCACGAGCAGCACCCAAAGCCGCGCTGTGGCAGAGCAGGCAGGAGGGCAGCAGGAGATGCTCCCTTGGCTGCCCAGAAGGCACCACCAGAAGACCCTGAGGCATCCAAGGCAGGAGAGGGGGAAGTCCTGGAAAGGAGCCCCCATTTTTGTTGCTGGAGTCTTGCACTGCAAGGCTTGTGATCGAAGGTTCTGCCCTTTTGAACATCCAGCTTCAGGGAGAGAGGGTGCGGGGGGAGCAGAGGGGGAGCAGAGAGGGGACCAAGCTCATTTGCTTTTATTCTTTTTTTTTTTTTTTTTTTTTTTTTTAATACGTGGCAGGTGCTGGTTTTCCACGCACGCTACCAGCTCCACACAAGTTTTTTTTTTTTCACGTTCCTTTGAGAAACAAAGGTTCGACGCAAAACGCTGCCCGTGATGAAATGTGGAAAGCGCCCGGTCTGGCTGCTGGTGAGTGCTGCTATTCATCTGACCAAGCAGCATTTGACATTTGGGCTTGCTGGGTCTCAAGTTTCCCTCTAGTAAGATATGGGCTGACTCCGCCGCAGCCAATCTCGGTCGGAGGCGCGGATGGTGCCGGAGGGAGGGAGGGAGGCATGAGCACATCCCAGACGGAGCAGCACCCACGGGCTGTGCAAGAGCGGCACTGCGAGCCTGACCTCAGCTGCACCAGAGCCGTGGCACCGCTGCCCGGTCCTCCTGGACCTGCTGGGGATGCTGCTCAGCTGCAAATTCATACCTTTCTTTTTTATTTTCTTTTTTTTTTTTTTTTTAACATTTCTTCATGACTTCCACTTGTTTTTTTTGCTTTTCTCCCCCCATTTGCCAGAGTTTTGTGTTTCCTGTTGCCCGCATGGTTTATCTGCTGTAATCGGAGGCAAGTGGAAGCTGTTTTACAAGAGCAGCATCGAGTTTCCCAACCCAGGTTTGAGCTTGGTGCAACACAACCAGCAGCACAAAGGGAAATCCTTTCTGTCAGCCAGTGTTTCAGAATAAATCCAGTCAAACCGAAATCATACCAAAAGTGACAGGCTTGCAGAGTGCTGGCTGCGCGCTGCATGGAGGCTGTGAGCTGGATCCACAACTCAGACATGTCCTCCCAGATGGAGAGAGTCCAAGCCAGACAACAATACCACAGTCCAGTCTTCTGAGAGGTGTAATCCACAAAAAATCCTACTCTGGGTGGATGTGTCACTGCCCAAGCACAGCGAGCCAGCTGGAAAGAGCTGGCATGTTTGCCTTTGATGAGTAAAGCACTAAGCATGATTTGGTAGAGACACTTTGTGGTACTGGGAAGATCTGTAACATCCTTTAATCTTTACATTTCTCTTTGCCTTTTGTGCTCCTCCTCCCAACCCCAAGATTTTTGCTTTAACTACAAGCAAGGACAAAAAGAAGGCAGCTGCAGCATAAATGACATGAATACTAAAATAAGTGCCATTTATAAGCAAGGGTTCTTTAAGTATTATCACTTCCTGATGCAGCTACTAAACTCCTTGTCCACAAAATTTAAAACAGGCTTGTACAACACAGTTTTTCAATGAGTAAAAATCCCCTATCACTTTATTTTGCACCAGACTTCCCAGGACTGTTACTTGCAACATTGCCACAGAGTCTCCCAGCTCCTAACAGCACCATCCCCAAAGACCCACTTGTCACCCTCATTTCCACTTCTTGAGACTTTCTATTAGTGGAAATGAAATTTGCAGAATTGCAAAGCTCATTGCATAACTCGTTCAAAAGGAGTTAGGAACAAACATAAACACGTCTCGTGGATGACAATGAGCCTCTGGGAGCCCTGGAGTCCCAACAGGCTTCAACTCGCTCCAAAAAGCTATCTAAGGACCTGACCCCAGTCTCACTGAGTGCAGAAAAAAAATTAACTCCAGACCACAAGTGCTGCAGATCACTGTAAAGCCATGGCTTATAAACTTTATTTTCCTGGTACCCATATCCGTTGCCTTCAGGAGATGAATGGTCTCGTCCCAGGATGGTTTTGGGCATGGTCCCTGGCTGCCCAACAACTCAGGCAAAGCTCAGCCTGACTTTGAGCCATCTCTTTGTTTGGAGGAGATGCTGCAGCCCTCCTAAACTGGGTCTCAGGGCATCATGTCAGTGATCAGCCATGTGGTGGGACTGCAGGCATGCACAGGTCTCACATGTGCAGCTCTCTGTTGCAGTCCATGCAAGATGTGGCATGTTTCTCAGCTCCAAGAACACCCAAGATACTCATCTGCTCTGGAAATACAGCTGAGCCTCCACATGAGCCTGGAGAGTGCTCACGTGGACAAACAGGGGTATGAACAGTCTTGCACACAAATATGGGTATGAACAGCCCTGCCAGAGCAGCTACACGGGAAACTTGGGGCATTTCAGGGATAAAACTGAGGTGTCACCTCTCCCAGGTCACCCCAGAGAACCTCTGCCAGCTGTGACAACAGTGCAGGGCACTCCTGCCGCCCTGCTTGGGCAAGGGCAGCATCCCCAGGGCACTGAGCCTGGAGGAGCATGCTCCACCCCATCCCTCCAGCCTGCAGCCCTTGGCTGAGCAAGCAGAGCACCTGTGGGAGGAACAGAGCAGGTAGAACCAGTGCTCCCCACCTGCCAGGGAGCTTGCTGCTGAGCAAGACCAGGGGCACAGTCCAAAACAAACAGCAGCAGAAACCACTTCTCCAAGGAACAGCTTGTCCGTGCTGTTGAAACCTCGAGGATTAGTGCAGAGCAGCCCTGTCCCAGCAGGCAGCTCTGCTGGGCACACTCAAGGGCTGGAAGCACACCTGGAAAATGGAATGAAGAGGTCGAACCCAGGAGAAGGGCCTGCCTTATGCCACAGGCTGATCCTGAGTCCCACATGTTTGCTCTGCTTGTCTTTAGCAGGCACACACAGGGAGGAGGGACTGAGACAAACCCAGCTCTGAGCATTGACAGTGATGTAACTGCATCTCACAAGGAAGGGGAATGCAGGTTTTTCTCTCCCTGTTCCTCAGGAAGGGTGCAAGCCTCACTACTAATGGTTCCTTGTCTGTGCCACAGGAAGATGAGCAGGTGGAACCCTGTCCCATAGGGAAGCAGCAGGCTGGAAGGGGTTCCTTCCAGCAGTACAACCAGCATCTCTGACACCTCCCCGGAGGGCTGGAAGAGCAGGGTGCTCACTTTAAACTGCCCTTTAAAATCACATCTAATTTTCCTTATTCTAGCACTGAGCTGCACAGCTACCACATAACCTGAGGGTTGAGACTGGAGGAGTCCTACCACACTCAGCAGCTACATTCACACAGGTGCATCATTGTGCAATAGTAGTTGCAAAAACTTCTATCATTCGGGCATCAAGACCTGAAATTGGAGGAGAGAGATCTCTTTTACTTCTTCTCTGCACAAGGTGAGCTTAGAGAACACCACCAACCTGCAAAAGCCAGTGATGCCTCAGCTCACACTGCATGGCCACCAAGCCATCAGCACAGTGCACACACCTGCAAAGGCAGCTGCCTAAGTCACATAAAACATTTTTAGAAATACAGTTGCCATCACTAGAATGTTATATTCCCTGTGAAGAGTCCTTGCTTTGTTTTCCTATCTCAAACTCTCATGGTTGAAAGGGGCACAGGCAGCTCCAGTTGCAAGTTTACTAGCAGATTAACAAAAACCTTGATGAACTCCAGCATATTTCTGGTTGATGTCCTAAAGGATTTCATTTATACGAAATCCATGCTTTAAACAGCTGATAGTCACTTCGAAACATGTCAAACTGACCCCTGTTCTGGCCTCAAAGGAGCTCACAAATCATAAATTTACGTAATAAATAAAACTTCCCCTGGGACAAACAACAGACTGTGAAATGCACTCAGTTCAGCAACTGCTGAGAACACTCATTTCCTAATCAGGCCCTGTGGATGCTGCACACACCAACTTAACCTTATCTCCCCTCATCTGGGACTCAGACTATGTGCTCACACAGCAGCTGTGCTCCTCCAGAAGCACCGTGGTGCTCAGGTGCCAGGTTTTTCAGAGATGAATCAAACACAGAACGGTGAAGAGCTGTAGGAGCTACACAGGACCCGAAACCTGCCTGGCACAGCCCCAGCCCCATTCCTGGGGAATGAGGAACCTGGGCACTGAACACCTTTTCTGGCAGCCTGGAACCCTCTGTCAGATACAGATCAGGAGCTGCTTCAGCTGAGGATGCTGCAGGTGACTGGTTGGAATGTCAGGGGCTGAGTCACAGCACGGAGCTCCCCACCTGCAGCCTGGCAGTGGCCAGGACCAACAGGAGAGCTCAGCTGCTCAGGAGCACTTTGGGAAAGGGCCATGTAGTCAGGCTGGTGCTGCAATAAGCTCAGGAGTTGGGGTATAACATGAGATCAGGGCCATGAACTTAAAAGTCAGGTTTTGGCTCATTATCTACAGCCTACCAGATTCTGACATCCACTGCATGGTGTGCTGCAGCTTCGTACCAGGCAATTGGTACATCCCTGATACCCCATCCCTGGAAACATCCAAGGCCAGGCTGGATGGGGCTCTGACCAACCTGATCTAGTGCAAGGTGCCACAGTTTATTGCAGAGGGTTGGATTAGGTGTCCTTCACAAGTCCCTGCCAACCCAAACTGTTCTGTGATTCCATGGTATATTCCAGCACAATAAGTGGTAAATAATGGCTGGACGAGGTATCTAATACAGGGAAGGCATCTCAGAATTTTAATCTACTTCATTACCTATCTTTCACAGAAAAACAGTTTTTTTAAAGTTCAGATTTTTCCCATCCTCATAGCTCCACTCCCAGATTCTATCCAAAGCAGAGGCAAAAACAACTTACTGACTTGAGCTCAAACTTTGCACAGGGGAGTGTGTCCAGGAGAGCATGAGGAAGTGGGATAGTGGGAAGGGTGGGAGCCCAGCCTTTGGGTGCCTGTACTGTGCAGTCTTGCACCTCCATTCCAAATGTCTCTTGCACTTGTGGCAAGACATTCCTCAGGTCCACGGATGGGAGACAGTAACCTGGGATAGTGGAAGGCGTCCCTGCCCACTAGGAGGAACAAGGTGGGCTCCAAGGGCCCTTCCAACCCCACACACTCCCGGGTTCTATGAGAGGGGGCCACCTGCAGTGTCAAAACAAATCAAAGAATCTCCTGATACACAAAAAATCTGGCTCCTGCTCTCTCTGAGAAGCAGGCTGAGGGATGAGAGCGAGTTCACTGCACCTCCATCAATCTCATGGAGAGGCCCATTCCAGCAGTGGCACCCCTGTCACTCTGGCTGCTTCCAAACCTTGCTAAATAACTGCACCAATGCCCAAACCACACTGAGAACAAGGGAAGAGCAGGGAAGGAAAGGTGTAAAGGAAGGAAAAAGAGAACATCTCTATATGGTTAGAGCCCCAAGCTGCTTATTGTCCATCACACGTGCAGGGATGGGAGTCACTGACACTCCCCCGTCCTGCCCAGGGGAGTCACAGTGAAATCCTCCTCTGAAGCCAGTGATTTAGACTGGAATTACACAGGTGGTAGCAACATACCGCAAATTCCTTGGGTTTACTTGGCTCTCAAGTCATCTTCAGGAAATCTATTTTTAGGCCTGCAACTGCATTTTTCCATGGCACTCCATGACTCTTCCTCCCACCCCAGTGCTGGGCAGAGCAGGAAAAGGCTGAAGACAGAGACCAGCCCTCAAACAAACAGGATCTGAGCAAGGAGCACACCTGCTTTGCAGTACAAATTCATGGGCCTCCACCTGGAAGCTGTTCTGAGAGAAAACAGCAGCACAGAGCTCTGCAGCACACACTTCTGCCCAGAGCACCAGCACTGGGGGTTCCCAGTTCTCCAGGACAAAATGCTACAGGTGGTGACAGAGGCAGGACAGCCCTGGTGAAGGCACACAGTACTTGAACCTCATCCTTTCCTTAGAAACAGCATTAATGAATAAATACTGCTGTTTGTGTAGCTGCATCCAATACCTGCCACAGTGAGTTCTTTGTTCATATCCATGCTTGCCCTTTGTCTCAAGTTCAAACTACTCATATCCATTTATACTCCATAGCCTACTCCATACTCAGCCTTCTCCATGTTCTACTCCCTTAAAATCTCTCCTGGATCTAATTTGCAGACTTGCCCACTGTTAGAAAAGTAGTCATAAATGTTCTACTTTTCGCTCACCACAACCTCACAATGCTTTTCTCCAAATTAGAAATATTTTTTACCCTTCTACCAATAGTAGATTTGCTGAATCACAGAGCTTTATGATTATTTTTAAAGTGATTTAGAAGTTTCTGGAGTCTGGCGAATGTACTTTTATTAAAAAGAGCACAACTTTAGTTTGTACAGGTGGGGGAATTTAGCCTGGTGAGTGTCAGAAGAGGCTCCTGAAAATGAGTTTTTTCATGCTCAATCCAATTAGTGTTCCAATAAATACAACTTCTCAATGCTCTGCCATCTCTTAAGTTCTCCCTCCCGAGTTAAACTTACGTTGTCTTCTGCTTCACACTCTAGATTTTGCAAATCCCTTTTCAAGACCTGAAAAATCTCTTATTTATAAATGACCACAGAAGAGGGGAAAAACACTCTTGTGTAAAATACTCTTACAAGAAAAAACAGAAAGCCCAATGATTATATGATGTGTATCTTGTACTAGAGCTAAATGTTTATAAAGAGAGATCCATTTTCTTTTTCTTCCCTGGCAAAGGCTAAAGTAAATACAATGCTAGAGAAAATATGTGACATGCACTCAACACTGAAGAAACATGTTTGGATACAGCACAGTGAGGAACTCGCAGAAGAATCTAACACCATAAAAATTCTGAGCTTCCAGCTTGCTGTCAGTGCTCAAATCTCTCAAAGTAAAACTTGGGTGAGTTTTCTTTTGAGATGTGGTCAGATGGTGCTTACAAGCTCCATAAACTGATTAGTTAGTAACAGGAATGAAAAACATTTCATAGGTTAAGAGAGGTTATCAGGCAGCAACACAGAAATGAGGGCACAAAGCCTTTTCCCTCCTCCTGCTTCCTGTAACCCCATAGCTCAGGTTTTGGCTCATAGACACTTACTTTGCTCTTTTTGGTTTTTTTTTTTTTTTTTTTGTTATTCTAAGTCCCCTGCTGCTAATGTGGAGGAGCTGGTGTGCTGTCTGTGCTTGGGACAGACAGGAGTTTGGGGTGCCTGGCTCTTGGTGTCCAGGCTGGGCATCACAACCTCTCCAGACTGGCAGGTTCACTCCCAGAGCTTGCTGCCTTCAGCTTCTGTGCAACAGCTCCCTGTCTCGCTGATTTTCAGAGATTAAAGCTCTGCTTTCACAATCATTAATGCCACATTTGGGCAATGCCTGATCTCACAGAAAACACGTCCAGCCCAGGCAGGGTGTGAACACACAGCCCTGCTTTTGCTGAATCAGAGCAAGAGCATGATCACCAGAGGGAAATCAATAGCTATTCTTGCTGAGTACCTGCCAGGAGGAGTCTGTCATGATGGCAATTTCAAACAGCTGTGGATTAGCAGCCTGAGCTTACTCCTGATCTGCCCTGCAATTCCTATGGCTCCAGCATTTTGACCAAGCATCACTGGCTCTACAGCTGGACTTGTTCTCAAAGAGTGCCCTCAAATAAGTCCAAAAACATTACCTTTTGATCTTAACTCCCTTCCATGAGAAATACTTACCCAGTATAAAACTAAAACCAACAACCATATGTGTAATTCAAACTTAACTCATGCTCCATCCCACCTGCTGAATTTACTTTTTCATTTAAATGTACCAAAGTCAGAAAAGACATGACCAGCACTAGGTTCCTTCTAGCTGCTTCCAGAAGGGGGGAAGTGCATCCCTGTTACTGAACCCTTAGCTCTGAGCTCTCAGAAGGATTAATTTCCCTTCTGATCTCCCTCAGCACCCCTGAACAGCATCCCAGTCAGACAGCACAGACTTTGGCAGGTGGAGAGGCCAGACAGAGCCCTGCCCAGCTTAACATCATCACACCAGATGGAAATTGTCTGGATTTGCAGATGGAGGAAGAGCTTAAATAGAAATACTCTCACGATGAGGTGAGACTTCCCCAAAAATGTGCATTTTAGGAACTTCAGCATGTAATTTTTTTATACACAGAATGCTACACAACATCCCATCTTCATTACTGGAGCTCCACTAGCAGTACAGCCGAACTGCTTATTTCTAATCCAGAAAGGAATGCAACAGGTAAGTCTGTCTCTGTCAGGCCTCTGCACCTTGTCCCTCTCTCACACATACAGTTGTTTAGGATTAAGGTTTAATAGCTTTTTTTCTGGACCAAGGAACCACAGAACCTATTCTCTTCATTTTCTGCCAGAGGTGAAGCAGAGATGTAGCACTCCAGTCATCTCCCCACAAACTGCAGCTGGGACTCACTCTGTAAAACACCAAATGCTCCCCAATGCCCTTGGAGTCCAGCAGCTCCGGGGTGCAGAGCAGCACAGATGTGTTGTTTAAAAACCATATAAAGAGAAACGGGGCCTGAATTTTCAAGTGTTTCAGTTCCAAGGTTAAATCCATCAAGCACTCAGGAGGAAGGCTGTGCTACTGCAGGGAGGGCAGATGCCTTTGCGAGGCTGGGACAGCTGCTGGGTGTCTAAAACGCTCCACCCAGTGGCAGAAAGCTACACCCGCCTGAAAAAGAAAATCCTGCACAGTTCTACACCGGCAATAAATCCCACACGTGCTTTCTTTCCCCACACAGGCCAAAAAAAGAAAGAAATTAACATTTTCGTTATACTGCATAATAGAGGCTATTCACGTAAAGAATACAACTGAGCCTAAAAAGGGAGGGAAAAAAAAAGTATGCGTTCAGTACATTTAAAGTATGTGATTATCCCTCTAAAATCTAACACATTTCTTATCTCCCACTTCTTCTGGGACACTTAAATTCCCGTAATCCCAACTGCTCTCAGCAGAGATGCCTTAATTTCCCAAAGGCAGAAAAACAGTTCTACCATTGTTATATCCAGGAAATCAGAGAACATAGCTGGGAATTAGTACAAGGATCAGGTATTTCTGCTGCTATTCTGCAATAAATGATAGGGCTTACTGGCAAAGACAAGCTCACACCAAATCCTCAAGGCTCAGCACTCCTAGGTAATGTGGAAGATTGGCTCAGGAATCAAACATCAATGCTTCTGCTCATCTTTAATGATAACTCAGCAAGAAAAAGCAAGTATTTTGAATCTCTGCCCATGGCACTGGGGTTGGAAGTAGATGATCTTTAATGTCCCTTCCAACCCAAACCATTCTGTGATTCTGAAGCACAGCAAACTGTGTTTGTGTAGGGCCTAGCACAGGACCTGGTTTTGGCCTTCTGGGAATGCCATGCTCTGGGTCTCAAAGTGAAATCAGGACCTCCAGAAGAGGAATGCAGAGGGATTGTCACTGGTCTCAACCATTTAACTGTTTTATTTGCACAAAGAAGGTTTTGATGAGCTATTGGGAAGGAATTGCTGGCTGGGAGGGTGGGCAGGCCCTGGCCCAGGGTGCCCAGAGCAGCTGTGGCTGCCCCTGGATCCCTGGCAGTGTCCAAGGCCAGGCTGGAACAATCTCATCTACTGCAAGGAGTCCCTGCCCATGGCAGAGACTGAGACAGTCTCCAAGGTCCCTTCCAACTAAACCATTCCATGATTCCATGAACACATCACTCAGACCTGGTTGACCACAGCTGGGTGATGTGAAAGAAGCTGCAAGCGTTAGAGCTGCACTGCCTGAAGTCCCAGTAACTTCATGGGAAAGGATTTTTCACTGCCTCACTTCTGTGTGACAAAGTCTCTCAGCCTCTTCAGTTCTCACAGAAAATGAACAGGATAAAAATGGAGTGATTTGGGAATAAGCAGCTGGCTCACACTGCAAAGAAAGGTTACTGGCAGGAGGATGTACATCATCTGTGCTGATAACACATTTTTCAAGGTATCTGGAAGCTGTAATTTATGCATAAAAAGTTCTCTGGAAAATAAGGTGGACATCATGATGCATTCTGCAGAAATTATGCCATAATTCAGAATGACCAAATGCAGTTCTCATGGCTAGAATTACACATGAATCTCAAAAATGTGAGTGATAAAAAGGGGAAATGAAACATTGTGTGCTAAATAAAGCACATGAAGGGGATTTACTGTAAACACACATTGATGATCTCAGAAAGAACTGTTATTGCACGGGGATGAGATCCTGGAAAAACGTATCCAGTTCTCTGAAAATGAGAATTCAGGGATCATCAACAGTCAAGAACTGCCCATAAATTCCTCCATGAGGACAAGAAGAGGGGCAGCACCCATCCATGATCTCTGTAATGAGTGACCAGACCTGAGGGAATGACATGAAGCTCTGTAAGGGCAGGTTTAGGTTGGATCTCAGGGAAAGGCTGCTCCCCAGAGGGTGCTGGCACTGCCCAGGCTCCCCAGGGATGGGCACGGCCCCGAGGCTGCCAGAGCTCCAGGAGCCTTTGGACAGCGCTGCCAGGGATGCCCAGGGTGGGGTTGCTGGGGGTCTGTGCAGGGCAGGAGCTGGAATGGGTGGTCCTGGTGGGTCCCTTCCAGCTCAGAGTATTCCATGTTTCTATGATTCTAAGAAGAACAGGGAATTAGTTATTGGTTATTTCAGAAAGCACTATTGGTTATTATATAAAAATCCCCCTGCAAAAGATGTGGCAAAATCCATGTGGCAAATCAGTGAAATCCCAGTAATCCCAATTTACTACAATATGAGTAGAAAAAGGAAAACAGATACTGTATTAGATAAACATCTGGTTTGCTGCCCTAGGGCAGCTGGGTTGGTTTGAGATTTTTTTTAACCCATATAAACAGTGCTAAATATCTCTACAGTTGTTAAAGTCATTGCACCCATGAAAACCCCTGGGAAGCTGATCAGCATACTTCAATTGTTATCCACCAGCTGTAGCAACACTTGCCTTGACCTGAAATTCCTGCTAGGCTAGGCAGACAGGTTTGAGTAACTGCCTGGTTTTCACAATCCTCCCATGCCAGCAGAGTGGCAAGAAGCTGTTGTAGGTAAGGAATATTTGACAGGGGACAGAGGATGAGGAGTGAGGGCTGAAGTCTCTGCTGCTGTTCCAGTGCTATGGAGAGGTGTGTGCTGTCTCTGACAGGGCTCTCTCCAGGGAGTACCTGATGCAGACACGCACATCAGAGCAAGCTGCAAGCAGTTCATGGCAGCCTGAAGGACTCCAGTGAGCACAAAGACGTCATCTCACCCCACAGTCATGCTGGTTCTGACAAATGATTCATAACTCCAACTCCAATGCCTCTGGGGCAGCTTCCTCAGAGCTGCACCTCCCAAACTGGCCAAGAACAGCCCCACACCAACAGACCCAAGAAATATGGGTGGTACTATCAGAGGAAGTTTAAGAAAGAGATGCTGAATGGGTGCAGCTACTGTGATAACAGGCCAGATGCAGCCATGCCCCTTCTCAGGGGGCTGGCAGATTTGCTGGAGCTCTCTAGAAACTACCAAACACCAGTTATTCCTCAACCAGTAGAAACACTGTCTCCAACACCCAACACTGATTTCCCAAAAGTAACAATTTTCAGATTGATTTACTTTTAAAATAAACTAACAAACAGAACACCAAACCTTTTTTCTTTTGTTTTATATTTATTATTCTTTTGAGAGGCACAATGAAAATTTCAGCTTCTGTTCTTTTCCCTTGCAGGACAGCAGGGTACAGGTTAATAGCCATCAATCTACAATCAATATATACTTCAGAAAGTCTCTGATTGCATTTTCACATTTCCTGATAATAAAAGAGGCACATGTGCCAGACAGTGTCAGTAGCTGAAATAAGTTTAAGCAATACTTGCTTAAAAAGCTGCACTGACTGCTATTTTAAGGCAGGTTGGGTGAAAGTTTGACAGGCAATTTCCTCAGGAAATGAAAATAATTTTGCCTACAGAAATACATTGATTGAAAAGAAACTTTTAGAAAATACTTCATCAGTGTGAAATTATATTGACGCTCCACTTCCTTTACTTAGAAAGACATCAATGAATCTTTTTTGTTCAGAATTCTGACTTCTCAGTCGTTCCTTTACCTTGCAGGAAAGGCAGGCAGCGGTGCTCTGCTGTCAGAGGAGGCAGGTTTCTCGGGGGATCAGCAGCTCAGGCCAGGCTGCAGTGCCCAGGAGGCCTCAGGCTGTGTTCTCAATGAGCACAGCAATGCCTTGCCCTCCGCCGATGCACGCTGACCCGACCGCGTACTTCCCACCACGGCGCCTGCTCAGAAACAGCAACAGGGAGCTTCGGTTACTGCAGGGAGCCACAGCAGCTCCTGTCCTGATTTTATGAGAGGAAACCAGCTACCAACTGGCTGTCACTGACAATGATGTTTTAGAATGTCCATGCTGTTATTTTTCTAGTAAAATACCATGAAGCTCAAATGCTGTTGAAATATTTCTGAACAATGACTTTAGACATCATCTGGTTCCAGGCCCTGCCAAAGGCACAAACTTCTTCCACCAGACTCCACCTGAACCTTTCTGGAGTAGTTTTTAAACTAAAAACTGAGGTCGTTTTTAAATGTAGGTTTCCTACAGCCACACTCCAATAAACAGATTTCTGCGAGGTGCAAATGATCTGAAGTTTCACGGCTGAGCACTGAGACAGTGTTGCAAGTACAAGCAAAGAGACACAGTGATCCCCACCCTGAGGGGGGAATTAAAATGGTGCTAAGCATGTTAAGCAAGCCAAAAGAGCCAGAATTTCTGAAAATGGGCTAAAGGAGAGAGAAGGTGACAACAAAGTCTTTTAAAGTATCCCCTTCCAGCAGCTAAAGGACTGGAGAGGGTTAGGGCAAGGGGGAATGGCTTCCATTGTCAGAGGACAAGGGTTAGATGGGATATTGGGAAGGAATTCCTGGCCATGAGGATGATGAGGCCCTGGCACAGGTTTCCCAGAGCAGCTGTGGCTGTTCCATCCCTGGCAGTATCCAAGGCCAGGTTGGACAGGGCTTGGAGCAACCTGGCATAGTGGAAAGTGTGCCTGCCCATGGCAGGGGGTGGAATGAGATGGTCTCTAAAGTCCCTTCCAACCCAAACCATTCTAGGACTCCATGATTCTGTGAAATGCACCACCTTAAGAGAACAGACTTTGCTCAAAGGCCATTCCAAAAAAGGAAAGGTTCCCACAGGCTCCTGTGGGCTTGGATCAGATCTAGGTGAACTAACAAATGCTGTCATGACAACAGGATGGGATGTGGGGCAAGTGCGGGACCCGTCCTGCAGCACAGACATGGCAAACTTGTACAGAAAGTGGCCCATTCCAGCCAGGAAAGTTTTAGGCTGGCTGACCAGAAGAATTTAGTCACACGGTATCCGTGCCCAAAATGTCAGCAGGCATAAATCCATCCACCAGCAGTGCACCACGCTGAGCAGCTGCTGTGTTCATACCTTAATTCATGCACCAGGTGAGCTGTGATCCGTGAGCCCGAGGCCCCCAGAGGGTGGCCGATGGCGATGGCACCTCCGTTGACGTTCGTTTTTTCAGGGTCAAGGCCCAACACCTTTTCCACAGCCAGATACTGAGGTGCAAATGCCTCATTTACCTAAAGCACCAGAGAAAGACAGAACTTTAACACCGGCTTTCAGCAGCATGTGTGCAAACGAGATTAAATGAGGTGAACTGGTCCTCCAGGTCCTTCTAAGAGAAACCTTAAATGCTGTGTCTGTAACAGCATGCTCAGCCAACACACATCTGTCAATCCAACCCAACTAAATTCAAATACTATGCAAGTATGAGGTGTATTTTCTAAAAAAAAAGTCCAGTATGTTCTGAGACAGTGAGTCCATGAAGAGTCTGCTGCTCTGACAGAAAAAGGCCCTGTTCACATGTATCACTAATTAAAAACATGATGAGCAGTCCAGCCAATGGAGTAAAGCATCATGTCACATGAGGATATTTTTGTTCCATGGAATGCAATCACACCATTTCCAGTTTCCACATGCCTGGGATTTTTGTAGTGACTGTGCAGCAGACATTGGATGGACAGAGGTCAGGCAGGCACCTGACAGGCAAGAACACCTACATGGAATTGAGTGGAATCCTTCTGCTAAAAAGATCAGGGGTAAAATCACTGCTCCTGTAAAAATATCTCACCTCTACCAAATCCATATCCTTCAGGGTCAGTCCTGCCTTCTTCAAAACCTCTGTAATTGCAGGTACAGGGCCTGTTTGGAAATCATATGCAGTTAGTTAAATTAAAAAATTATTAAATTAAGTATTTGAAACTTGTTTTACACAGGACAAAATCATAAAGCCTCATGAGAACCCCTCCCACGAGCCTCTGTGAAGATAATGAATTCTGAATATGTCACTCACCTGCTTATTAGGTGGTAAGAGAGCTCCTAAATCTCAAAACTGCTTGATCTCCTTGCCAACATATAGCCAGGGAAAGCTAAGAGCATCACTACTGCTGCACACAGAGCTTTCAAGTCAAGAGAAGTGACAGTCCCCAGGTAAAAAAAAAAACAACTTCACAATGGTTGTGAGGCATTCTCCCTCCCAGTAATCTTGGTTCCATTTATTTCCTCACCACTTGCAGCCTCCAGGGAAACAAAATAGGAAAAATACAGGCTGCTCTAGAGTTTTCTGGTCATGTGCTTAGTTATGGGTATTGCTGTTTTGGTGTTCTTAATATATCTGAAAATCTTCTAGTAAAAAGCCAAACATTTAATTAGTTTATCCCAAACAATTAAATGCTCCCTCAGACCCAGGTCTTAGACAACTGAAGAAAGTAAGATTTTGCATTTCAGACTATTAAGAGTTTGGCGGTGACAATGTCCTCTGGAAGAAAGCTGACTTCTATAACCTAATATAAACTACTAAGGGAAATTAATCCTAAACACAGCTACCTAAGGAAACACACACTCAAAAGAGAATTTGGAAGGGTTAATCAGGTACCTGCTTGTCGGAGAAACATACTGAGATGTTGGGTGGTGGCTGACCATTCAATTCTAAAAGACCAACAATCCCAAATGCTATCACACCACCAAAAAATGGCGTTGAAAACACACAGCTCAAAGAATAAATACGTAAAAATGAGTAAATTACCAAAGAGACAGAAAAATTAAAAGAAGTAAGGGCCCAGTTCAGAGCTCAGTGGAGTTTCAGGGAGCCCCAGGCAGCTTAACACCAGACTAAGCGCATCTTATTAGGGAAGGATTTTAGTATGCCTGTTACGCATGAGAGTAATGGGAGGGTTTCATGTAGACAACACAAAGACCCCTAATGACAGCCAAGTAAACTTTTCCCCCCTCTCTCTTTTTTTTAAAACAATGAATTCTCTCACTGAACACTGTGAGACAGGACCTGCTATCAGTATGTGAAAGGACAGTGGCTCAGACTGAGCTCCTGTTTGTCAGATCTGCTGCTGTCACGTCGATGAACCTCATCTGGTCTCTTTGAGCTGCTGGGGACAAGCTGTGGTGCAAAGGAGTTGGGATACTAAGTGATCCTCCATATGATTTATGAAGTTTTTAAACAAGCTAGAAGAGCTGCCTGAACTAGAGAGAATGGGCTGGTCTAGGAAGCACAATGCCAGCACCAAGTCCAGCGAAGAAAACCCTCCCTCCACATTTGCTTTGAAGGCTGTGTCAGTCAGACAGTCTGAGCAGGAAAACAAATCTGACAATGCCTCATTTGCATTTCTGCTGCCACACAGAACCTGCCAACAACGGCTCCTCTGAGCAGAACACACAGAGCAAAAGCAATGCTGGGATACAATGCTGTCTGCAAACTAAAGTGAAGGGAAAAATCCAGTGGTGTCTGGATTGGCTTTGAGGGACTGTTTGCACTAAGAGAGGAAACAGAAAATACCTAATGAGGAAACAGAAAATATGGGACTAAAGCAACCCAGAAAAGGCTTTTGGCTTTCCAAGTAATACATGAACAGATGCATATCCTGGGATCCAAGCAGCTTGAGCCACTGAAACCACTGGAAGGTTGCACTATTCCATCAGCAAGAGGTGAGGCAGGCAACTCAGAGTTACACATTTTATCAAGAGATAAATGATAGAGCTTACAGGAAATAAAAGTGAATTTAAGAAGAAAATGGTTTTTTAAAAAATGTATGAGTGTTTGTTTTCTTAACTAAAAGAGACAGTAAAGCAGGGGAAGAAAGAAGAGCTGGAGGAATGTGCTTGTGCTATTACTGTGGGTCAGACACTGCACACACTCTTAAAGCCAAACTGAGGAGCAAATCTGTCCCTCTGCACAACAGGGATGGACTGACACAGCAGGATGGACAGCAGGACACACAAACACCTTCAGAGCCATCATTTCTTTCCTTCAGAATACTCACGACAAGAACATTTTAGTGCTGTTTGATGCCATAAAATGATGTGCTTTACTGCAACTTACCAATGCCCATGATGGAAGGGTCACAGCCAGCTGAGTGATAAGCTACTACTCTTGCCAGAGGAGTGAGACTGTGCTTTTTAAGTGCTGATTCACTGGCAAGGATGACTGCACCAGCTCCATCACACACACCCTTGCAGTAAGAGAGAAGCATTCTTAGAGAGAAAATACAAAGAAGCAAAAAAAAAATCCTCACACTCTTTAACCCCCAAAAGGGGCTTGAGTCTAAGGTACTATAATTACCACTTAACAATGTTTCTTCAAAACAACAACAAAAAAACCCCACTATTCTGAGGATGGGGAAAGATAGTTAAATATAGATAAATGTTTCATGAATTCCAATGTGTTAGAAAAGAAAAATAAGTCTTCCCTGCATTGGAAATATGATTCTGCTGACTTGCAAGAACACTATTAATAATGGATAATGTAAGTGCAATTAATTAGAAAAGATACTTTACAGACACCCACAGTGTCTGTGGCTATGATCTATTTTAGGCATGAATTCAGACTGTATGATCACAGCACTCCATCTGGCCCAAAGAACTTTAATCAATTAATTAAGATAATGACTATGAGAGGAACAGTACATAATGACAAGCTGCTAAGCACTGAGTATATTCTGGGTAAGACCAAACTGTGGTTTGGGGGAGAGAGGACAGTAGCTGTGGTACGAAGATGAACAGCAGCAGTATGCCCACTAAAAAAATGTAGGTTTAAAGCAAGGAAGTTCAGTTACCACTGGCCTCCAAAAAAAGTAGAGTGGCTACAGAGCCACTGCAGCCACCAACTGCACAACTCAAGGCTGATGAGGAAATGCCAATGCCTCACTGCAGTATCAGTGGCAACCCACAGAATCAAATTTAGGACTTAGGAGCTGACTGAAGGATCCCCTGGCACCTGCCAGGATCACCTGGCACGAGGCTGGGAGAGTCAGCTGGGGCATTTAGCTGCAGAATTAGAAGGCATTTTTGTCAAGAGACACAACTGAGAGCCAACTGGGTGAGAGATAAAAACAGTGGCAATAAATCTGGAGAACCACAGAGGGGACACGTGCCCAACCCAGGGGTCTGATGTACTCACTGAAGCATTCCCAGCCGTGACTGTTCCATCCTTTTTAAAGACACATGGGAGTTTTGTCAGCTGTTCCATGGTGGTCTGGGGTTTGGGGTGCTCGTCCTTTTGCATGCTTTCTTTACCCTTTTTTGTCTTCACCTCAATTGGTGCCATCTCAGCCTTAAAGTAGCCAGCATCATTAGCTGCAACCACAAAAGGAAAATAAAAAGGACCTGGTAAAAACATCAAGATGATTGCCCAACATGACCAACAATCATATTTTCATGTGCACACAGCTTCTTGCTCTATTCGAACCAGAAGTTCGGGGACAGCAATATTTATGCTTTATTTTGCTTATTTATTGTTAGGGGTTTTTTGTGTTTTTTGTTATTTTAAGAAATTGGGCAAAAACTATACAAGTACACTGTCAAACTTCTCCACAGAAAGCCTCAAATACTGAAACTTTATTTCAGGTTTAAACAGCTGAACTCTTTCTGGTTTGGCTTTTTTGTGTAAATCACTATGTTTATTTCTAGTATATATTCCCCTTTACTGCTTCATTATTTTACAGCTCTGTCATTTCTCAGATGGCCAAGATGTAAATCTCACTCAGAGAGGAATGAGCAGAAAACCTCTTGAGCCACATTGTTTCTGTTGATAAGATACTGTATGTCAATCAAAATCCCGCTCAAAATCCTCCAAAGGCTCTCACTGTCAAGCCAAGATCTTAGAATGGGATTCAGCTGCCTAAACAACCTAAAACAATTCAAGGCATTGTAGGTATCTAAGATGCCCAAAAAAGCATCTGGCCAGATTGCCTAATATAACAGAGATTTAAAACTAAGACACTGAAATTGTCAGATCTGATGTTGTTTAGCTACCTCTGGGCTTCTCAATAAATTCCTCAAAATCTTTTTCTTTCCTGATAACACACAGGGCTCTCTTTACTGTGGGATAAGATGACCTGGTCCTACAGGCAGAATTAAAAACAGCAAGGTAAAATCCTATAAAACAAGAAACAGTTTCTAGCAAAGGCTCCATAAATAGCAGGAGTTAGGTAACAAGAGGAACAAGCAGGAAGAGTAATAAACCATGAAGGAAAGTTACAAAAAGCACTTAACATCCATTAGAAAAAATACAGAATTTTCCTTCAAGAGTGCAGCTGTTAAAATGCACCATCATTAGAATCTAAAACCATGCTTAGACCTTTCCTTCTAATGTTCACTTTTGGCCTGTAATGTATGTTGAGTCCCAGGATGGCCACTGCACGTTCTGCTGGATTTTGGCCTAAACTTCACAATAACTGAGTCACAGAAACCTGGGATGGTTTGGGTTGGAAGGGAGCTTAAAGTCTATCTTGCTCCAATCCCCTGCCATGGGCAGGGACACCTTCCACTGTCCCAGGCTGCTCCAAGCCCCATCCAACCTTGGACACTGCCAGGGATCCAGGGACAGCCACAGCTGCTCTGGGCACCCTGGGCCAGGGCCTGCCCACCCTCCCAGCCAGCAATTCCTCATTCCCAATATTCCATCTGTCCCTGCCCTCTGGCCCTGGGAAGCCATTCCCTGGCTGCTGTCCCTCCATGCCTTGTGCCCAGTGCCTGTGCAGCTCTCCTGGAGCCCCTGGAGGCCCTGGCAGGGGCTCTGAGGTGTCCTGGAGCCTTCTCTTGTGCAGGTGAGCAGCCCCAGCTGTGCCAGGCTGGCTCCAGAGCAGAGGGGCTCCAGCCCTGGCAGCACCTCCGTGCCCTCCTCTGCATGGCTCCAGCAGTTCCACATCCTTCCTACATTGCAGGCCCAGAGCTGAATGCCTCTGAATTATGGTTTTGGGCATGAAAACCACCCAGAGAACAGTTTAAAACACAGCTCCTAAAAAAATATCCCCTCTTCAGATTCCAGGTGCTCTGACTGCTCAAGCATTCAAGAACAACATTCAATTTGCAGAAGAAAGCAGAGGGATTTAGATGAATTACAGCACATGCTGGCACACAAGGAGGATGTGGGTCACTTTGGAAGACAGTTCTGTGGTGCAGAGGAAAGAAAGGAGTGCAGTCAGGCATGCCTGGGACAATGCTGCATCCCACCAGAGGGCACCAACAAATGACGTTCACCAACATGAATCCTGCTCAGGCAGGAGCTGACCCATGACTGGCCAGTGGTGTTTGCTACCTCAACAGCTAAGAAATGTCTGAGGAAGGCACAGGAAGGCAGTGGAAAGGGGCTCCCACTAAACTTTCTGAGGGGTGCAACCCCTCACTCAGCATACTGTCAAAGTCAACCCCCCTAAGAAGGTGTTATTTGACCATGGGGCCGACAAAATCACAAATTACAGCATGCAAACAGAAGGACAAGAGCACCAAGAGCCAGAGAAACCCTTAGAAACACTTTGAACCAATGCTAAAGACTGACTAGACTTGAAACTGGTGTCACATAAACACTTCCACTGCTCGACTCACTCACCAGCTTTGCACCTCTGCTGGGTTTTGAGCGCGTAGCGGTCGCAGTCCTCCCGGGAGATGCTGTATTTTGCAGCCAGGTTCTCAGCTGTCACTGCCATAGGGATTTTAACATGTGTATCTGTTAGGGCTTCCCACAAGGTGTCTTCCAGCTGCATGGAACACCAGAAGAAGGAAATCAGAAAGCACGGCAATACTGTATTTATTACTGACAGCCTCTAACTGTTCAGCAGTCTCTCAGAAACTAATGGCTCTTTGTAAAATTAATTCAGGTTACCTACAGATAATTTACTGATTTATTAGAATGAACAGAGTGAAAAACAGTGTGCAAGCTCTTGTTTGCTGTTCTAATTAATCTCCATTACACTCTAGTGCAATTCCTTCCACTCACACGTGGCCCCAAGAGGCTTGGGGAAAGCTTTAAAATAGATTTTTAGTATTTCAGCATATTTTGCTTCTGTATTAATTACTTATTAGAGTCCTGTGAGCAAACTTCTTGGTTGCCAGGAAGGAAACTGGAGGCACTGTGAGAAGGCACAACAGCCTACTGATTCTTTAGCTCTTTCTCTTCTGTTAGGTAAATCCCCTTACTGGAGTCAAAGGTTTCTGTGGATATAACATCTTAGGGGAGAAGATACTCAAGTCTACCTTCACTCAACCTGATAAAGGTAAGTCCAGTCAGTTCAGAGGGGTTTTGTTATCTCTGTCAACAGTAAAGTTCTGCAAGACAAACCATTCACCTGTCACTGTGTAATTCAGTTATCTTTAGGTAAGAACACAGTTGCACCAACTTGGTTTATTAGCAACTTTGTGAAGGTGCTGTCCTTAGGACCTGTGCCACACAAGAACAGAATCTAGGACATCATATTCACCACCTTCACAATGGAAATAAGGTGAGAGGAAAAAACCCAAAGGGCTGAAACATGAAATATCCTAATTTTGCATTTTGATGTCAGTTATGACCTACTGAGTAGATGGTGGCCTGCTATCGATTTACCTACTGCACATTTCCCACAGTATTCACTCAGGACCTATCTTTAGAAGAAAATGTAAAGATAACTTACTTGTCAATGGATTTAACGTCAAGGTTCCACTTTGAAACTGAGAGATGCTCACAGCTTGGGGGTATATGTACTCTTTACCAGTCTCTCTACCTACTGCATGGCATTACTTGCCTAAACTGTGTGTGCCTCTATTTCACAGACATTTTTTACATAGTACCTGCACAGGATGCACTAAGTGAACTAAATTTTGTGTCCAAGAGTTTATTGGTATGTTTAACATGGGACAGGAACTCAAAAATGATTTTGAAAAAGCTGTAAAACGAGCACACTTCACCAAATGGCCTGAACCTACAGTTTTGATACTGTCTGAATACTAGATAAATGCTTTAAATTACAAATTCTGGATCTAATCTCCAAAAATTTCACATGCAAGGATATGGAGACTACAATCCTGATACTCAACAATGCTTTGCTCACACAACAAAGGAAGTACCTTGAGTTCTGCTCCTAATCTGGTTCCGAACCGAACCTTCCGAACCGCGTAAGGAGCCTGGCTCATGCTCTCAGCTCCGCCACACAGAACAACTTCTGACTCATTCAGGCAAATTTCCTGTCAACACAGTAAAACAGAACACATCTAGGATTTAGCTTGAGTAGGAAAATAACAACTGCTTTAAAAGAAGAGGTTGTCACCTACAAAGCAAAGAACTTAGAATGAATTCAAGCTTAGACGTGTGCACATGCATGAAGGGTTCACCCTTCTGTTAATGGTGGGGTCTGTCTCCTTCATGTCACGTCCCTTTTTCTTCCCCTCAGCAGAGAATGATTGTATCCATGAGGGAAGAAGAGATATGGGTGTGCACACATGACAGAGCAGAGGAACAAAGACATCAGGCATCTGCATGCTTGTGTGGTTTGGTTCACAAATGGTTGTGCTTGTGGTTTTGAGCTCCCACTCTTCTCAAAAGGAACACAAATTACACTTCAAAGCCTGAAGTAAGACCTTACAATTCAAACAAAAGGGACATAATTTTAGAAGACAACAGCTAGGTAGCTCCCAAAGTAAGTACCCAAAACACACAAATTCATCAATGGCAAAGCACACAAAACCTAAAGCCCCAATTCTTAAATGCACCATTAAAGCATTCAAAAATAGTGCTGCCTTAAAATGCTTCACTGAGTTGGACTTTGAGGTTTTTTATGAACTAGATGAAAGAAAATTAAATTACCCCAGAGAATCTGTGGCTGCCCCATCCCTGGAAGTGCCCAAGGCCAGGCTGGACAGGGCTTGGAGCAACCTGGGGTAGTGGAAGGTGTCTCTGCCCATGGTAGGGGGTGGGACTGGGTGTCCTTTGATGTGCCTTCCAACTCAAACAGTTCCATAATTCTGTGATCTTGATATGCATTTGAGATTTCTAGTTAATAACTTGTGTGTAGCAATATGTGCTGAGATGCTCCCTACAGTTACTAAAAACTCTGTGAGCACCTAAGCAGCACAGGCTGCATTGATGAAATGCCATCTTTGAAAAGGACCTCACCACCATACTTCCAGTAAAAGTGGTCACATTCTGCAGCAGATTTTTTCAGTATGGACAAACAAGTGTATGGCCTCTGCAAAGAACACCAGTAAAAACAGCTGGGCGGATATTATTGCAAACATGTAACCTTATCTCTACATTTTTTTTTTTTTTTCTTCTAGAGTATCAGACCTAAAATAATTCTTTAGCCAAGGAAAACCAAAAAAATCCCGCACAGTTAACAGTCTGCTTGTTCAAGTAATCATAAAAGCAATGTATGAGCAAATGAAATAAAAATCCATGCGCTCTGACTCAATGGTTTTGGCCAACTCCTCAAAGAGAAGTTGATTCTCTTCTATTTTAAAAGAAGTCAAACCATAAACTACTTAACCCATGAGAGGTTTGGATCTTTGAACAAAAGCATACTTAAAAAGCTCAGGTTGCTGCTTACACAGCTAGCCAGAATATAAACAATGATCAAGAGATGAAAGACTCCTGGAGTCCAGTAATTCCAGTCCATACAAACAGGATTGTGGGATGCAACCACAGCACAGCTGAGCTCCAATTCACTAGCTAACACTTGTTCCATTCATCATATTAAACTAAAAATTATGACAATACTCAGATTTTAAGAACCAACCAGACGATGTGGCACTGTGGTGGCTGAACTCCTGCAAAAAACTTTGCTGGACAATAGAAATCTGTCAAAAATCCACGTGAAGACTCATCCCAAACACAAAGCACATGTTTCTACATGTTAAAGGCCTGACAAAAGCTACAACTGACACAGAAACACAGCTTTGTACCTGACAGCCATTGGCAATGGACTGGAAGCCAGAGCCACAGAGCCTGTTGACAGTGAGGGCTGGGACAGATATGGGAACTCCCACTCGCAAACCAACGTGTCTTGCAATGTAGATGGCATCTGAAGAGCTCTGCAGGCAGAACAGGAAAGAGATTTTGTCACACTCCCGTTGGTTCAGAAAGCAAAAAAAAGTCTTGATGGAAAGTCAGAATGGTGTAATTGCATCCCAGACAGAAGATGGAGCATGTTCGGCAGAAATCCTACTGCTCACCCAAAGCACTTGGATTCAGCTCAAGAAGACACTATCCTACAGGATATGAAAGTGTCACTGTCTTAATATGCATTTTAAAAAAAGCGTGTGTTAAGTCAGCAACTTTATGGTTTTTTTCCTTATCCCTTATTTTCAAAACAGCACCCACACAGCAGGCTGACACAAGGGCAGATCCTGCCTGGCGAGCTGCAATTATTTTAAGGTAAATCAATATTGCTCAGACTAACAGGGGAAGGCCTCCCAAAACCAGAGAGAATGCCTGTGCTCTTGGGGAACATGCCCTAAGCTAAAACCTATCAGAAAGACACAGTTCTGTGCACAGTGCTACAATACTATTGCAAGTTCAGAAAAAAAAAAAAATAATCAAGCCACTTCTGCTGAAGAAGGGAAGATTGAAATAGTCATACATTCATAGTTAATTAAACTTAAACAATATATCAATAAACCACAATTAAAAAAAAAATCTACTGGGATGAGGAAGTATGATGCAAAGGAAAAGACATTTCAAAATAAAAAGAAACTTTATCAGGAGATTGCTATTTATTGTGTGAAAGCACTACAAGAGATTTGAGGGCAGCAATGCTTTCCCAGGCCACAAACAGCTCTTACAAAATTGAAAAGCTGAATAAAAGAAGCTTAGATGGTAGCTGTAGGAGACAGAATAATTTAAAGCTACTTTTTTGGCTGAAAATCCAAAGAAGGAACACTGCCTGTTTCTTTGCTTATTGTCCAAGTTCTTAGCTACTTGCTTCTTCTGCATCCTTGAAACCTGCAGAGCAAAAAAAAAGTCCCCACCCTTAACAGTAATGATGAAATCAGAATACAAAGAAAAGAAAGGAAAAGGAAAAAAAAAAAAAGCTAGGAATGTTCTTTGCTGTCTTTCCTAAAACAAAGATCCTCATTTGTATGTGTGGGTAACTGCAGTTCTGCAATGCATACAACAGCATCATCTTTGGAAAAGACACGATTGTCCAAATGTCTCTGCCAATCAAAGCACGAATCCTTCCAGCTCAAAGGAAACTCAAAAAAAAAATTCTATGGAAAACACAAGAGAAATAGACTCAAATCACTTACAGGCTTAATACAGAAAGAGATTTATGCAACTCAGTGAAAAAACACTGATCACCGAGTCACACAGCTCGAGCCATTTAAACAAGGGAAACACACCTGGGATTAGCAACTAACCAGTTAATTGACACATACTTTTAGGAGGTCAGCCCATCCTCGTTTAAATCACCTCTGGCACTAAAAGAAGCAAGCTAAGCCTTGCTCCCAACAGCACCACAAATCGCACAGGATACATCCCTCAAGCACAAGCAAGAAACACTAGCCTGCAAACTGCTACTGACCCCTTCCACTTCCACCCCTTTGGCTGCTGGCCAGAGGCAGCCGTCCACAGGGCCACACCGAGGGTGCCTGAAATAGCCCTGGAGCAGGAGATTTTCCAGGCTACCAACCTGCATGACGTTGCCCACGACGACGCTGTCGATGATCTCGGGGGGCACCTTGCCCGCGGCCAGCGCGGCTCGAGCGGCATGCTCCGTCAGGTCGGTGGCCGAGAAGTCCTTGAGCAGCCCCCCGTAAGTGCCGAAGGGAGTGCGCTTGGCTGCCACGATGAACACACCTGCAGAGGGGGCAGAAATGACCCACAGGCACAGCACCTCACGCACAGGGCAGCGCCAAGCCAGCCTCCAGGGGGGAGTGTGGCTATAGGACACAAAATAAAACAATGCGGACACTGGAACCTCCAGGGTAAAAGATTTAATTTCTCCAACATTGATAGATTTTTAGAAGTGACAGTGGATTGGAGGGTGACAGTGCTACCTCTCCAATGACACTGGACAAACCAACAATCCATCAAATTTCTCCTCCTCCAGAAAAAAATGCAAAACAAAAAACACGTGAGAAAATTGGTTACAATAATGTAAACATCAGAAGGCTCAGAAGAACTTAAAAAAACAGGGCAACAGGTGACACCCCAAATTCACACGAAACTTTGTAAGTATAAGCAAGACAAACACAGGAAGCTTGAGATAAATAATGAATGGTGCTTTAGACAGGGAAGGCATGAAGAATTAACAGTCAGAAAGAAAAGCTGGGAAGATTCTGGAAATACAAAGAGGTTTGACAACAAAGTAAGTTTGGATACAAATGTGGAGTCAGAGTAGGTTGCCACATGCATCAAAAATTAGTGCTAATGCACTAAAAACATGCCAGTAACATCTAGGAAATCCTGTAGTAGACATCTGTGAAAAAATCAGGTAAGGAACAGTGCTTTTAGCAGAGGCCATTCTCTCATCCTAGAAGAATCAGCAGATTTTTGGTTTATATGCAGAAACAGATTCCACAAAAAAAAAAAAAAAAAAAAAAAAAAAAAAAAAAAAAAGAAAACTCAAACCAAACAATAAAGCAAAAACCATCCCCCCCCCCCCCCCACTTTTTATATGCATTTTAATTTTGAGGACTTTAGCTTAAGAGGAAAAACATTCCCTAATCAAAAAATTAATGCTCCCGCGACCAGAAATATACATGCCACCTAAACTGCTTTAGCATGAATCTTCAGGTTCCTGAGAAGAAAATCCAGTTTTTACTAGGCAGGAGACCTGTGCAAGCACTTGTGTACAAATGCACGGGCCAGGAGCAGATGTTACAAATTCCAGCTCAGGGGAAGCCATCTCTGAACCAAAGCAAACATCTCCTGGCTGCCTGTCACACTGGCTCTCTGCTCCCACGTGCAGAAAAACAAGTGGGAGGCAGGCTGTGAACTTTCCCCCAGTTGAACTGTATCGCTCACAACCCCTGTTTCCACAGCTCCATCAAACACCCAGCTATTTTAGGGAACGCTGCAGGGACACATACAGATGTAAGAACGCAAGCAAATGAAAATGCCCGCTCATTAAGCTGCTTATGAGCACTGATTTCAGGTCATCTGATCTGTGTTACTTGGCTGTTTCATCAGAGAGAGGGTGCTCCTCCATCCCGCATGTATTTGCACCCCAGGCTGCATGACTGCTAGAAAAGGACATTCCAAACTGGTCAAGGTCAAGGCTCCCCACTGACAAGGGCCTGAACACAGTGTAGAGATCTAAAATGTGCAGGGAGGATGCTCAGACTCATATCACAGAATGGGCTGGGTTGGAAGGGACTTCAAGGATCATCCCGTTCCAACCCCCCTGCCATATGCAGGGACACCTCCCACTGTCCCAGGCTGTTCCAAGCCCCATCCAGACTGGCCTTGGACACTTCCAGGAATCCAGGGGCAGCTACAGCTTTTGTGGGAAGCCTGTGCCAGTGGCTCATATCATGGCAAAGTATTTCTTCTCAATACCCAATCAAACCTTCCCTCCTTGGCATATATTTCATGCAGCAAAACAGGCCTTGATATTCACATTCTTCACCTCCCATCCACTGATTCCCTGCCTCCTCCAAATTGTGACAACTCTAATTGATCACAAAGCCTTACTGCTGAGGACCTGACCAAGCTAAAAGAACTCCTTCTCCTCCCTCCTGGCCAGGCTGTCAGTCACCCACATTATTTGTTCAATCACATCCACCGTGGCATTGCCTCACGAGCAGTCCAGGGGCGAGGATGGAACTTTGCCCTTAAACATTCCTTCCACATCAACACCAGCCCTCCCTCCTCCACAGAGGCTGCTCACTGCTGCCCACTTCCCAACAGCACCACAGGGCCAATAAACCAGGGCAGGTCACACAACAGAGGCAGCTGAACTCTAACTCAGCAGAAAAGGAGGGCCTCATTTTCACTTGGATCAGTCCTGTGCCCGAGTTCACCTTCTGGCTGCTCAATAAAACAGTAACTCAAGACTCAGAGAGAAGACTGGGAGGAACCAGTACAAGAAAAAGATGAAGGAGCAGCAGCACAGTCTGTGTTATGTTGAATTAACCTGGACACAGACACTCCCTTAGGGGACAGAGCCTGCCAAATTTTGCTTGACTGGAGAGGCACCTACAAATGCTATGTACTCCCCAGAACTTCAGGAGAGGCAACAAGGGGTGGCTGAAGTCCTCAGTGAAAAAGGACTCTGACCTCTGACAACTCTTCCTAAATTTCCATTAATTAGTTCTGTCCTACATTATCAGAGAAAGATTCCAGAGTTTGCAATTTTCCAAGGTGATAAACATTGCATGAGAGCAGAACAGTACCAAATGCATAGACATCTGACCTTTTGGGGAAAGAAAGCCAAGATCACTCTGAATCCTTACCAAACACTACATTTGAAGTTGAGAAGCAAGAATGGTATATAAAAGTGTTGTGGATTGAGGTAAGAGAAAATCCTGCAGCTGACACAGAAAACCAAAATCAAACTATTATGGCAAGGTGCCCTCTGTGTTATCCAGCTCAGCAAACCCATCAGAATTAACACAATGCTGACTACACAGGCCTTAGCACTGCAATCTCACACCAGGACTGACATGCATGTTATTAATTAAGTACAGTCTGTCAAGCAGCAAAGTGCTGTCAGATAGATAAAAAGCCCTAGTGCAATAAATTTCAATTTTGTTTTCATACAAGAACAGGTCTTAAAAGGTGTATTTACCTCATTTTAAAGAGTCACAGAATTTAAACAACGTAGAGCATAAATTAGTTCTTTGCACCAAACACTTTCAGGAGCTGTGGCGACTTAAGGAGTTTATCCTGCACTATCAGGGCTAACACAGGCAGGGCCTGGATGTGACAAATACCCTGTCACTGACAGTTCAGGTGTACTTAGTCACTGCACATAAACAGAGAATCACAGAATTACAGAATCATGTGTGTTGTAAAAGACCTCTAAGACCACGGAGTCCAACCATTCCCCAGCACTCCCAAGGCCACATCCACATGGGTCTTAAATCCCTCCTGGGATGGGGACTCCACCACTGCCCGAGACAGCTGTGCCAGGGCTGGACAGCCCTTTCCATGGAGAAACTGTTCCTGACACACAAGTCAAACTCCCAGTTACATGACAGACACGCACCCCTTGCTATGTGTTTGTTTGCAGCACAACTGAATCGAGCACGCAGGGAGCCAAACACTGAATTACGGCAGAAAACAGTGCAGAACACAGAGGCTGTGGCTGACACTCTCTGACCCCCTCCCCACCCTGTGCTCCCCATTCCCACCCTCTGACCACATTCCCACTCTCTGAACCCCATTCCCACCCTCTGACCACATTCCCACTCTCTGAACCCCATTCCCACCCTCTGACCACATTCCCACTCTCTGACCACATTCCCACTCTCTGAACCCCACTCCTACCCCTTACCACATTCCCACTCTCTGAACCCCACTCCAACCCTCTGAGCTCCCTCCCCACTCTACGGCGATCATTCCCACCCTCTACACCTCATTCCCACCCTCTGACCCCACGCAGCACGGTGGTTTTGGGAAGTTCCTAATTACTTCCAGCAGTCAGGCCGAGCAGGCACGGACGGGACGGCGGGGAGGGAGATCCCCCAAGAGGCACGGAAACGGCTCTCGGGGTCTCTACATTGAAATTCCTGCGGGCCCCACCACCTGCCTCGCTTTGGGGGCCCCTACAGCGTCCAAGCCGTGACTGCCCCCCTCAGGGTCCGCCCGGAGCCCCTCAGGGAGCCAGGGATCCGCGGGGAACGGGATCCTCACCCCTCAGCAGCGCCATGGCCACACCGCGCCCGGCCGAGTGCCGCTCCCGCCCGCCTGCCCCGCACATTCGCCACGCTCAGGGCGGAAGGGGCGGCCGTTTACTTAAAGTTATTTTCTACGCGTAATTTTAGGTTTTTGATAAATTTATTTTAAATGTGGGGGAATTTTTGGTTGTTGTTTTTTTATACTTTGCTTCTGCTTGGTTCGATTGTTTTCCCCGTGCGGTTTTGGCGAATCGGCGTCAGGGGGAGCGGGCGGAGATGGCTGAGGGGAGAGGCTCCCCCGCCGCCCTCCCCACAGGTAATTACAGCGTGTTACGGTTAATTGCAGATAATCGTGGAATCGCTTCCGTTCAAAGCTCCTCCGAGATCATCGAGTCCAGCCTGTCACCCGATCCCCACCTTGTCACCCAGCCCAGAGCTCTCAGTGCCACCACGTCCAAGACCTCCTTGGACACCTCCAGGGCTGGGCACTCCGAACCTCCCTGGGCAGTTCCAGTTCCTGACCTGCCTTTCCATGGGGAAATCCCTTCTGATGTCCGACCTGAGCCTGCCCTGGCGCAGCTGAGATCTGTAAGTCTCCTCCAGGGGTTGTGGAGGGTCGCACCCCTGAATTCGTGCACAATCCGTGGCTGACCCACCGCTGCCCCTAATTCCAAGCTTTGACTTCCCTGGACAGGAATGGAGATGAGCAGGAGCTGCTTGCAGCCCATGGGTTTGAAACCTGCAAGCATTTGGATACTCTCATTTCCCAACACAGCAGACAGTGAAAAACACGGGGATAAAAGGGCTAAAAAGCTTGCAATCATATTTTGGTCACTGGAGGGAAGAACTGATCCCTCCGTGGGCTGCAATGGGCACGTATCAGTCTCGGTGATGGAGCACCGTGGATGCTGCGAGAACCAACAGCAGGGCAGAGCCATGGTGTACTCTGAAAATATGAAATAGTCAAAGCCGCACACAAATATCCGAGAATCCCAGCATGGTTTTCATTGAAAGGGACATTAAAGCTCATCCAGTCCCACCCCCTGCCATGAGCAGGGACACCTTCCACCGTCCCAGGCTGCTCCAAGCCCCATCCAGCCTGGCCTTGGGCACTGCCAGGGATCCAGGGGCAGCCACAGCTGCTCTGGGCACCCTGGGCCAGGGCCTGCCCCACACTCACAGACAGGAGTCTGGACCTCCAAGATACACCACAAAACTCACCCTCCATAGTTCTGATGGTTGAAATGCAACTTGAGGTATGATTGATCTGTACAATTGCTCCAAGGAACAGTCCCGGCTGTCAGGCAGAAGACAGGGAAGCCAGTGAAAATATTTTGTGTACTAATAAAATTTGCCGTATGTCTTCAGGCACACATTGAAAGTTCCATAAATTTTCTAGAAGGAAAAAATGTTATCCTGTGAAGTCTCCCATTTTTCATTTAAAATAATCTTTCAAGTACTTTCTCTACATAATTCCAATGATTTATTAAATCTATAAATCAGTGAACGTGCAACATTGTCTTTAAAAAGAGCCAGGGGTTTTGCTGTATTTTATCCCTTTGCCATTGAATTCTCTCATCTAAGTCTCATTTTGGGCCAAGGGAAGGGATTCTGCCCCTGGGCTCAGGTGAGACCCCACCTGCAGAGCTGCCCCAGCCCTGGCTCCAACAGCACAAGGACCTGGAGCTGCTGGAGCCAGTGCAGAGGAGGGCACGGAGATGCTGCCAGGGCTGGAGCCCCTCTGCTCTGGAGCCAGCCTGGCACAGCTGGGGCTGCTCACCTGCACAAGAGAAGGCTCCAGGGACACCTCAGAGCCCCTGCCAGGGCCTCCAGGGGCTCCAGGAGAGCTGCACAGGCACTGGGCACAGGGCATGGAGGGACAGCAGCCAGGGAATGGCTTCCCAGGGCCAGAGGGCAGGGACAGATGGGATATTGGGAATGAGGAATTGCTGGCTGGGAGGGTGGGCAGGCCCTGGCCCAGGGTGCCCAGAGCAGCTGTGGCTGTCCCTGGATCCCTGGCAGTGTCCAAGGCCAGGCTGGATGGGGCTTGGAGCAGCCTGGGACAGTGGAAGGTGTCCCTGCCCATGGCAGGGGTGGGACTGAATGATCTTAAGCTCCCTTCCAACCCAAACCATTCTGGGATTCTGTGATTTACACACATGCACAACGGGTGGCTTTTCCTCCCTTTTTCTCCACTCATTTGCAACGGCTCTCAGGGCCATAACGCTCCACACTCAGAGAGTTTCTAATTAGCTGCCAATATTTCAGCACCTCTGAAATCAGATTATAATTTCTAAAACCTCCAGTGTTATAAGTAAAAGAGATTCTCCTAATTTCTGTTTTTAAAATACTTAGAAATGTTTCTATTGGATGGAAGTATATATTGAAAGGGGTTATTTTTTGCATTCCCATTTTTGAGCAAGAGCCACAATTTCTTCAAAAGTGTTTATTTCACAAATTTTTTTATCCCCAGCTGAATATTACAGTGACTATTACAAGCATTTTCTTATAAACAAAGGTGTAGTTTACAGATTTGTTCAAAATGGAAAAATATTTTATAAGCAGTAGTATTTCATCTACAGTATTCACTCATGTATATCATTCAGCTTTGACAGCAGCTATACCTTCTGCTCCTTAAGGTAATGACACTTCACACCACAAAAAATAAAATAAAAATATCCCCAAAGATTTCAATATAGTAGCACTTTTTAAATATACTTCTTTTCTTCTGATTAATTTCAAATTAATCTCAAAGTCTTTGTCCACTGGCATTCACACCTTGAAATAATTTGGATACTCATCAGGGTTATGTCTTGTGGATTGCTTTACCTAACATCTACCTTGC
This sequence comes from Haemorhous mexicanus, assembly GCF_027477595.1. Taxonomy (NCBI): domain Eukaryota; kingdom Metazoa; phylum Chordata; class Aves; order Passeriformes; family Fringillidae; genus Haemorhous; species Haemorhous mexicanus. Next base: position 88,870,365 of record NC_082381.1, read on the forward strand.
TAGAATTTCTTTCAGAAAAAACAAAAAAAGATCAATTTATGACTGTAATATATATGTGAATCAATAAAGTTTGAGGAAAAAGCTTCATGGAAGTTCATGCAATTCATTTTAATTAGGTTCTATTTTTATGCACTGATAAAATGCTAATTTTTCAGTTAACGGTCTGAAAGAATAAGTTTGCACAATTTTATTAATTTACTATTGAAAATGGAGGAAAACAACCATTGTTTCAAGTGCAGCTTTTTCATTTGTACCTTTTGCAAATCACACAAACAAGGAATCATGTCCTGCAAAGACTTCAGTGCTCAAGCTGCAGGGTGATGAAAAGCAGCCACTGTGTTTAAAACATACCCACACTTTGGTACTGTTTCACAAATACAAAGGAATTCTTGTAGATCCAATGGAATAAACTGCATGAGCAAAAAAATGTTTGTAATGTAGGATTGCAAAAATTCAGTCTTGAGGTCTAATGTACTTTTTCTACAGTCACCTACAGCAGCTTTATCAGATAAGCAACCTCAGCTACAAAATGCCAATTAAAAAAAAAGAAGAAGAAGAAAAGGAACTTTCTGATGAAAATGAAACATGGACATTTTCCTGGATGCTTCTTGTAGGTCAGCCAGCATATGCCTCAACTCATATTTGAAGTGTTCGTGCTGTAATGCTGGTGATTTGGGCATTTTGATGGTTTACTTTATTTTATTTTATTTTTATTCCCAATAGTGCTTTTCTGAGATATAAGCCATCATATTTGCAGAAATCACTGTGGGCCACTATTGTTTGGGGTTTTTTCCCCAAGAACTTCAAAATGTTTTGCAGACCTCCTCAATGTAAGATTTTATAAGTAGGCTTTTGAATCCATAGACAACCTTTTCTATGACAGAATAATAAAAATATTCTACTGTTTTAATGCTTGTTTCAGAGAAAGAGTGGTTGAGTTAAACAACTGAAGGCACAGAGTGGGAAAATGCTAAACGTAATAATCAATATTTAAAAATAAAGACAGATCTGGAGAAGAGCCAGCTTTCTCTAAGCCATGCTTTGTGATCATTTTGCTTTTTCAATAAAGAAGTGTAAATCTGAGGAAAGAAGGCATGCTTGAGCATAGCAATTTAACTAAATTAACATTTAAATACAAATTTTTAAAAGTGCTAACAGAAAAGATAACATATATTAAAGGTATTTCATACAGAGTTCTCTTCCAGATGGATCTCAGTGGATAAACTACATGATCACAGATCAGGATGTTAAATCCCAGTTCCCATCTACACATACTAAGAGTTTTTAAGAAAGAATATATAAATTACAATCCTGAAAGTGCCAGTGAAGGACCATTATCCCCTAGAAGACCATTAAGCACATTTTACAGTGGTAATCAGCAACAAAGTCACTGCAGAAGAGGATTCTGCAGCAACCTGTCACTTAGTCTGAGTGATAAGCATAGCTTTAATCAATGCATTGGGAATTGTACTCCAAATAATTTACATCAGAAAGAGGTAGAGACCTGAACTGCCTGAAACTGCTGACCTAACACGAATCCTGAGGAACAGCTCTCTGTTTAAACCACCTTACAGAAAGGCTGAATCCTGCTTTGAATTATTTACTCTCAAACCATGACGACTGTTGGAGCATGGAAAGAAGGGAGAGGCAACGACTAACAAAATTCAGAGCACTGCAAGGACATTCATTGTGGAAAGAGGTAGGTGAAAAATAAATAAAGATATGGCGGGTGAGTGGGTGGCAGGGCTTGCTGGGCACGGGCAGCAGACTGGTGGCATTACCCTCATTGTACAGCCAGGGGAGATGAAGGCACTACTGAAGACACAGCAGAGGTGAGTGCCCAAGGACTGCAGTCTGGAGACAGTCCTGGCTCTTTACAAGCAAAGTATCTGTTATTCAATGGGTGATGATTAAGGGGGAACAAATTACTTTTTAGCCTGAAGTCTGTCCTTCAGTGGTAACAGTTGCTCTGAACTATAGTCTCAGTTTGGATCAAGGTATTTACCCACTAGCATAGACTGATATAACTCTGCACAGCACTCAATTGTTTCTTTTAAAATGTGCTTTTTTGGATAGTCATATACATGTATAGTACATACAGGACTACTGCAGTTTGTATATACACTGATTATATACATGATGCCTAAATCACAACACGCTCCTTGCCTAGAAAGGAAACTGCAGCAGACAGGAGTTAGTGTATCTTTAAGAAACTTCACATTCTGCTTTCAATCTCTGAGCAGACAGCCTATCTGGTCATAATTTGCTGTTTGGATTTACACCAGCTGAAAAGAGTCAGGTGGAGAGAGAGTGGATTTTTCTTAGCTTTTAGTCATGATGGAGCCGTGGACCACAAAGGAGCCACAAAAGCAGGTGAGTTAAGATTGACTTAAACAAGACCATTGTGGAAGTGGAGAGGGCAGAATGCTGGCAGCCACACATCCTGACTGCAGTTTGGCACGTTGTGCTGTGGCAGGAGCACTCCCACGACGAGCAGTTGTGGAGCAGCCCTGACCCTGGGGAACCCACCTCCTCCCCTGCCCAGCAGTCACTGACAGCTCAGCGTGTGCTGCCAAGGACCACAGAAAAACCAATGGCTGGTCTCCTTCAGCATCTGTGTGGTGAGGTCAGAAGGTTTGTTTGGCTTAGTTTATAAGTCTGATTTAAAAAAAAACATAACAGAATCTGAATTGAAAGCAATTATTCATTTAAGGTTGTTGTAGTTTGGGTTCACTTTTAAAGAAATGGCTTATGTTTCTAACATACTACTTGACAGCTTTTTTTTTTTTGGTGTGTGTGTGTATTAGAACATTTCATCTCTTTTAGAAATTTTTAACTTTTAAAATATTCTTCATTTATGCAAGCTGTGTATTTGCATGATTCTTAACACTTTGGATGGCTACTGAACTGAATGGAGTTTTTCCATGGACAGCTGCAGCTAGGATTAACCCACTGAACACAGGTAGGGCTGGAGGATTAAACTGGGTTCCTTAGCATGATCTGTGCATGGGATTCTGACACTGGCCATGTAACAGGTACAAGAACCTTGACAGCCACTGGAGGAAAGTGTTTGACACTCAAAAGCACAAGGAAAGCCAACAGTAGGGATCAGCATGATGCTATACTAGAAGCAGAAGGCTTAAGGCAGTCCTTTGCATCATGATTATTTCATTACGACAAAACCTTTGCTAACATAAATTTGGTAATGCAAAAAAGTCCAATGGAACAAATTCCTGCCAATTTATCTCAATTTCCATGAAGCACATGCACTGAATGTATTTAGGAGGAGCAACAGCATTTCTCAAACATACTATTTGTGACAAATTCCACATCGGTGGAAACAAGCAGTATCCCAGCCCTTTACCTTTATGGTGTGATAAATACACACTTTCTGCAATTTACTTTTTCAATTCACTATCATGAATGCAGTTACTAGCAAGAACTGAAGGCAGAACTGCATGTTCTGCTATTCATTCACCCAAGACCACCTGCTACTAGACAAATGACACGTCCTTCAAGGCAGTAGAAGTGTCTCAAATTTTGTTTTTGTCATAGACACCTATGAAAATCAAAATAAGCTGTCCCCCACTTCCTGGCTTTTGGAGATGATTATGGGCTTTGAACTATGTCAACATAAAATCGAGTAGTAAAAAATAAATCTATTTTTCAAGTATCCTTATTTCTGAGATGCAAATTACCAAAAAAAAAATCACATACAGACCAGTGTCTTTTTTAGTGTACATTTTAGCATCCATTTGTTACTGTGTACTGGTTCTTCCATAAGCCTGTTTGGTCCATATTTAAAGAGCTCTTGAATTCTTTTTATGATTTTTTTCTTTTGTTGCTGGAAGTCTCTGGGTGTGAGAGGTGAGTTTAATTCTACTTTCTTCAGACTTTATTGAGAAAATCCAAGTTGAGAGAAGCAGGGAGATGAATGGAGTCCATGGTGATGGCAGATGGGTTGAATGGGAACAGAACTGGGAACATGTGCTTGAAGTCTAACAGCAGCTGTGGAGGGTCATTCCGTTCTTGCAACTGCTTCTGTTGGGTGTGGAGAAGAAAACAAATTTAGCATAAGTTGTTGCCTTTTCTTGTTGTGTTTAACACCATCAAAGGTTTGAGAATGAGCATCATTTTACAGATACTGCAGAAAACAGTGAGAACTATTTTGTTCTTTTCTGCAGCACCTTTCCTTCTGAGCAAGTCATTACAGGAACTTCTATCAGACTGTAGGAAACACTGCTTCAGGAGAACCTGGTTATGTTTTCTACATGACCACAAAGATACAGGACCTGGAAACAAGATGACCCCCTTGGCACAGCAAAACCAGGACTACATGATACCAGCAGACCACCTTTGATTCAGCTGCTCAACCACAGTGAAATGTTCTGGGGGTAGCTGAACACATGCCCTTCCTTTTCCTCCCTGCTCCTTGTGAGCATTAAAAGATGTTTGGCTTTAATTTGTTTCTTTTTCCTTTAGTTGCTAGTTTCTACCTCCTATCTCAGAAGTAACTCAATTTCACCAACACTTTGTTGACTCCTGCAACCTTAATCCTCAGTCATGTTGCTACTGAAGAACTCAATTAGCTGAGTTTGGGATTTGGGTGCTTATTGCCCTCTGTGATTAACAGCCTGGTTATCCCTGCAGCTGTGTGCTCTGTGTGTGCACACACAGAGCACTGAATTCAGGACAACCTGCAGCAGCATGCCTTTTATAAATGCTCAGGTTAGCAGTGATTTAATACAGATGCCACTAGAACTACAGAGATGTTACTTGTGCCCTCCAGTTGGCAGCCCTTTAAATTTACCTGTATGTTTCGTATGAAAGCTACTGTCACACGTTCTTCAAACTCGTTCACAGGAGTGTAGAGATTAAGTATCTTTACAATCTGTTAAAAAGAAAACATGGTAAGGGTCGTGGGAAGCTAAACTTCTCCAGAACACAAAGCACCAGCAGCAGGTTGTCATGATATGGCCACAACAAGTCTGCCATGACAAAGCAGAGAAAAGAAGCAGGAGAAGTATCACCCTGGTGTTTTTCTTTGCCTGCTGGAAGGTATTGCAAGATCTATGGACCTGTCAAAATCACTTCTTATGGGAAGGTCTAAAAATTGGCAACAGACTTGGACAACAGATTTATACAGGGCTGGCATATGGTGACATGGATGACTTCTGATGTCACCTCTACAATACTTCTCTTGACGCTCCTTCACTCCCACTCCTCCCCTCAGCTTTTCTCAAAAATGCATGTTCAGGACAGGGTGATGCAGATACATTAGAAAAGCTCTCTGAGAACCACTGGAAATCAGCTCACACCTCCCATTTCTCCCTTCCTACAATATTCTCAAATTAAGGACAGGCCATCCAGCAACAAAAAACATGAGTTTATATCCTCCTGGAATGGACTCTCGAAGTTCAAGGTTATATCCAGCCAGCCTAGGTTGGTACTTCAAAACCTCCCGCCCCAAACAGGAATCCTTGGTGAGCATCCTGCAGACCCAGCCAGTTTAAGAGCCGGCAAAAGACAATAGGCGTGGGAATCCTTAAAATCAGAGGGTTTTGGGAAAGCTGCAAAAGGCAGGCCTCAGAGACAGCAGAACTGCGATTAGAGTTAGGCGGGTTTAAAATGCCGAGGATCTGACTTACACAACAAACTCCACGGGGCTGGGTTTCATCTTTGCACATTTCTGGAGCTCCAGTGCCATCAGTGGCACTGTAATAGAGGGGCCACCCCTGTGACCACCTCTGGGAGGGGCCAAGACGTAACATCAGTCCTGAAAAGCACAAGCTGTGCCCACTGAAGGAATGGCACACTGAAGAGCTGGCAGTGGGAGACCACCCTTTCCCACTCCTCAATTACCTGTGCTGTAAACCCGTGCCCTTCTCCCTACCTGCTGAGTTGAGAGTGATGTGCACAAGGAGCAGATGGCCTCAGCATCCTCTGAGGTTTTCTTCTTCAGCTGCAGGAGCTGTGCTGCCTGAATCAAGGGCTCCAAAGTTTGTGCTGCTCCACTCTGCTGCAGATTCTTCCCACGCAGCCATTCCTCCAGCTGGCTGATGTTAAACCTGGATAAACAACCAAGATGTGAGCTCAGAGGTAAAAAGCAGCATCTTCAAAACTCCTCTTTGAGGCTCAGGGTATGTTGCAGTGCTGGTGGATGTGGCTCTTTGTGCTGTGTATTTGTGATACACGCAGCAAGAGACAATCAGACCAAAGCTTAGTACTCAACAACTCAGAGTAAAATATATACTCCAAGTACCTTTCAAATAGACAAACAATGTACCAACCAACAACAATACAAGGGAGGTGCTTTTCTATAGCATTCAGATTCCTCCAAGTTTCAACAATTAAAATGAAGCTTTTAACCAGCTTTTAAATGCTAACAAGATCCTTCAAGGCACCCAGATACCTTTGAGAATATCTACACAGAAAATGCTTTTGCTGTGCCCACTGGCCTCAAGGGGAACACAGAAAGATCCAGCTTGGGAAGGGGAAAGTGTAGCAAAACGAAGATTTAACTAATTTGCACTAGGTGCACTTTATTTTCCTATATTCCTCCAACTTATAAAATTAACAAAACTTCCCTAAGCAGGCAGAGCCCTGCCCCAAGCCCCAGCCCCACCTCAGCTGCATGCCCGTGCTCCACGAGCAGACATCCTTCCTCAGCAGGAGGTTGTTCAGGGCGATGGCATTGATCATGTAGAAGAGCTGCTTGAACACCTGCTGGATGATCTCTGGGTCCAGGCCCTGGTCACACATGATGCTGTGGAATGTGTTCAGCTGGCGAATCATTTCATCCAAGCTGTAGGAGCTGTCACCCGCATTGGAGGAATATTTCCTGTAGCCCACCGGTTTGACACTGGAAAGCCCTTGGATACTCTCATTTTCCAGCACAGCAGACACTGAAAAGAGGGGGGGAAATGGCCTAAAAAGCCTGCATCCATCTATCACTAGAAGGAAGAACTGATCCCTCCATGAGCTGCAATGAACGTGTATCTGTCTCAGTGATGCAGCACCATGGATGGTGTGAGAAACAACAGCAGGAGAGATCCATGAATGCTGGTTTACTTTGATAATACAAAATAGTTTAAAAACACACAGATATCATAGAACTATGCAAGAGTTTGGTTTGGAAGAAACCTTAAAGGCCATTTAGGTCAAACACCTCTGCCATATGCAGGGAAACCTCCCACCATCCCAGGTGGCTCCAAGCCCTGTCCAGCCGGGCTTTGGACACTTCCAGGGATAGGGCATTCCTCAGATGAGTCCTCAGGGATTTGGCTGAAGGGTTAACTCTTCTCATATCTTCTCTCACACCCTCAAAAACAAAGTCTTTATGAGTCTTTTCCCTCTTCCCAGTCCTCTCCTCTCTTATAATGTACATTTACATCCAAAAAAGATTAACCACAAGCCAGGTCTGGAGGAGAAAGCAGACCCACCAGCACAACCTCACCTCTTCCACTGCCTCCCCAACAGAAATAAAAGAGATATCTTCTGGAGTGGGAGCAAAAACCCTCATCCCTATTAGCTCCTATCATGGAGGAAGATGAAGACTCTCTGGGTCATGCTGGCCCTGTGCAAAGGTCTGAAAACCAGCTGGAGCAGATAATCTGGGCCAAGAAGCACCCTGCTGAAGGGCAGCTGTGAGCTCACCGATCATGGGCTGCAGGATGCCCTCTGCAATGTTGATGAGCTGCTGGTAGATCTGGATGGAGAGGTGGCCCAGTACCTGCCGGTACTCAGTCAGGTCAAAGTTCTTCAGGCAGTGCTCGTTCTGCTTTGCCGTGTTTTGGGTCATGAAACCCTGAAAAGGAGATTAAAACACCCAGGCTCATTATCCCACCCACTGACAGTCCATCAAAACCACTGCATTAAAACCCCCCTGCACCCCTACAGTACAGTATAACAAAATATGTTACCAAAGTATATCATAGAAAAGATCAAAACTCATCAATCCCTTTCAGTTACCTAGGCATTTGTTCATAAATTATTGCTAGAGAACTACTTTTTGAAGAAAATCTTTAAATTACCAGCTTTTCATTTTATCCTTAGCAAAGATCTGCACATTTGTATTAACTGCAACATATAGGAGTAGAAAATGACATTTCAGGCCCTCTGAAACTACCTTTTAGTTTATCCTTTTGAGTTCCAGCTGTTTATGGGAAACAAAATATGTTTAAATTAGGTTCTAGAAAATTGGAAAAAAAATTATGACCGCATGTTACATGCTTTGACAGCATTTTAAATTATTCTGAAATTCATAAATCACCTGAAATAATGGAGTTTATTATTTTTTTGCTGCCTTTTGCTGATACAGCTGATCTATAATCCTGCATCTGACTGCTGTAAGCCCTCAGTTCTGGGCACAGATATTAATACAAGTTCTAGTGGCAGAAGCCAATGAGATGTTTTAATTAATACAGATCCTTTAATTGCCTGCTAATATGGTCTTACTTGGTGTGAAAATGTGAACTATGAAACTGTTTTTGTTGGTTGCTGACTGGCAAAATGCAAAAATACAACATGTACCAATTTGAGTTGATTTCACAATTTCCCCATTTTCCTGACTAATTGTAGAGCACCATGCTCTTCACCTGACAGGACTGCATGTGGGTTGGGATTTTCTTTTAAGCCTTTTCTGAAAAAGAGGCCAGATTTAAAACTAAAGATAACGGTATCTTGCAAACTGCTCTGAAGAATTTCTCCCCTCTATATTTTGCAACAGTTGCCAATGGAATTTGCAAACAGCTGGTTCATTTAACACAGTAAATCACAGCAAACAACTAAAATTTAAGAGTGTGTTTTAAACCAGCTGGTTTTCTGGAGAGGATTTTCTTTAAATGCAGTATTATTATCCAGACAGAAGAGGGCAAACAAGAGCACAACTGCTAGTAAGTATTCTCTAAAATATTTTAACTTAACTTTTAATTTTAAATCTTTGACATCCAGTGCTGAGGTTTTGCACACAAACCATTATCTTTTGAATGACATGTATAGTTAATTTAATTTTATGAATTTTTTTTCTTACAGTTTGAATGCTCAATATACCTAAATAAATATCTAAAGACTAAAAAAAAATAACAGTATTTGGGTCTGTTGAAAATTTTCATATGTAGAATACATAGCTATAAGGATGGCAGTGTGTAATGTTCTAGGAGAACTGTGATAATCCCATTCTTTTGAAAGGAATCAGCTTTAATAAAACTTATTTCAAGCTATGAAATATTGTTTAATGAAAAGCTGTGGGACGAACTAAAACCAGGAGAACAACCTTCAAAATGGCCCACCAGAAAGAGCATAGAAAGGATGGCACAGCTGAGGCTGCTCACCTGCACAAGAGAAGGCTCCAGGGACACCTCAGAGCCCCTGCCAGGGCCTCCAGGGGCTCCAGGAGAGCTGCACAGGCACTGGGCACAAGGCATGGAGGGACAGCAGCCAGGGAATGGCTTCCCAGGGCCAGAGGGCAGGGACAGATGGGATATTGGGAATGAGGAATTGCTGGCTGGGAGGGTGGGCAGGCCCTGGCCCAGGGTGCCCAGAGCAGCTGTGGCTGTCCCTGGATCCCTGGCAGTGCCCAAGGCCAGGCTGGATGGGGCTTGGAGCAGCCTGGGACAGTGGAAGGTGTCCCTGCCCATGGCAGGGGCTGGAATGAGATGGGATTTAAGGTCCCTTTCCAACCCAAACCCTTTTGTGCTTTTAGGAGCTTTTCCAGGGAATGCTAGCTGTGCTATATCCAGATGATAGCACTGCCGTGCCATTCCCAGATTAACCAAGGAGGGCAGTCAGAACAGCCCCATCCCACCGCCAGAGGGAAGCCCCTGGTGCCCAGAGGAGGCAGGACAGTCCCTCAGGGATGCCACCCCCAGGCCGGGCTCTCACCTCTTCCCCGCTGTACTGCTTCAGGCAGTGCAGCAGCCGGCACGTGTTCGCCAGCCAGAACGATGTCATCTCAAAGTCATCCTGGTGCTTCTGCAGAGACAAAGTGAAAACACGTGAGATACCCCCCTCCCTTTCAGTGGGGGTACTGGCATCACAAAACTAACCAATTTTGATTTTCCCCACCCAAAATTAGGCAGCTTTCCCTCTGCAGCTGGGCAATATTAGCTGCTCTTCTCTGCAATTTTTTTTTTTTAACCTCTAAATCCAAACAGTCATTGCTAAGATCATAAGTCTCCTCACTCTTCTAAAAAGGGAGGCTCTAAGAGCAAATTGGCTTGAAAATCACTGTGAGAGCTGAGTGTCACACTCTTGGACATGGTTATTACCACCTGACAGCCCCTCAACCCCAAGACAAGAGCAAATGGACACCTGCCTTCAGCACTTTCTTAACGCCGTTGATGGTGGAGGTGAGCAAGGAGTGCACCTTCTGGTCATCATTGATGTAATCTGCGTGTCTGATGCACATGTACAGGATGTAAGCAGGAAGGCAGGGAACAGTAGCAGACACTGCCTGAGGCTTGAGATCTGGAAGATGTGACAATTAAAAAAATGAAGATTTCACAAAAGAAGCAAACTTAAATTTCCCCAACTGACAAGAGAAGCAGAGAACACCAGAGCTGGAGTGTACCCAGGCAAAACCCTCTCCCCTCAGCCCTGGGGAAAATTATATTTTGGCTCTACAACTTGCATCCCTCTCTGCAGAGTGGACACGGAGCCAGAGGTTCAGCTGCAGGACAGAGGGACCTGTCCCAGACCTTCAGCACTCAGGCTTGGGAGGGCAGCCCTGCTTGCACTGAGGTTTTTGACAACACCCCATTTCTCCTTATGGATGCACAGTGGAGCCCGAGCTTCTCTACCTCATAAAACCCCCCCCCAGCAGCACAAAACCACCTCAAAACAGCTCCCCAAAGCTTTCAGGAATACCTCACATAATAAATCCTCTCCCTCTCACTGATTTAATGTGTCATCATGAATTGATGACACATTAAATCAGTCTTTCTCTCAAGATACGGAATCCTAATGGCAGCTGTGGGCATTTGGAGCCTCTATAGAACAAGCTTGTCTGATTAGGGGAGTTTCAGTGCCCACAGCAATGGGCTAGCACTGCTCTGTGAACACTTTTTGGATCGTCACTAGTCTCTGCTGGGGTTAGATTGTAGTAAATGTCAACACCTTGCCAGGGAAGCCTGACTTCTGAAACAGCACTGAGTGAGGGGATGCTGCAGCAACTCTGACCAGCCTGTGCAGTGCAGAAGAGCTCACAAGTTCATTATCTGTTGTCTGTTATTACCTCATAAACTGAGCTACCTTTGCTCCACTGCTGTGCCAGGCCCAGGGGCCTGTCCTTCTGCCACCCCCTCCCCACCTATCACCTCATATGAAGCTCAGAAAGTTACTACCTGCTCTAAAAACTAGCCTTGCTTTGTGTTTCCCATTTTTCGCTATCCCTAAGGGATTGTGTCCATCCTGGTCTATCTGCTTAGTGCAGCAGTACTTTACCTACCCAAACTGCCATCACCACAAACATGCAGCCCCAGAAAGGATCAACTGAGAAGATCTATTTGTCTACCTTAATTTTTTAATCTCAGGTTTACAAACTCCCCCACGAGAAGGAGCAGCCAGGCAGAGAAGCAGAGCAAGTTCCCCACCTGTAATGAGGTTTCGGATGAGGAGTGGCTCATCTTCTTTGTAATATTCCAGCATGCCCTGAAAATCCTTCTCCTTCCTCTGGACAGCAACCTGCATGCTCCGCTCGTGCGCCCTCCTCTCCACTGGCACCATTGTCTGGGATGCTGTGAAGAGAAAAGGTTATCAACACCTGGCTGGCACCTGGAAATCAACAGCTATTCAGGCCCTCCATTGGCCTTAGTGCAGACAACAAGTCAAAAAGTTATATATTGAATTCCCAATAATGTCATCAGCTTTGACAGTTTTATAAAAATATCAACAATCCTGGATTACCAGTCCACAGAGTTCTGACTCTGAATGATAGAAAAAGTGCAAAACTTGAACTTAGAAGAGGAAAAAATGAAGCCATTTTTTATTTTCCAGGAGACCACAGGCTAGAAGGTAGCAACCCTAGTGAATGATTTTCACAGAGCCAGGCAAAAAGTAGGCAGGCAATGCAAAATCCCTAAGCATGGCATCTTCTGTCTGCCTGCAAAGCTGCAAACCACAGTGGCACACTGCTGAAGTGTAATAAAGCAGAAGAGACCAGCATGCAAATACTGCAGCAAGCAGCATGCAAATCACACTGACAGGGAGCAGCTGGGCGAGCCATGGAAACCCTCCAGTTATTCAGCTTAATTTCACTTAATGCCTGGTTTCCAGAAATTAACTCATGAGAAGGGGGCTCTCTGATTAATCACGGCTTCTCCAGAGAACAGGAAGTGCTTCCCATACAACACAGATGCCACATTTAAGGTGATTTCTCATTAGGCAGAACATACACAATTTGATACTAAAGGGTTATAATTCCTCCTTCAGAATTGACAGATCAGAGCACTTTCCTGCTGGCCACTGGGCTCCTTTCTGTATCTCTGCCTGGGTCACTGCATTGACTGCAATGACAGCAGAAAAGTTTCCTTAAATATCCTCCAAACCCCAGTACAGGGTCAATGTCAGCTCAGTGCCTGCTGCTAGTTCAGTGCCAGAACAAGCAAAATCTTACTTTCATAGAAAGAAAAGGAGAAAAAACCCCGAAACCCTGCAGCTCTCCAAGACTGGCCAAAGAAGTAAAACCCAAGTGCAATTCCCCCAACCCAGCATCTCCCAATGCACAGGTCACCTTCAAAATCTTGGACCTTCTTCATGTAAATCTTCAGCTGCTTCTTCAGCTTCTTTTCATTCTTTTCCAACTTTTCCAGCAATTCTTTAAGATCCTGAGAGACAGAATATATATTTAAAAGAACTCCCAACATTAAACCCAAGAACAACTCATTTGGGGTGAGTTAGAGGCTGGAGTCTGGTCTGCATCCCCAGGGCATGGTGCGAGCATCTCAGTGGAAGAGGAGCACCACCACAGCATTTAATCCTGGCTCTTAATCACATTTAAACAGTTTTATTTAGATACTGGAGTTGTTGAAAAAAGGCAAAAACTCAGGAGGTGCCAACATTCCCTCCAGACTTTGCACACAGATACAGAAGGGGAGAAAGGGAAAATTTATGATCATCCAGGCCAACTTTTTGAAGTGGCAACTGCCTTTCCACACTCCCAATAAAAGCAAGTAAGATGAAAGACCTGTGCTGCCTCTGTGCCTAACAGAGTAGAAGGGTCCCCAGTGATCTGATTTGGAAGGCAGTGTCACAAAATAGAAAGCCTTAAAAAAGCATTTAAAAAAATTAAAAATAAAGCACCTATGTAGTCACAAAAGTCACACAGCCACAAAACATCAGCTCAAGGCCAAGTGCCAGCACTCCCAAATGCACCAGTGGGAGATGCTGGTGGATTCTGCAGAGTTTAGGAGGGGTGAAAGAGATCCCAGTGCCCTTCCCTCCCTGTTATGCTTCATATCTCCTTTTCTCAAACTATTTTTTGCTCTCTTTCTGTCTTTTCAGCACAGCCTCTTACCAGGTTTTCATTGGTCAGACGTGTAATTTCTTGCTGAAGTCCAAATTCCACCTGCAACTCTGGAGAGAGCTGCAGAGTCTGCAGGAATGCCTGCTGCTGCTTCTCCAGCTCCTCTTGCATTAAATCCATCTGGTTTTTCAGAGCTTCCATCTCCTCCTCATGCTCCCTTCTCTGGTCCTGGAGCTGTGCTTCCAGCAACCTGAGAACAGGACCACACTGATCAGTCTGTGATGTCAGTGTGACAGTAGTAACCACCATTTGAGTTTATATCCTTCAAAATCAGCCAACTTGGGAAATACTCTGTCAACCTCCCGATACAACTGACAAACAAGAAGCTATTATTGCCAGACTAGTCTGTCATTTGCTATACTGCAGATTAAATACTTTTCAATACCACAATCAAAGGTTGGGATTTTTAAACAATAAATCCCAAAGCACCCTTTTTTAACTGCATCAAACATCCAGGTTCCTTTACTTGCAAAGAGCAAATACATGGCAAGAAAGCAACACAGAGCAACACCTGCAAGTTTTGTTTTCAAAAGCTCAGCTTGAAGGACATTTGTTCTTGTGCTCCTTTCCTGTCAAACATAAATTTTCACTCTCCAAAACTGCCATTTGCTAAGCCAGAATGCCTTTTTAAATCCAGTGGAAGAATGATTCATCACTGAGATGTTAACTGCAGACACCTGTGCTGATGGTGATGGTGACAACCTGGCAGGTGACACGCTAATTGATTTTAAGTGTCCTGCACCCTCTGCTACATGGAAATCTCTCTTCAGCCCACCAGCTCTTGCCAGAAGATTGAAGTGACTCCAGAAGGTATGAGACCTCTGAGAGAGAACCACCACACCAGCAACTACAAAGCACAGTCCCAGATTATACAGGCCAATGGTGGCCAAGAGGAGGAATGACCAAGGGGACCACCAAGCCCCTGCCCCTGCTGCAGCTCACAGATGTGCCTGCTCAGAGCTGAGGGTCACATCACAGCCAGCTCAGGGCCTTCTGACACTGGGTGCAAACAGAAATCCTCAAAGATGAGGAGGATTCTGCTGTTGACAGCTCCACACTGACCCAGGACATGCACAGACACAGAGCTACAACTCACACTGGTCCACTAGGAAATTGATTGTGATCCACACCTGACAACTGTTTCCCTACAGGAACAAATATGCACGAAATTTTTTTGTTGTTGTTTTGGTATTTTTCTGTAATAACTTTTTTATAAAAGAGTGCATGCTTTCAGGGAAGATTCCTGGATGAAAAGTACTAATCATCCCCACGTTGTTTTGTGTAGTTGTTTTTGTTCCCTTTATAAAATTTAACAACACAGTCTCTACTCCCACATTCCAGCAGAAGACAGAAAAGCATGTTTTCCACCTATAGAAACATGAGCAATAAAGCAGTCAGCCTCATAATCCTGTCAGGAGTTATATTCTTAATAGGCTTGGAAAATACAGACCCACCATGAAATAAGTATTAAGTACTTAATTTTCACTTTATTTCTTCATACTGGGATTAGTTGGGATTCAGTCTGGATAATCCATGAGACACCCTCAGAAGAAAATGCTCCTCCTATGAACTTGGGCTCCTACTTTTCTTGGAAAAACACATGAAATAATCACTGTTGTTTCTTCCTGTTACTGGCTGGTTTTACCCTGATACCTCTAGATGTGACCACTTTAGACTACTCTATACAAAATACTTCCATTTTTAATCTCTTTAATGTCCTTAAAACTTTAATAAAAGCATATATATTGGAGCCCCATAACCACCAAGCACAGGGGTGATGCAGGACAAGAATCCAGGAGGGATATTTGCCCAGCAGAGCAGGACCTGGGGAGGGCTGTGGAACAAAGGCACCCTGTATCCACCACGTGCCTTTCTCACCCACAGACAACACATGGATGGGAGCACAAAATCCCCAGGATCATGCAAAGCTGACAGCACTGGGACACAAGCACAGACCCTCCCCTTCCAACAGGTCAAGGACTGGGAGAAAACACTTCTGAGAGGTGCCATGTCTCAGTGCAATGTGCAAGAAAAAAAAAAAAATGTGTTCTTGAAGAACCCAGCTTCCCAACCCCTCCATCACCCAATTTCCCATTACTGTCACATAGTTCTTACTGGATCACAGCTCAGGCACTAGTGACAACAGCCACCACCAGCAATGGCCAACTGGAACCAGGACTCCTCTGAAAATTACAGGAGGGTCTCAATTCCTGCAGTTTGGAAATTCCACCTCCAGCTTCTCCCAGACAGGAGGACAGTGGGCCCTGCCCAGGACCACATGGCAACAGCAGAGCAAGAGAAAGAAACAAAAGGGCAAGGAAAAGGCAGGAGAAGGGAGAAGCAGCAGTGGAGAACAACAGAAAGTGTTTGACCTGGCAACTTGCTTTAAACCTTGATAAGCCAAGCCGAGCTCTCCATCTTCATTGAGATAGCCCCAGTCCTCAGTCTTGCTAGAAACAAAGGACAGAAAAAGGAAACAAGAGGACAGAGAAAGACAAAAGGTCAATTGAAAGAGAAGGGGAAAAGGTGCAGAAGCCTTATGTATTTCATTCAGTATTAGTTTTCAGAGCACACTTGCATTGCATTGCATTTCTTTTTCCACCACAGGGAAGGAGAGCCCTGCCCTGGTTGTGCCCTGTAAGACATTTTAAAAACAAGTTTCTCCATCTCTTTCCCACTGCAGCAATTCCCACTGGTCTAAAATAAACTCTACTCCTTCTACTTCAGCCAAGGGTTTCCTCAGCATTTGACTCAAACACATCAGTCTCTCCTCAGAGCAATCTTTGGTCCAAACACCACATGCATCCACACAAGATCAATCTCCTCTGTATACATCCAGGCAGAATAATGGCCAGGAAAGTCTCATCTCACTTTAATACTTATAGCAGTTGGCTTTTTTTAGTCTCCTTTTAGCAGATTGTTTGGATTTTTTTTTTCTCAAGTTATATGAGGCAACAAGGTGATTTATCTTCTTTAACAAGGGGCTGAACACATTACAAATGAGTGATGTAAGCTGGTCAACTTGACCAGAAACACTTGTTACAGCAAGATTTTACACAGCTTTGATACCAGTTAGAAAAAAAGTGTTTGTTTCAAGCAATAACAATTTAAAAAGTAAGGAAGGAAACCATCAAACTTAATATATCATTATATTAAAAAAAAAAAAAAACCAACAAAAAACCTCAGAACCAAACAAACCAAAACACAAAAAGAAGAAAGCCAAACACACACTTTGAAAAGAGCTGTAGCAGAAGCCATTCCCTGGGAAGGGAATCTCTGCATTTTTCAGTGGCAAAGCACAACACACAAACATTCATGAGCAAATTTTCCCAGAAGGAAATTTTCCCATTTCTCACTGGAAAATTTCCAGTGAGAAATGCAGTGTTGCAGCACTGCTTTGAAGGGGCTCTGGAGGTGCCTCACCACCACAGACAGCTCATGCATCCCTCCCATGCCACTGCTCGAGCACAGCACTTCTCAAAACTGGCAAACATTTCAGGCACTGACACTTGCAAAGTTCATCTGTTAGAGCCACATGTATGAATTTCAATTAAAACCTTGTTGCTATCCCATACATAGCAGGTTTTCAAAAGGGTCTGCAAAGTGACAGATACAGGGAAGTTTATTGGTCTCATTTGCATGAATTTGTTAGTAAAGTCTTTTTTTTTTTGGTTCATATAATCTTATCAGGACATGCCCTCAGGCACTGAAAACCAAAGGAAAAAGCAAGAAGGTTCCCACTATTTATTGCACATCAGAAACCTGTGAAATCTCACATGATGAGCAGCATTTTTAAAATATAGCCTCCTTGAAAAAACAGCTTTCCTTCCTTTTTTAATCATAGGCATTGAGGTAAATGAGGAGAGCAGCTCAAGAAAATGCCATTATAGGTAAATATATAAAAATGCTGATGGAAGGTAAACCTGTACTAGGAAATAAGCATTCAGTTCATCTCTATCAACACAGCACTGACTCAGAAATCACTGCACTCCCCCTTCCCCCAGAAGGTCATGATGACCAAGACATAAAAAGGGGTCCTTTCAATATAGTTAGAGTCATTGGCATCTGAAACATAATTTCCTAAAATGCTGGGTCAATCCTATTCTCAAATAAGGCTGGAGAGGAGTTAAAAGGGCAAATTCACAAAGCCCTTTATCCTGATCTTGGAAGCAAAGGTCTGGGGAGCAGCTGGGACCTGCAGTCAGCAAACTGTCCTCATCAAAAGCAAAATATTTCCTGCCCAAACACCTCCCTGTCCTGTGCAAGGAGCTTAAAGGAGGTGTAGGTACCCCAGCTCAGAGATGTTAATTTCAGCATCTTCAGTAAATGATCCTCTCTTCATAAAAAAGGGGCATTTCACTTTCAGACACAGATGGACCTTTTTGTTTTAGGTAAAAGGAAAAATACTGTGCATCACATACTAGATGTATGGCAGAGTGGGAAGATACCCATGGGAGAGTGGGAGGCAGAGGTAGGGTATGATCTCCACATCATGATCTCTCCCAGATGCAAAAGCATCCCTCATGTGAAGCCAGCATCAGCTCTTCACTTTGCACAGCAGCTGCAGGTGGGACTTGCCCAACAGGGAAAAGAAAAAAATCCATGTACTCAACAAAAATCACTTGGAAGCTATCACTGAAGCTAATTTCAAAGGCACAGCCTGATTTACTTTGAGCTGCCAGGTTATTTATTATCTCTTAACACCATCACCCAGTCTCTGACTGGCTCTGCATTTCCACCAAGATCAAACAGCCTTGAAAGAACGATCCCAAGAACTAAAACAGGGAACAAAAAGCCTACTTAGCTTTAGATTCAGTTATTGTAGGAGAAAAATGAGGCAGGAGCTAACTTGATTTTCCTCTTAGCAGCTGAAATTCAGCAAAATTGTAGGAAAAAAAAGTAAAAAAAGAAAGAAAAAAAGCTGAGTTTAAGGCATTTATAAAGAAAGGGCTGATTTCAGTTCAAATTTGCCCTTGACCTGGAATCAAAGGGCTTTCCACTGGAAGCTTTGTGGAGAGAGAATTGCTACATGGGCAGGGTTAGCAGCACCTGGCATAGTTCTTCCTGTTTTGCTCCTGCTGTATTTAGAAGGGCTGCATGACATAGACATGGAGAGAATAAAAGGTCGATCTCCCACCAAAAGAAAGCCATGCTCTGACCTCAGCCTAAATAACTAAGACATGATGGCTTAGAGACAGGAGCAATTCCTGGGTGGAGTGAGATTTTACCACATCCATAAGGCTGGCTGTGTGAAGAACCTCCACCTGGTCAAAAAGCACCTCAGACTGTGGGGCAAAGAGCAGCTGACACCCCTAAGGACTGGGCCATCCAGAGGGACCTGGACAAGCCTAAACAGTGGCCCAAGGGAACCTCACAAGGTTTAACAAGACCAAGTGCTGGAGCTGCACCTGGTCAGGGCAACCCCCAGGATCAACCCCGGCTGGGGGTGAGCAGAGGGAGCAGCCCTGGGAGAAGGACCTGGGGGTGCTGTGGGTGAGAGCTGGGCCTGCCCCAGCCTGAACCCCCTGCCCTGAGCTGATCCCCCAGTGTGGGCAGCAGGGCAGGGGGGATTCTGCCCCTGTGCCCCTGGGCTCAGGTGAGACCCCACCTGCAGAGCTGGCCCAGCCCTGGCTCCAACAGCACAAGGACCTGGAGCTGCTGGAGCCAGTGCAGAGGAGGGCACGGAGATGCTGCCAGGGCTGGAGCCCCTCTGCTCTGGAGCCAGCCTGGCACAGCTGGGGCTGCTCACCTGCACAAGAGAAGGCTCCAGGGACACCTCAGAGCCCCTGCCAGGGCCTCCAGGGGCTCCAGGAGAGCTGCACAGGCACTGGGCACAAGGCATGGAGGGACAGCAGCCAGGGAATGGCTTCCCAGGGCCAGAGGGCAGGCACAGATGGGCTATTGGGAATGAGGAATTGCTGGCTGGGAGGGTGGGCAGGCCCTGGCCCAGGGTGCCCAGAGCAGCTGTGGCTGTCCCTGGATCCCTGGCAGTGTCCCAGGCCAGGCTGGATGGGGCTTGGAGCAGCCTGGAACAGTGGAAGGTGTCCCTGCCCATGGCAGGTTCTGGAACAGGATGAGTTTTATGGTCCCTTCCAACTCAAACCACTCAATGAAAGAGAAATGGGAGTGCTTCTTGCAGAGAAGTTGAGAGAAGAAGTGGCTCTTGCTCATAAATCCTACTTCAGAACCACAACCCCACCAGAAAATCTTCCTATTAAAATATGTATTGATCAAGATTAGAAGGGAAGGCATTTCTGTTTCTCATGCTGACACCCTTGGGTATAGAGCTGTGTAAGTACAAATGCAAATTTTTGCTTGGGGAGGGAATGTTAATTTATGTCCAGAAATACAATAATCTAGGCTCCCCAAGCATTTGTCTTCATCCATTTTATTGCCATCAACACCAGCCTACAGCTTATAAACCAACTCAATAAACAGACAACTGCACAGGGAACCTTGTAATGGGGAGGTTTGTGGTGCTTAATGAGCCACTGGATAAATAACTGCAGAAAATCAGGGTGAGAGCATATAGAGCTACTGCTGCTGTATTTCAAGAGCCAAGCTCCCGTCAAGCTTCACACGAGAGGCAGATGAGAGAATAATGAACTGACCCTGGAGGCTGCAGCTTTCCCCTCCCAAAACTTAAGAGACCAAAAACCACCAAGGCCAGATCACATGAACTTCTTAGAACTGCAGCTCACCCATGCAATTGCAAGGAAAGACATTTTTACTCCTGTGGAAAATTAGATCCTGGAAACCTAAAGGCCTTGGAGGGATTTAAAATCCATGTGGATGTGGCGTGTGGTTTAGTGCTGGCCTTTGCAGTGCTGGGAGAAGAGCTGAACCTCAAGACATCTTTTTGAGCCTAAATGATTCTACAATTCAGTTCTTTCTGCAGAAGTCAAGTGTGGAAACCAGAATGTTGGGAAGAGGACTGGAGCCTCCTGGCAGGCTACAGAAGGCAATGTGCACCAGTAAGGCCAGATACCACCTTATACTGGGGACCAGTGACACCCCTGGGTCAGACATGTTTCCCATGAAAGCAGCAACCCTTATTTTGATGCCTTCACCAAGCCCTGAACACCAACTAACCTTCCCTGCACACTGGAAAATTTAGGGAGCAATTAAAGCTGTGCCCATCAATGGCATTTCACATCTCATATAAGCACCCACGGCTTCTGGAGAATGTTGGAAAGAAGGAAAAAGAAGGAAAGAAGAGAAAATTCACAGAATTCATTAAGTGACCAAAACCTACTGCTTGCTGCAGAAAGCACACTGAGCTCCACTGATTTACTGACAAGAATGTGATGTGCAAATTAATCTCATCACCTCTGCTGCAGGAGGGGCAGAAATTTCATCAGCAAGTTCACTTCAGGAAAGCAAAATATTCAATGGGAAATTGAAAAAAAACCACAAAGACTAGTCCTGATTTAGCCAGACATGGTGCCCAGGTGAGAAACCAATGTCACAGGAGTCCTGGACCCCAACAATCCCCACTGCTCCAGGCCTCTAGATCTGGTGAAAGCTGGCAGAACAGGCTGAGCAGAGCCTCAGTCCAGCCATCAGTGTTTTGAGCTCCTCTTAAATGGGCCCTTCCTCATATTCATACAGGTGTGAATAAAATCCTCATTAAGTCAGGTCCCAGCCTGGAATGTTAACAACCTTCTGCAACCACTCTACAAAGTAGCAAACCATATTGTGTTGTTAAAAGCCATTAATCCATGATGGCTGGGTCTTCTTCATTGCAGAATAGAAATTATTTAGGGGGAAAAAGATTCAAACATCTGTATTTGTCAAGAGAAAAAGAAAAGATAAACACTCAATTTCCTTGAAGTAAAATAAAAATTTACTTTACATAATATCTTGCTGTTTAATCCATATAATTTTTTCTTCTTGCAAGATACTACTTTATTATTTTATATCCTCCTGGGCAGCTGCAAGGACTGATTTAATGCTTGGCAATATCAGCCCACTGTTACTGTCAGGACAGACATGTTCAAAGTATTAATCCTTATTGAGGTAAACTGGCAATAAAACAGTTGTTCCTGATACTCAGTTTGGGTGCAAAAAAATCAATAATATGAATGTTTCCACAGAATAGATCACATTTGTAAGCTCAGTTAACCACAATGGGCTTTTGCCTCTGGGAAAACCAGAAGGGAATTGTGGCATCTTCCCAACACGGTATGAAATACCTGAGGAACAACTGAGGGAGCTGGGGGTGCTCAGCCTGGAGAAAAGGAGACTCAGGGGTGGCCTTATCACTCTCTATAGCTCCCTGAAAGGTGGCTGTAGTCAGGTGGGGTTGGTCTCTTTCTCCAGGCAGCACTGATAGAACCAGAGGACACAGTCTCAAGCTGCAGCAAGGGAAATTTAGGTTGGATATCAGGAAAAAGCTTTTCATGGAAAGAGAGATAAAGTTCTGGAATGGCCTGCCCAGGGAGGTGGTGGAGTCACCATCCCTGGGTGTGTTTAAAACGAGACTGGATATGGCTCTGGGTGCCAGGGTTTAGTTGAGGTGTTAGGGCATGGGTTGGACTTGATGATCTTGAAGGTCTCTTTCAACCTGGTTACTCTGTGAATTCTGTGAAATAAATATAAATACAATCCCAAATCTTAGTCTTCCTGCTATTTCCATACTGGAAGTAAAGTCAAAACCCAGTTTTGCTCACTTCCACATTTGCTTTTCCACCTACTCAGTATCTGACTGGAAGTAGATTATCTTAAAGGTCTCTTTTGGTCCAAACCACTCTGGGATTCTACAATTCTGTAAGACATGTGTCCTTGGTTTCACCTTTATGGCCCACCCTTGAGTCCACAGCACAATCCAGAGGCTGGCAGCCCTCTGGAACGCATTGATTTTGGTGTGGGTCCCTCTCTGGCACAGAATCCCCCCGTGCTGGCGAGGTCTGTGCCACACTTACCGGTTGGTCTCGCACATGCCCTGGTAGGCTTCGATCGCGTCCTCCTGATCAACGTGCCGGTCACTGTTGGGCCAGCTGGCATTGGGGGAGATGCTCTCCTAAAGTCAACATGCAAAACACCCATGTGACTTCCTGCTTTAAAACTCTGCCCAGCTCTATGAGTTCCTGACACCAAACAAGTCTCAACTATTCTATTAAAAGCATCCCTAGGGCATCCACCACACTACTGAGTTTCTATGAGTCCACACAACATGCAGCAGGAGAGATAAGAGATGGAAGAAAGATGCAGTGAACTTGGGAAGAGGATAAGCAGGGTGCTTGGTTTGGTCTGAAATACAAAACACACTAAAACCCTGAGGAATGATAAGACAGCAAATCAATAAAGACTGAGTTTCTGGAAAATGTGCCCTTCCACTGGAATGTGCTCTAAATACAAAATCCCATCCCAGCTGTTTGAGAGACAGGCTCCCTTCTTGCCTGCATGTCAGAAGAAACTCATTACAGCTGCACCAGCCCAAAGTGAGCAGAATCTGGTCTAGATTTCATCCCATTTCCTTGCAGAAAAAGATTATTGCTGTGAAACATCACCAGGACCATCACCAATGTTTGTGGTTCAGTAACCACAAACATTGGTGCAGGGGCGGTGTGGGCTGGCTTATCCTCATCAGGTGTGGGGGTAGGCACCCTACAGCAGTACCATGGCTCAGATAGTCCTGGGCTGTCTGAAATGCCAGGGACTGCATCTCATCCCCAGGCAGGACATCCTGTATCCCTGCACAACCCCCCATAACCTCCCTGTGCCATCCTGCCCACCAGAGCAGGAATGGCATTGCTCAGGCAGCCAGTGAGTTTCCACCAACAGAGGGGAAGAAGGAAAAAAGAAAATCCATTACCCTCTCCTTTACCATGTTTTTCCCAGTCTCTTTCTGCTGGGCTGCCTTCATGATCTGTGACCTGAGGATGAGCACCTCCTCCTTGCGCACCTCCAGCTCCTCGTTGGCCGATTTCAGCTGGTTCAGAAGGAGGTTGTAGCCGTCCTGCACATCATTGGAGGAGTTGTTCTGGGTGGCATGGTCTGCAATGGCCTTCCTCAGCTCATTGAGCTCATTTTTCAGCTTCTTGTTCTCCGACTCCAGCTCTTGCCTCTGGAAAACACCAAGTCATTAAGCAGTTTAAATAAACTGTGGTGCCTCATCCTGTTTTGAGATGCCTCTAGGCTGACTCAATTATCGATGGTTACAGATCAATGCAAGCCAGGATCTGGATTTTGCTGCCAGCCCAGCCATCTGTGGTTCAGGGAAGGTTTTTGCTTTAGTCAGCAGCCTGTTGCTATTTAATAACAACACTACAGGGTGACCCAGGGTATTTTTTATTTGTTGACACTATTTCTAAACACAAACGCAGGCTGTTAAAGAAGTTAAGCATGCTCTTTTCCTTCTGAATCAATAAATCACACAACCCCCACAACATTCAGCTCACCTTTCATATTCATTAGATAAGCTGGAAGATGCTGGTTTGCTGAAACCATCATCATGGCAGGCATCCCTTAGGTAAGACACTGGTCTCTGAATTCCCTCTTCTTTTGTAATTACCCACCCCAGTGCAGTGTTTATAGCTTGAGGATTTCCTCACCCAGGTGTCTTCTCAGCCATTGGCATTTGACAGGCAGGGCCAACACCGTGCTAGTTTGATGCTAACTGATTCTCCTGAATAACAACATCTTAACTGAGACAACTGAAGGGCTTATTCACTTTTGCATGGCAGCAGAAGACAGAAGAATAGAGCTCTGGCAGCTAGGACAGCCTTTATTTTAGTCTGTCACCACAAAGCTTTGTTTGCAGGTGGCAGCACAACATTTGGCAGCTCCTTGCCACCGCCTAAAGCCCACCTGGAGAATCCCTGCTGGATCAAGAGCAGCTTTGCTCCTGTACACAGTGCAATCACAGAATCATGGAATGGTTTGGGTTGCAAGGGACATTAAAGCTCATCCAGTTCCAACCCCTGCCATGGGCAGGGACACCTTCCACTAGCCCAGGTGGCTCCAAGTCCTGTCCAGACTGGCCTTGGACACTTCCAGGGATCCAATCCACCCTCACAGCCAAGAACTTCTTCCCAATATCCCATCTAAATCCACTCTCTTCAAGCTTAAAACCATCACCAGTCTTTGCTGTGGGTCACAGACTGGCTGGGAGCCAGACTCCTTGGAGTCCTGTTCACAACAACCCACCTCCCTTGGCATGACCCTCCACCTCTGGCTGCTGCATGGTGCCACCCAGGAGTGCTCACTCCTGTCCCCACACCCCCAGACTTCTCAGGCAACACCAAACCCCGACAGGACCCTTGTCCAACACTGCACAAACCAACAGCCCTGCACGTGAGCTGACAAAGTCTGCTGTCTGAGGAGGGGTCAGCTCTTTCCTAGGGACCAACCCCCATCCATGTGGATTCTCCAGTGGCTACAACAGCACAAGATCATTCCCCACTGTCACCCATGTGCCCCATCTCCCTGCTGCTTACTGAGCCTTTCCACAGCTTCCTTTCACAAATCCCTCCTATCTCTGGGATCTCTGCTTCATTATCAGCTTGGGCTGAGTCAAGCTAATGAATCCAAAAATGGCTGGGGGGATGGGGGCAATTTATACAATTTACACAGTGTGTAGCTAGCACAGCTGTGTAAACCCCATTTCCATAGGAAACGGGTGTTGTAATTATAAATCCTTACAAATTATAAATAGCATGGTTTATCACAGCAGAGGTGTGAGCAGAATAGCTGATCTGGCACTGGGCAGCATGCTCCTAGCTGAACAGACACCATCATATAATGGGGCATATTCAGGTACTTTATACCATCTGTCAGGAAAAAACCAAAAGGATAAGTAATGCCTTAGATCCATCAATTCTGGTTAATCCCACATTAACCATGTACATGAGACATGGGCTTTTCTGTAACTGGTGTTTAAAGCAGGAGTTGGAAGTGTGTGCACGGTGGGAATTGGTATCAAACTGGGTGTAACTCTTCCTGCTACATCACCCCTCACTGATTGTGAAAGCAGTTACTTGCTTTTCTACTAAAATAACTCTACTGTGGGTTTGTTATTTGCTGGGTAAGACCTCTGCTTTCCTTTTTCTTAACCTTCTGCTTTCCTTTTTCTTAACCTTTGTCGTCCTCCTCTTTGTGTCCCTTTCTCCCTCTCTTTTTTGTAATGGGTCAGCCACACTGCTAACTCCAAGGCCTGGTCATTTCAAGCTCTGCTCTGGTTAGAAACAAAGTCAGGAAGACCAGGAAAGAAAGCAAATCCCAACAACCCTGCCCCAAGAGCCCCTACCATACACTCCTTTCAAAATTTACATTTAAGTTTATTCCTTGCTCCTTTCTTTGTGGATTTCACAAAGCAGTGTTAAAAGACCTTCTGTCCCCAGCCCACACACCCTTTGCATCAGCACTTGTCATGGGAGATCAGAAGCTAAAATAAAATGCTATTGATGGGAAAAGAGATTTCTACTGGCCAAGTGAAAAATGCTCTTTCTTCAGCATAGTCCAGTCATGCTGATTTATTTGACAAATATCTGACAAATAAATTTGACCAAAAAATTTTACAGTCAGAAAGCAGTGAACCTGAACTCACACTTGTCCCAACATATGCAGTGTTAAAGAGCTCTGACAGGGGTACCTGAGCACTAATGGTGATGGAAATAGCTTCACTCTTTAGCAAAGGGCCTACAGCGCAGTGCTGGGGGAAGTGTGAGCCTGCCTAAGTCACAGGTTAGCACTGCCATGCCAGGATTTTGCCCCCTCTCTCCTTTTCTGGTACTCTGCAGGAAAAGAAAATTAAATCCTCCATGCAGCTCATTTATGATGAGCTGACAATTTGAAGGGATGAAACAAGTGAGAAACTGAATTATGCATCATGCTCCTGCTTGGAATCCTAGAATGTGTGAGTTAGGAAGGACCTTTAAAGGCCATCTAGTCCAGCTGCAGGGACAGCTGCCACTAGAACAGGTTGCTCAGGAACACGGAGTCAGAGCAAGGGCTCCTTGGTGCTTTCATTCCAACTGCCACTTTCCCAGCTTGATAAAACAGGGAAAACACATTTTTCACTGGCTTGTTTGAGGGATGTAACTCCCTGTTTTGCATTCCTGGATAATGATTAACCAAACATCTGGCTGGGTGTATTTTGGGACAGCATCTCCTGAGAAATGTACTTCTCCATTACAAAGGACAGGTAACTTCTGCCTGTACATTTACCAGTGTTAGCTCAGGTTTCACATTTCATTCTTACAAAACTAAAAAACCAGAGGAGCCTCTCTAACAGAGAACAGTGCCTCACTCACTTCCCTCCACCAGAATCTGCATCAAGAACAGGCTCCCCACCAGATGCTAAATCCAAAGGGAAATCCCTGCCATCATGGTGTCATGACTAATAATTATAGTAATAATTACACCAAGACACCAAGCTGGAGGACAGCAGACACCTATGAAGTATCAGCCCATGTGCTGGTTGCAGAAGCCAAACCTGCACAGCCATCGAGTAACACCCATACCTTATATTGTCCTGGTTGAGGGGCTGTGAGTGCCAAAAATGTCTGAAATGGGGCATAAAAGTACGGAATCTTACTTTAAAATAGTGAAGAAATAGTTTTTAAGTTAAGGAACCTAAAAGCTCATCTTGTCCAAACTGAAAGAGAGAAGGTTTTGATCAGAAAGGAGGAAAAATATTCCAGGCTGTGAGGGTGGTGAGGCCCTGCCTGGCACAGGGTGCCCAGAGCAGCTGTGGCTGCCCCTGGATCCCTGGAAGTGTCCAAGGCCAGGTGGGAGCAGCCTGGTCCAGGGGAAGATGTTTCTGTCCATGGCTGACTAACTGGTACCTCACCATCCATTCAAGAGCATCCACAGAAAGACTGTCCCCTGTGTGAGCTCTTAGGCACCTCAGACTATTTCCCCAAAATAAAGTCTTTTTAAGCTGGTAAAAATGAAAAATAAACATATTCACAAGAAACTCTTTAAGGAGCCAGAGATAGTACAAATATTTGAGATATAAATTAGCAAGAGAAAGAGAAGAATAGCTTTGTCATAGCCATGGAAGCAGCTGTCAAGGGGGAAGGAGGGAAAAGAAGCCCTCAAAATCAGCAGTAAGTCACTTTTGCGTTGCAGACAGAGACTTCAGGCTGTGTCCTGTGTTCAGATGTGGGGGGAACAGCTGGGAACTGTACTTGTCTGTCTTTTTCAATGGTCCTTCTCAGGAAAACACTCCTACAGGGAATGTGAATTCCCTAGGGGTTCATTTTCCATCTATTTTAGACTAAAGTAAAAAAACCCCTGCATTTTTAGCAACACATGCCACCTATTCTTATGAAATAGTATTAACATTAATTGGTAAATTTGTTAAAAATTTAACATTTAACAAGTTTTTAAAATTTGTTAGATATGTAGAACTATGAATACTAGTATGTCAGTGTGCAGAAAGTAGCAAAATCCAAAATTAGTATTTCCACTCTGAACTTCCAGGGTTAAACCTTGAAGGAAACACAGTTTGTGAGCCCATATAGAAGTCAGAATTCCAGAAGCCATCTAAGGAAGTGGTGGCTCTCATCTGCTGGGTTTCGCCCTTCCAAACTGCAACTCCACTTTGCTTTTCAGGGTCAAGAAACTTAAACTTTCCACAAGTATGTTTAACCAACTGGAGGACACTTGGGCAGGGACCTTGCCAGGCTTCTTTTCCAAGAGCTATGCAGAGGTACTAAGGAAGTTCAGGGGGGTTTCCCTCCACCACAAACAGCACATTTATCCAGAACTACACCAATATCATGCTACGAAAATAAAATTGGATAATTAGGTTTCACAAAAATCTACTGATACTCCAAGGGCACTTTCCATCTTTAATTTCTGCCTTTTTTTTTTTTTTTTTTGCATCCTTCAGAGGAGATGATGCAGCAGGAAAAATTGATATTACTACTGACAGATGGTTTAGCATCATGCTATTCTGGAAAACATATGTTCCTCCGGACTTCTCAGTTGCATTGCAATATTTGTTAACGGGATAGGGAGAGAAGGAACATCAGAAAGGTAGGTCTGCACTGAACAAACCAATAGCATAAAAAAATTTCCCTTAGTAACGCTATCCTAGGAACTGTTTTTTTGAGGACAAGCAGGACATAAAAATTGGTCTAAGACAGTAAAGGCCAGAAGTGTTTGAATACAGTTAAAGAAGGAGGATAGAACTCACAGAAGCTGCTGTAGGAACCCAGGAGGTTTCAGTTGCTCTGATTGTCACAGGGAGAAAGTGATGGGGACAGAAACTGTCAGGATTTTGAGCTCGGGGACAAGACACATTCTAGGGTAGGGCAATACTGAGAAGACACAGGATGACTGTGGTCAGCCAGCACTTCTGCTGGGAGATGGAGACATTTAAGGAGGCTCAAATCACTCCACAGATTTATCTGGGTTTGACCTGAGTGGCACCTTGGGATAGCACAGAAGGTGGCTAAGAAGCAGAGATGGAGCCTGGAATAAGAAACAGCCCATAAGAATTTAACACCTGTTGCAAAGCCAACTGCTGAGACCTGCAGTCAAAGGGAGCCCAGCAAATCCCAGAGGGAAAACCTGAACTGGAAAAAGCCCCCTTCACCACGAGTGGGTTCGTTACCTCCATGGATGACTCAGAGACAGGCAGATCAGCAGAAAACAATGTCACCCAGAGAGAAACATATGTGAGCCCACCCCAGGCCCAGGAGCGGATGGAAAGCTACATTTTTCCAGCTGCCCTCTCTAGCAGAGCTGATTACAGCAGGTTTTGGATTATTATCAGGTTCACACCATTTGTTTGGGCTGCTGTAGCCATGCAATAGGTTACAGCATTAAGGAGAAGCCTGTCACTCACCTTCAGGCTGTTGTATGCAAAATCTTCATGTTCTGAAGCCACTTCAGTCTTTATTTCAATTACCTGTGCAGATTAAAGAGCAAATTTGTATTTAGGATCAGGCAGAAGAACTGGCACAGAGCACAGGGTAGCTGGGCACGTCTCCATCAGCATTCAGCCCTGCTGGCCAGTTCAACCATAATAATGTCATTAATTGCCATCAGACAGCATCCCAGCAACACCAGTGGGGCAGAGGACACTCCAAGAGAAAATGGTTTAATCTCTCATTAATATCTTGACAACTGTGCCTCGCTGCAGCTTTCAAACAATGACAGTCATTAAGGGAACAATCTCCAACACAGCAGTTGAAAAACAGGTTTTTAATCTTCCTGCAGCAGGAATGAGAGGCTGGGGAAGTCTCCCGTTTCATGTGTTTCTTGCAAATTGCTAGGGGTGATCAATAAGGATATCTAGTGAAGCAAGTAAATAATTACTGTTGATGATATTGTTGAGTCTCCTACTGCATTTGTTCTAAGGTACACCGATCTCACACTGGAGAGTAATAATGAAAACAATTCCCAAACAAAGCAACAGAAGCCCCAGGAATTCCAAATATGTATCCCAGAGGGATGGCATTTGCCCAGCAATTTGTAAAAGAGCATCTTCAGTGCTTCAGGACACCAAGCACACAGCAGCACTGCTGTTTCATATCACACTCTGGCCTCTGACAAGCCACAGAGCCTTGGCTACAGATGGCAGGGAAAGCACACACAAGAAATCTGCTATTAAAACCCCCCAACCCAGAAGTCAGCTCACCACAACCTAGAGAGCTGTATTTTTAGACTCACAGATTCCTGTCCCCTGAGTTACCACTGGGCTGCCAGTAATCTTAATTTTTTAAATATTCATGGTTTTAATTTGTTTCCAAGCAAGCAAATCAAATTTTAGGAAGTTTGGGGTTGTTTTTTTGTTTGGTTTTTTCATCTGTTTTTTTCACAAGGAAGGAAGAATACAGCAAAAGGCTATCCCTGCCTTGCAAGAGAAATTAAGAACCTATTCTTCTAACAGCTATCCTGATATTTCTGATTTACCACACTACTTTTAACCTGTATTCCTCTCTATGATCATTACTGAGGGAAAAAACCTAACCAAGACACACAGATGATAATAAAACCAAACTGAGGACACCAGCCTGACTGATATGTATGTGAAGTGCTTTTCAGTTCATGCCACACACTGCTGGATGGGGGGAAACCAGGACAGCTAAGAAATGCTTAAATAACAGAAATCATCCAGGGTTGTTGAACGTGCAGGGTGCCACACGTGAGACACAGGGTCAGTGCTGATGGAATAATGTGTGCCAAAATTGATTCCACATTTCATTGCTTTCAAGAAGCTTAAGATACTGCCCTAAATGTTATAACCAGTTTGTTTAAACAAATAAATGAAGCAGTTTTCCTGTCCAGTTGTCCTTAGTGGACAAAAAAAAAGTTTATCTCAGTTTTCCAGATGGATTTGTAGCCTTTTACATTGAACTTGTCACTCTCAAAGCTAAATTCCTACATCATGTGGCCTCAGGCAATCAAGGAAAGCCAGTTACAAATATGACATATTAGTATCCATGAAAAGATGCCTCTTGCCTGGGATTTCTTGCTCTCTTGCTCCTTTTTCTCCAGCTGGGCTTGCAGCTTCTTCCTCTCCAGCTCCAGCTCCCTCACTCGCTTCTGTAGCTTTAGGAAGAGGGTCATGTCCATGGCTGCTTTCTCCATCCCAATCTCCTAGAGAAGGACAGTGGGGAGGGAAAAAAAGAGAAGACCTCAGTGTCAAGTTCTATACCCATGCACAGTGCCAGATGCACCCTGACTGAGTGCAGGGTACATCAGCCACAGCCAGGGACAAGAGCATCCTAAGAAACACATGTGCTTCCAAAGAGCAAATCCACATTTTAAACACCTATTTTTAATGTCAGTAAAATACCTGACTTTGTTTTGATACATCACTGGATGCTTAACAGCCCAACAGATAAAAGGTGATGCAGCTAAGAACATGAAAAATGTCCCTTTTAGTCAAGTGTTTATTTGTTGGGGTTTTTTAACTGCCACACCTGGAATATTTTATATCAAAACATTGTCAATACTGATTATTTTGACTTCAGAAAATGCTTTCAGAGCTGTTCAAGAATACCAAAGCAATATAATGCAGCACCCAGCAGAGGGAAATAGGGGCTTCTGCAGGTGTGTATTGGGACAGAAAATATGGTCCTGCAAGGGTAGGGCTGACCACAGGGACACTGATCACCCATAAGTGCTCAAGAGTCAGAAAAGTGGAGCTTAAAACGCAGCCGGCTCTATCAGATGTAAGTAAAAAACACATTTCCCTTTTCCACAGGATTCTTGATAGCCAAGGAATAATTTGTGCTGCTCTTTTCTGCATTAGGAGACTGTTGATTTGATTACAGGGCTGTGCTGGCCAGCAAAATATCCGTGAAGATGCATGGGAATGAAAATGCTTGGGGCAAGAGGCCAATGAATTCTGGTGTCCTTGCAGAGAGGGATCATGATACAGTCATGATCCATCAGCACTGGGTGTAACTGCTGTGATGAATTTTCATCAGTCTTCAAGCTGGTATGGCCCAAAGACAGCACTAAATTATTTTTAGAGCCCTGATTGCTGCAAACAAATAGAATTTGCCAGAGCACCACAACCCTGCAGTCCCTCTCACACAATTAACGAGGCGTTTCTACTGCATGGAATCAATTCATCCATCACACCTCACTGTCCAGCCTGCACTGCCCTCCTGTGCTGCAGACCCCCATCCATCACACCCAGAGCAGGGCTCCCCTGCCCTCCCTCCTCATTTGCTGTACCTCCACCTGCTGTATCACATCCTCAGTGTCTCCAATCTCAGAGGTGCAGATGGATGGGTTATTGGAATCAGACTCCAAGCTGCTCTGGTTGGATGGGTTTCTCCTGTGGCCCGGTGTTTGCTGCCAAGAAACAATGCAGGCACATAAAGCACCCAGTGTTAAAGGATTCCTCTCCAAGTGTTGCTTCTGTAGAGCAAATATGTGACTATATAGTTGTTACCTTACAGAGAATTACATGTTCTGAGTTTTTATGCCCTACCCTTAAAATTCATATTAACACTTCAAAGTGCAAAAGTGATATAGAAGCTCAGCTTAAAAATTCTGCAGGAATTAAAGGCTCTTCATGACACCAGATGCCTGGTAAGTGTGAACGTGCAAATCTGAGCTCAAGGTTGTGCTGCTGGCAGCACCCTCCAGGACCCTCTTTAAACACTTAGTCTTCCATCAAATCCAGCAGCACTCTGATTTTAAACAGTTTTTCTAACACTTTAGCAATGCTGAACCCAAAAACTCTGGGTTTTGAAATTCTGAGGTCATAGTGCTGGAGGTTTTGTTTGTTTGCTTTTTTAACCCAACACCTACAACATGAACATCACTAACACAAAAGCAAAACAACAAGC
This sequence comes from Haemorhous mexicanus, assembly GCF_027477595.1. Lineage (NCBI taxonomy): Eukaryota > Metazoa > Chordata > Aves > Passeriformes > Fringillidae > Haemorhous > Haemorhous mexicanus. The sequence continues at coordinate 88,903,155 of NC_082381.1, forward strand.
ATGACCCAGCTTTTGCTGAGGTTCACAGACATCTCTAAGCATTTCACAGAGGAGCACAGAAGGCCAAGCTCCTTTTGCATGGCACACAAGGCACTGTTTTGTCTCCAGTGCACATAGGTATCCTTAGAAATATCCAGCACAAACTGCCCACTCATGGCAGTTCTATTAAATGTTTTGGGAGTGAAGGAGCCACGTTATCCAGGCACCAACATCAGGTCCAGGGCACAAGGGAACAGGGATAATTCCAGTTTAATTACCTTAAAAATAGTCATTTCATCCCTCAAGTTGTCATATCTCTGTTCCAGACTTGCATACTCTTTTACCAGGTTCTGATAACGAGATCTCTCTTCTTCCAGCTCTTTCTTCATCTGCGTATTTTCCTCAACTGTGTTTCGTGCAAATTCATCTTTAAAATAGGAGGGGAGGAAAAAAAAAAAGAAATTATGAACTTAGCTGAGAAACAAGCTCCTTGTAAACATGTGGAACAACAACAACCACTAATGAACAAAATACTCTCTGCCAAGAGCCTTTAAAATACATGTAAGTTTTCAATAATATTTAGAGATTATTAGAATCTGTATTTGTCTACTCAACATTTGAAACAGCTTGAGCTCTTCTGCTTGCAGAGGAGTCCTTTGCCTTGAGTTAAAGAGAACTCTCCAGTGCCTACAAACCACCATTTAACTGTGGCAGCTCCAGCTCCCATGGGTCAAGCCATAAACCCACTTAAGAAAAGACCAGCACAGTACAGAAATACATTTGAGTTGAAAAGGTGGTACTTGCTGCATTTAAAAACTTCCATGCCTGCTTCCCACCAGCAGCTTTGGCGTAGGAGCAAATCAACAACAGCAGCTCTTCCTTATGTCACCATCAACCATTTACCATGGCAAGATTGTTGGGGTTCAAAGAAGTTTATATCGAAATAAATTCAGATATTTGTTGAAAACTCCCCTCTGGAAGAAAACCTGGTCCCTTCTCTTCCTAAGGAACGAGGCAAATGTAGCCCATGTGTTGTTTTAAATGGGTGAACAACAAACCAACCCCCTCCCCTTCCTTTCTCCCATCTTAGATGCTCCAAAAGCATCCTTTAAGGCATGAATAAGTATTTGCAGCAAGTTTCTTCTTAATATGTTATCTTCATTCCTTTGTTTTATGTTAGGCTAGGAGCAAAAGGCACTTCACAAGTACCACAGAGCAGTGGTAGTTACATCCACAGCAGGATGACCTTTGTAAATCCTGCTGCAAAAACAAAGCTGAAAAAGATGACAAAAAATAGAAATGCTCAATACATGCAGGAGAGTCCTCTTTGTGAAATGGGATCTTCCCAGATTGCTTCCCCTATGTATGACTTGTCAGCTAAGTCTCTGCTTTTAAAAAACACTCACAGGCTTCTGTCACACCAGACAAATCCTTTGCCACAGCTCAATAATGTGAATTGCACTGCCCCTTGGATCCTTTATTAATTATTCTTGGGACACAGCTGTTCTCTACTCCATCAGCTTCACTGCCTCCCACGCTGTCTGCATTAAATGCTTTAACATGACTGAACTAAAAAGCCTTGCTGGGTACTTTATTCTGTATTTCACCAATTAAACTGGCCTCTGCCTTACCTGTTGTGCAGGTAGCTCTGTTCATGCAGTGGGACAGCACAAACAAAACTACCTCCACAACAAAATGGAGACAAAAGCCACCGGGAAAGGGTCATGGGAAGATAAGCACTTTTCAAGGCAGGGAAAATTAATTTCAGGAGAGAAGATTAAGCCCTTGTCTAATGGAGGCATGACAATGCCATAGGCAGTTTTTCCTACCTTCAGACTGACAGAGGATCCTGCTGTTCAGCTCCTCTTTCTCCTGCTTCAGGAGAGCGTTTTCTTCTTCCAGGTCGCAGATACGCTAGGGAACAAGGCAGAGAGTTACTGCTGGCTGCAGGGCAGGGCTCCTGCAGGGATTAATTTCACCTGGCAGGAGACAGGGGGCTTTGTTCAGCCTCCCTCTGCTTTTTAAAAGATCTGTTCCCCTGTGCTTTGTCACTTATCCTTTGTACGCTGGTAGCAGAAACACAGGAGAAATGCACTGCTACAAAAGATAATAACTTTCCCTTTCCTGAGTGCACTTCTCCCTTAAATCAATGTTTTCAGCAGAATCTTACAAAGCACTGAGCAGCTGGACTTGGTGGCCACAAACTGCAGGGGCAAAGCTCTTGGAAGTGATCAGGTCATCAAATCAGAGGTTTATTTTTAGATTTCAATGGGCTTCATCATTGTCTTCAAGTCACAGCACCAAGTCACAGCTGCTGGGGAAATAAATCTGCTGATTGTTCCCAGAGATGTAGCATTTCAGGAGTTGAGATGGACACAGAGAATGTGAGCTGAGTGAATAGATCAGGCTTTTTTAACTTTATTGTACCCAATCCATGTAGCCCCATGAGTCACTTCAGTGCTTCCCACAACTACAGAACCTCTGGTACAGCAAGGAATGACATGTACCAGGGCTCTTGGCAATACAACAGCAGCATATTTAGCAGCTATTAACAACAATTGCCTCATAAAAAGTAATGAGAGCAGGAACTAAATCCTGAAAAATGCTATTTTCACTTGTCACAACTGCAAGGCTGGACTGATGCTGATGGCAACTACTCCTGGAACATTATTCAGCTTCCTGAATTCTGGTGCATTCAACAGCGTTATCTCAAAACACACAACCATCTTATTGTCAAGTGAAATACACTGCCACAGCTAAGCAGGATGATTCTTCCTTCTGCTGCTGTCAGGGGGAGAACACACATCATCCCAGCACGTGTCATCCCCTAAGCCTGCTCCTTCACTTCCTGTAGCCACTGCTTAGGAAACAGCTACACACAGTAGAAGGATCTCAAGGCACCAACAATAAACAACAATGTAAACACCATAATAAGAGTTTCCAGAGCCCAAGAGTAACAATTTTGCTGTCACCATAGATTAAATTTATATGCAGCCCAGCTGGCATGCATTCCTAGCACAGATTTCAGTCTTCCACACAAGCATGTTCAAATTAAGGCATTTTATCAAACACTGGCTATGCCAGATACATGCTAATGATGAGGACAAAAGCACAGTGAATATTTTCTTGTAAGTCACAACTGAATCAGTCCTGTTCTATGCACATACTGAAAAACCTTCCCACTCATTACTCTCCCTGTTAATTTACTCCAGCTGTCTGCATTACATCTGTCTGCACCTCTCCTAGAAGGCTGGAGTCTGGATGTACAACTAGAAAGTGAAAAACACCACAATTTAAGCATGCAGAGCTACTGGGGTTTTAAATGCTGTGAACTGAGCCAAGATTTTAATATTCTGTACCAAAACCAACTGCACTCCTTCACCATAAATCACATCTGCCATTAGATCACCACTAGTGTCTTCAAGATAGGAAGAATTCTTAAAAAATTGGAGAAGAGATAAAAGAGTGATGGAATGAAAGGAAAACCTGTGCTGCAATGGGACAGCAAAGAGCTCCACTTGTTTCTCCCATCAGGAAAAGATTAAAGACAGATTATTTTACTAATGCTTTTTATTGGGTGCTGATAAGGAATTCTCTGCCCAAAGCTATGATGGTTGGAAAACAAAACTGTTCGTAATTCTTGGGTATTCTCAACTGTGCTGAGAGGATATTTGGAAGAGCAAGACTTAACAGACTCCACAAAAATTATTCCCAGATTTTAAAATTACATTAGGTTGGGTAGAGATATTTTTAAGATGTCCTCTTAAGCCACTGGATGTGTTTTCTGCATTCCTGTTTCTACATGAATCAGGAACAAGCTCAGAGATCAAAACCTGTGTGTAACCAAGTCCAGTGGGAATGTGAACAGTCCACTACACACAGGGAGAGGCAAAGGGAGCAGGCCACACAATGGCAAAGCAGCACCAACTGCATCCCTGATACCTACACGGACAACTTTTGTACCTCCTGCTTCTCTTTCCACAGGAAACAGATCTTTGGAGGTGCCTCAAATGCAACAGCATCTGCTTTGAAAGATTTCTGTGGAAGATGCTGAGCAGGGAGCACTTGTGATAGCTGCAGCTCTTATCTAGGTGTCTCCCTGGAACAGCCTGCTCATAAGGTCTGCCTCCCATCCTTCCCCTAGTCATGTAAGGAAAGGATGATGGCATTTGGCACTTTCCTAATGAAATTCCTGGCCAGGCTGTGAATTATCCTAGCTCACCAAGCAAGAAAAATAGGTGCTACCAAAAGCCCTGGAAGGAGCTATTGGTACTTACCCAGATGTTTCAAACTTAATCAGGAAATTAAATAAGAAGAGCTGTTCTAAAATTAAGGACTTGGACAGAACAGCTATGATGAAGAGATTAAAGGACTTTTTTTCAGTAACTAAATCATAACTGACATGGATTTGCAAGAGCTTCAGAAAAATTAAAGGCTCATCTCAGTCTCACTGAGAAGTGAGATGTCTTTGAGAATCTGTCCCACTATAACCATGCCCATGGTGTCATCTTGATATTGAAGGCGGAAACTGCTTCTCACCTGAATTCAGTTTCATAATGCTTCCCAGCTCCTAGCAGATTAGAACAATTCAAAAATCTCATCCCAGAATTTTTTGGGGGAAGTGTTCTTGTTAAATTAATATTTTCAGGAAGGAAAGAGGTCCTCTCGATCTTCCCACTTAAAAGGAACCGAAGGGAGCAATGTAAAGCTAATGCCAGAAATAGGAGCCTGCACCATTAGAAATGTTTTATAATTAAACCATCTATTTTCATGGTAAAATGCACAGTATTTGCTCTTCTGTAGGCACTTTTACAACAAGGGAAAGCTTCTGCTTTGTTTTCATGCTTTTTAAAAGCATTTCTTCAGCAATTAATCCAACCTTCCATCCAAGTGCTCGAAGGCGATTTGCAATCAAGAACAAAGAGACACAGTTTATCCCCAGCTGCATCACCCTTAAAATCAGGCATCCTTTCAGGATGTGCTGTACCCAGCTAATGAACAGAGCCCTGTGCCAAAAAGAATCTTATAATTTTAAAAGGAAATCACTGGTTTCACATGTCCCTGTGTGGTGCACCACAAGCGCAAGGAGTGGGGCAAGTGATCACCTGGCAGCTCTCTTGGTCCAGCCAAGGACAGCAAGTGTACAGACTGTTCATCTCTTTGAGAATCACACTCAAAAGTGCATTTTAGTCAGGCCAGATGTTGAGGGTAAATCACCCTGACCACAGTCCTTCACTACAGCTTCTCAGCCAGACCCACCACCTGAGGGCTCAGCCTTGAGGGGAGGTTGGCCACAGCAATGGTGCTGTGTGAAGTGCACTAGAAGAGCTCATAAGGACATTCTTCCACTGTAATAATAACACAGCTAATTCCAGGTTCTTTTTTTTGTTGTTTTTTTAATTTCCAAAAGTGACTCCTCTTCAGGTTGTCACACACCAAGTACTGTTCTAGAATAATAGCTGCAAAACAGCTTTTTCTTTGCAATTTATTGAGTAGAAAAGCCCTAAATTCTTTCCTATAGCAAGATCAAAGATTCAATTCAGTTTCTGGCGCAGAAGAGATATCACGGATTTAACTTGAGCAGCCACAAGCATTTGCAGAAGGGAACTGAACTTTCATCTCAGTGCCTCAGGTTAAGAGAACGGGTGTTACTCAGAATTAATCTGATCAGTGAAGAAATTCAGGGCAAAAGTCCATCTTTGCTATTTGCAAATCAAACTCTACACTCTGAAATCTCTTCCTCCCACTAGAATGCCTTCTTGTACAATGGTGGCAGTGTTGGACCACTCCCTCTCCAAGATATAAACAACAGGATTGCTACGCTTGATTGTCCTTGTGAGTCCCTTCCAAACCAGGAAAGTCTGTGGGTTTGCATGAAGGAGGAAGAAAAAAATTAATATATTTTGTGTATATCCCAGCTCCAAATGCTATAAAAGCCCGTAACAACCAGCAGCTGGTGCTGGAGCAGTGCCTCTCCTCAGGGAGGGAACTTGGTCCTCACATAGGTCATGCTAAGTGCATACCTACAACACCAGCTATGTCAGAAACTGAGTCTTGTGTCCCATCCTGGGCTGGGGTGAGGAATATTTACACCTTCCTAATTTTTCCAGCAGCTGTGACAGACCTCCCCAGTAATTTGCATTACACACCACGAGGAATCACTGTATACACATGAAGCTCTGGCATTTACATGAATCTCAGGACAATAAAAGCAGCTTCAAATTGTGCCAGGGCAGGTTTAGATTGGATATTAGATAAACTTTTTTTACTGAAAGGCTTGTAAAGCATTGGAACAGACTGCTCAGGGCAGTGGTGGAGTCACCAGCCTTGAAAGCATTCAAAAACCACACGGATGTGGCATTTGAGGACATGGTTTAGTGCTGAACATGGTGGTGCTGGGCTGATGGTTGGACTTGGTGATTTTACAGGTCTTTTTCAACCTTTACAACTCTGTGATTCCATGATGTTCATGGTTATTAGGCATCCTGATTTCCAGATGTATTTGGGTTTGGGGCGTTTCCTTGTGGTTGGCAGCACAAAAGGCATCAGGGTGGGTGTCCTGACACAAGGCAGCCACTGCTCCTACAGGGATGTCCTCCTGTCCTGCCCCAGGAGCTGGCTGAAGGTAAATCCTAGGGGAATTCAGCAGCAGAAATAACACTCAAAGAGCAACACTCCCCTTCAGAGCTGTGAAGAGCGAGCTCTCACCAGTGTGGCCACCTGCAGGAGACAACCTGAGACAGGCAGACAGACAGACAGATATACCTTCCTCAGCAGGTCCCTCTCCTTGCCGTGGCTGTCCTCCAGGACCTCCCTCTCCCCGTGAGCCCTCTCCAGCTCCATCCGCAGCCGCTCCATCTCCTCCTGCAGGCTGAGGAGCTGCTTGCCATCACCCTGCTGGGTCTGCTGGTACTGCTGCAGCTCCTTCTTCAGCTTCTCCACCTCGGAGGAGTGGGCTGATGTCAGCATGGACAGCTGCTCATTCAGAAGCTTGTTCTCCTTGTTCTGCAGCCAGCATCCCAGAAAGAAGAAAACAAGAGCACAAGTGACATCAATGCATGCAGTGATGCACTACAAAAGTAACCACTCAAACCCTCAAGCACGGTGGGTGACAGACCCACAATAACAAACGTTCCCATGCATATGCTAATGAAGCCCATAAAGTTAAAAGCTATTTCTAAACTGTGACAAAAGCTCAATAATACTTTGGCAACGATTACAGAAGCATTTGTCAAACTGGTACTACACTGATATCACTCAGAGCAAAGGCAAATGACTCTTGGTAGCACTGGCAACCAAACCAAAATACTACACTTGTACTACAGCTTCCAAACAGCATTGCTTAATGTGATTGGTTTGCAGTTTTGGGGAGCTTTGTAGTATTCCTTTTGCAGTTTACCCTGCTATTCCTGAACTCCATGCCTGCAGAAACCTGGAGTGACAATGCAGAACTGCATCTTCAAGCACAAGGAGCTCCCCAAACTCCAGTTTCAAGTCATGTGCCAGCTCAGCCATCCTTTCATTTGCTCAGGTTTTCACTTCTAGCACTTAGCACTGATTTTCTCCCCAGTTTTGAGAACTGAAAATTCAGCAGACTTAGCTGTGTTTTGGGCTTCAAATGAAAGCCAATGGGCACTACATTGTGCCTGATAAAACATCATCAGTATTAGGCATCCCCAGGCCAAACACCTAGACCTTCATTAAAAGCTAACTACACAAGCTGTGCTGACTTTGGGTAGATAATCTTGATACCACACACAGCATTTTGAAACTTAAAATGCATTCTGGTTTTTAAAGTTTGCTCTGATTATCCTTCTGACCCTTCTTAAGGTGACCTCCCAAAGCACTCCCTCTCACTGCATCTCAGGGCTCTGAAGCAAGATAAAAACACATCTCAAATGGAAAAAACAAGTAAATGAGGCATATTAATATTTTTTTCCTTTTGCTCCCTAGTAATGAATTATTAATGAACATCAAAATTCAGCATTTGTATCATATTTGGAAATTATAATTTCTGCATGACCAAAGGCATTTCATGGAATCCTAGAATGATTTGAGCTGGAAGGGACATCATGCTCCCTGCCATAGGCAGAGACACCTTCCACTGTTCCAGGCTGCTCTAGGCACCCTGGGCCAGGGCCTGCCCACCCTCCCAGCCAGCAATTCCTCATTCCCAATATCCCATCTGTGCCTGCCCTCTGGCCCTGGGAAGCCATTCCCTGGCTGCTGTCCCTCCATGCCTTGTGCCCAGTGCCTGTGCAGCTCTCTGGAGCCCCTTGAGGCCCTGGCAGGGCTCTGAGGTGTCCCTGGAGCCTTCTCTTGTACAGGTGAGCAGCCCCAGCTGTGCCAGGCTGGCTCCAGAGCAGGGGTTCTGAAGATATTTCCAAATAAATGCATTTTAAGAACCTTGTATATACGGTTTTACACAGCACTCAACAAAGATTTTCATCCAAATACAAGATAAATGTACAGGAACGGTTCTGGGGTGTTTTATTAAAAATTACTGACATGAGAAAGCATTTACTGGGTTGCTCCCCACTGCAATCAGAGATTGCTCAACAGACCCTGTTAAACTCGAACTTGCTTTATTTTAAACCTCTATCCAGTCCTGCAGATCTGAGACAGTCCTGGTTTCAACCCGGGCTCTGTGAAAAAACCTTATTTATTTTGCTACCAAAGGCAGATGTAACAAATTCCTCAGCTTGTTACACAAACTAGTTTTTTTCACAAAAGTGCTCACAGAGATAGTAGTGATGCTTGCAGAGACAGTGTAGAGAGCTCACAGTATGTCTAAATATTGGCTACAAGAACATGCAACATTAAATTAGGCACATGCCCTGTAACTGTCTCAGGCAATTCCAACAGATTAAAAGAAAATTACCTGAAGGAAAAAAAAAAAAAAAAAAAAGAAGAAAAAAAAAGAGAAGGAATTGGTCCAATGTAAACAGAAAAGAAAGTGCTCCAGTGAAGATGTTTTGCAGCAAAATAGATCAAAATCTTTCTTCTGTGTGCAAAAAATCCCTCAGCGATTAAAAAACCTAATTAAATTATTCCAGTTACAGATGCCAGCGCATCTGAGCCGAGGCTGACGTACAATAATAGGTTTTAATGTTTTCAAAGAAAGTTCTCTTCCTTAGGGGCACACGGAGGATTGCATCTCTACTCATGCATGAGATAAAGTAGCAGAAATAGAAACATTTTCTTCCACAGCTACTCAAAAAAAACAACACAACTGCAGCTCTCCAGGTTACCTGCTATATGCTTTTTTTTTTTTTTTTTCTTGTAAAGTTAATTGGTATTTTCAAAGGTTGTGTTTATAGATTAGCAAGGACTGAAAGCAAGATCCTTCAGGGAAACTACGATACTGCAAACACACCGTGCCAGAAAAAAAGACTCAGTGCACTGAAAAGAGAATCTGCTGGAATGGTGCTGTTAGCACTTCCAAAGCATCCCAGGGAAACCTGGCAGCCCTGGAAGGATGGTCAAATTCAGCTCTCTGGACAGACCATCACAAGTAACCCAGAGCAGGAATTCTTTCCTTCAAAGGCTACACAGAAAGCATCAAAGAAACTCCTACAAAATGGTCTGTGGAGAAACTGAGGGAGAGCAAGATGAGCTCAAGACCATTATTTCTGCCTGGTTAAAAGCTCACCATGACTCCTTCCCTAAAGCAGATCTTTCTGCTGCTTTCATAACCCATGACAGGAAAGCCAATGTTAACCAAATATTGCTTTTTTGCCTTTACTGTTCCACTGCCACACTTCTCCTAGCAAGGAAATAGGGAAAAATACAAACTTTAAAATACGACTGATGTTCCAGTGTCAAGTCCAGCTGCTCAGCAGATCCAACACTGACGTTCACACTCATTGCATGAGTTCAGCCAAAATTATCTCGACCTGGAATGACTCTTCCTATTCAATTCCACCAAAATACCTTCTGGATGAAAGGTCATACCCTTCAAACCTTATTCAAGAGTTTCCCATTCCTAAGCTACTGCTAGCAAAATCTAAGTATGGAAGCAGGCATTTTAAAATTAAACACCAGGGTCTGGGTGCAGTTAATGCACTGCAGCCAATTAACACTGCAGTGAGGGTGACCACAGCAATGCAAACCCCCTGTGTGTCCTGACTCTGCACTGTCTGAGCCAACACAGAGCCACTTGTCATCACCCCCAACACAGGACCTCTCCTGGCTTACTGGGGTGAGATTTCAGGTGGTGAGGGAGCTATGTGGGATGGACAAAGGTCTCTGACAACGTCTCAGAATGATAAACTGGAATCATCACAAACTGGCGCTACAAATAAGGGGAAATCCCTTATTTGTAAGGGATAAACTGAAAAGGATGTTTTCCTACCTGTAAAAATTTAATTTAAGGGTACAAGTGGATATTGGTCCCATTCAGCACTTCTTATGATCACCCCTCAATTCCTTGTACAGCAACACAGAAGGTATTTAAGAAAGCAATTTGCACACATTAGGTGAAAAAATTATTCTGCTATGTCTCTAAAATCAAACCATTATTCTGCAGATTATTAATGGCAAATGGCTACTAAAGAAAACACCCCTGTGATCAAACAGTCATTGTAAAGTTATTAACTCATGCCACACAAGAATCTATCAGATCACACCATCCCACCCTCTCCTTACTCCTGGAGAGCTGTTGTGTCTAGCAACACAATGCAAAGTATTTACCCAAATTGCTGTTTATCTTCCAGGGAATGTGACTCCCAAGACACGCAGTTCACAGCACCCGTGGTGGCACACACTCTGCACACTCAGTGCCCACAGAGCAAAAACCACAGCAGAGCAATTCAGCCCCAAACCCATGGCATTGGACCCCATGTGGAGCTGGCTTGGGTTTTCAAGCAACATTTTCCAAAGCTATCATTCTATTTTCCCCCTCTGAGCCCTGCTGGACAGTCCCCACAACAATTCCAGTGCAGCTTGGAGCAGGCTGTGTCCCAGCCTTACAAATGCTTGGCTGCCACCAACATGACTGTGAAAAATGTGTATTTTATGATTGGCTTTTTGTAAATATTAAAATTAATATTTTATGTGTTGTGTCAGAAAGTTATGCTGTATTAATTTTTTTAGTAGTGTGTTAAAATATAAATTTAGATTATAACATAATGTTAAAATAAAAACTATGCTATGTAAGATACGTTTTTAAAGAAAAGACTTGCAGCAAGATAGCCACAGGACATCTAAATTTTCAGAGAAAGGGAATTTATTGTTCCCTATCAGAAGAGGCTAACTTCTTCCCTCCTTGCTCAGCCCTGAAGATACCATTAGGATTAAGAGGAAGAAGTTGGAACTGACCAGACAGAATCCTTTGTTTGAATGGAATTTATGCATCATGTATGAGGTGTATGAATATGTAACAGGCTATGGTTTTAAGGGTTAATCCTCTGTTAACGTGTGTCCTTTTTGGGGTTTATTTTGCCCAGAAAAGGTACCCGGACTGTCCATAACTCTTTGTTTCTATTGCCTCATATTGTCCTAATCTCAACTATTCAAATTTTTATTACTCTATATTACAATTTTTATAACCACTTTATTACTATTAACCTTTTAAAATCTGAAAACCAAGCGATGGGGGTTTTTCACACCGACCCTTCCCAGACGACACGGGAAGGCCCAAAGCGGCCGGCTGGGCCAGGCCCGTCCCAGCACAGCCCGGGACGTACCTGCTCGTCCACCTTCCTCTGCAGCTGCACCACCTTGTTCTCCATGCCGATGTTGAGCTTCTTGAGGTGCTGTGCCGAGCGGGCCTCGATGCGGAGGGCCTGGAGCTGGCGCCGGGCCCTGAGGCGCCGCCAGTGGCACTGCAGCACCACGGCGGCGGCCTGGGCCCGGCGGAACCGTGCGCGGGCCAGCCAGCCCCGCGCGTACTTCTGCAGGATGGTGGCCTTGTGCTCCTGCAGCATCTGCAAAACACGGCCACAACGGGGCTGTTAACAGAGGGAAGGCATGGGATTGGGGAACTAGGATGGTTTGGGTTGGAGGGGCTTTAAAGATCATCCACCACGGGCAGGGATGTCGCCCTGATTTTCTAGGATTTTCTAAGCCTTCTGATGTTTACCTCCTTGTGGAGAACTTTATCGCACACTGTCTGGAGATAACACATTGTTTTGCATTCCTTTATGGAGGAGGAGAGACTTGATGGACTGTTGGTTTGCCCAGTGGCATTGGAGAGGTGGCACGGTCACCCTCCAATCCACTGTCACCTTTGGAAAACTATAAATGTTGGAGTCAGAAAATAAACTTCCTCTTTTGCTCTTCACCTTGGAGCAGCGGTGTGCGTCTGGTTCTTTCGTGTTCAATAGCGACACAGGGACACTTTCCACTAGAGCAAGGTGCTCCAAGCTCTGTCCAGCCCGGCCTTGGAAACTTCCAGGGATCCAGTTGTGTCAGAATTCAGACCCCTCTGGCTATCCTGGATTGTCAGGACCCCTGCCAGAGGGCTCAGAGACCAAGACACCTGTGACTTTGATTATGACCCATGGAAAGAGTTACCAACCTTATATGAGGATCTACAAGCTGCAAAGTATAAGTAGAATAATAATCAGTTTTTCATAGGGTGAAAAATAGATTTTTTTGGGGTTTTTAGAATGGGGGTTCAGGGGGCAAGATGGAGGAATCTGGGAGTGCCCAGCCTTTCTCCTTCTTCTTCTTGGCCTCCATCTTCTGCTGTGATGCTGGCACTTTTAGATTCATTTAGAGTAGAAGCTCACTGTCTAACACAGGTGATAGGTATTGGGAAGTAACTGTAAACATTATACACGTAGTTTTTAGTATAAAAAGATAACACCACCCCAGGGGCAGGCAGAGTGCCTCTGACTGTCCTGCTGAGCAGGCCTCGGCAAGTCAGGAGAAAGAATTTTATAGATAAGATACAATAAACATTGAGACCAAGAAATGAAGAGTTCTGACTTCTTCTTTGACCGTCGGGCTGGGAAAAGAGACTTTCTAACTTATCTCGGGGTCACTCTGAGCAGCTGAAGTCCCAAGACAGGTGCTCTGGGAAACCTGTGCCAGGGCCTCCCCACCCTCACAGCCTTCCCATATCTTCTCTAAATCCACTTTACTTCATCTTAAGACCATTCCTGGAAGGTTGCCTATACAGCAACTCTGGTTTGACTGAAACAAATATTAAACACTTCCCAAGTTGCCTTGGAAAGGGCTTCTCCTCCAAGGAATGTCCTGGAAGATGCGGGTGCTGATGGCTGGAAATGAAGGCTAGTTTTGCACCCTGCAGGCAGGACACCTCTCCTAGGAGCCTGCTTGGTCTCAAAGTAAAGACCTGCTTGGCCAGTGACATGAGGGGATATTATCCTGGTTGTGAGGACTTGGTGGGAGCAGGTGACATCTGGGCTCAAGTGTGACTTCATGGACCATCCCAGAAGAGTACTGAGATCCTCCAGAGCCACAGCTCCAGAGTAACACTTATTAACAGACACACCAACACTCAGCAATGAACTCACTGTCCCCTCAGCATCAGACATCACCAGAACAGATCTGTAGATTTTTTTTTCCCTGAGTTCTGCCTCTGCAATATGATAATTTTTACTGCAGATAAATGGTGTCCTGATGGGATTTCATATCATGTGGGTAACCTTCAAATAAAACCATGAGTCCTTTCACTATAGTCTGCAGCTAGTTCTCTAGCACGGTTCAATTCATAGCAATTTTTATCTGTTTTTATGAAATTTCTGGCATGTTTGCATTGAATTTCTCCCCCCAAATTTACAGCTATCTTGTCAGTCAGTGGCAGTTCAATTTTGCTCTCTAAAATTGAAGGCTGGCATTTTAGAGATACAAACAGCATGTTGTTAATAGCTTCCTTATGCTTCAGTCTGCTAAGGAAATAAATAGGAGAATTTGAAGATTACAAGACACTATTGTTATTAGTTTGAGTTAAGTTGTCTCAGAAAAGGTTATCCTACCAGCTTCTCTTACAAATGCTTTGTTTCACCCCAAGGCTTTCTTTGCAGTGTCAAATTTTAATTCAGAACAAAGGGATTGTATCAATTAAGGATGCATGTGAAGAATGACTGTGAAATGAGCTTTGTACATCTTCAGCCTCAGCATTCATAAATGGGGAAAGCTAGGGATGCCCAAACAGGGAGAAGAAACCCCTCTGCATTGCCTTGGGGACTGATTTCAGCTTTACAGAGAAATTTGGGTGGGCACTGGGCATGCCCTTATCCCACAGATCATCACCCACTGCCCTTCATCTGTCACTGAACATGCATTGGAACTAACACCTATATCTAAAACCTAGACCCAGGTTCTCCAGAGATTAAGGATGCTCAGATTAGAGCGGCCTGGCCTTCAGGCAACTTCTACACCTTGTTTAGATTTGGCCTTGAATCTTAGAGAATTTAACTGCTGGACCAGCTGCCTCCTCTGTAGAAGCTTCCACTTTAAAAAACAGATGCTGAAACAGCAGTGGCAGCACAAATTCCTTATCACCAGCTGCTGTGTCTCAAAGGATAGCCCTGGTCTCTCTGGGAGGTCACCAGGTGTCCAGGTAATTTCAATTATTTCCAGGAACAGGCTTTTCCCTACTGATGCCTCTCACTTCTTGGAGTAGCCCCACAACCCAGTGAGGCATCAGTTTAGGTAACCACCAACACAGTGCTGGGTCTGAGGAGTAGACAGAAGATTCTCCAAAGCTCTTCTCTGCTTCCTGACAGAGAGTAGCTGGAGAAAGACTTTGGACAAGTGAGGAGGGGACAGGACAAGGGACAATGACTTCCCTCTGCCAGAGGGCAGGGACGGATGGGATATTGGGAAGGAATTGCTGGCTGTGAGGGTGCCAATGTCTTGGCACAGGTTTCCCAGAGAATCTGTGGCTGTCCCTGGATCCTTGGAAGTGACCAAGACCAAACTGGACAGGGCTTGGAGCAGCCTGGGACAGTGGAAGGTGTCCCTGCCCATGGCAGGGGGTGGAATGAGGTGATCTTTAAGGTCCCTTACACCCAAACGACCCCAGGATTCAATGATTTCTCACTGTACCACTGCTGTCATGAAACTCTAAATATTTTGTGTCCTGCTCCAGCTTTAACACAGAAAGCTAAAGGAGAGACCTAATTAAAGAGATATGTCTATCAATAAATGACTTCTCTTCCTACCCTACCAGGAACAGCCCCTGCATGCAGCTCTGACACGCACTCAGTGGCATGGGGAGGTTTCAGCAGAGCATAGGTTAGACCAAATGACATTTCCACATCTCCACAACATCTCCTGGCATCACAGTGACCAACTCCATTTAGCTGCTCTTCCGAGGTGCTTGCTGCCAAAATGTTTTTTGCTTGCACAGCTTTAAGCAGCAAAGCTCGTCGTCACCCTCAGTCCTCTGGCAACACTGGGGGCTGTCAGCTTCACAAACATCAACAGAGCCACAACAAACACAACACAGAAGTAAACATAAAGGCTGTTTCCTCATGCAAAGACCCTCCTGGGGGCGTACCTGGTGGTAAATCCTCCTGACAAACATGCCCCGAGCAAAAGCCTGGATGGTGAGGGTGGCGCTGCGGACCCTCAGGAAGGCCCGGCGCATCCGCAGCATTCGGTACTGCTTCTGCAGGATGATGGCAGCCCTCGTCCTCCTCAGGTGCTGGAACAGCCTGCAGTGCACAGGAGGAGGGTAAGCAGGGAAAATAAACTCAACTTTTCATCCGATGCAGTAAGTTTTGAACCAGGGGGAGAGGAAATCTTTTGTCCAATGTGGCTTGATGGTATTCACTAAAGACCACCCCAACAGCTGGGCTAAGAAAGCCTCCATGCTATCAGACAGCAGCCATGGAACCCAGGAGCACTGGAATCACAGATCAACACACCTCATTGCTCCCAAACAGCATTAAATCCAAGTATTCCCCAGGTTTTCCTTGGTTTGAACTCTCCGCCTTGCTCTAGCGCCAACCAGCACCTAGGTTGGCTCCATCACCTCCATGACTATAAAAAGCACACTACTGATTCAGTGAAAACAGCAGCAAATCGATTTGACATTTAAACTGGTGTGCACTGCTTTGGCAACATTCCTGAGCAGAGCCTCGAGCCATTCACAGACAGTAAATAATGAGGGATGTGGTCAACTCCGCATGCTCCCATTCTCCAGCTGAACTCAAGTTCAATTTGCTGTTACACCAGTTAATAAATGTCCATAAACCCTCCATTAAATTTGATAATTAGCTGTTTTGCTGGATTTGTGATTCATTTCTTGCTCTCAGCATTTAGCATTATACAGAAATTTGATCCACTTCTTTTATTTTGTGAAAAGCATATCAAAAGGAAGGGCCACATCAGATTGGTTTATATATTCCTCTGATTGAGGCAAATGGTTTCTCATTAGGACCCACTGAGCCAGGGCTTCCTGAAGAGGATAAGGGATGGTCTGTCTCCAAAAAGAGACAGTAGTTACTCAGATGCCATCCCACCCTACAAACCATGCAAAAAGAGAGGAACCGAGAAATTATGCAGAAGAAACTCTGCAGCAACTGTTTCTCCCTGACACCAACCCTTTTCACAATCACAAATAACACCACAAATTCAGCTAGTATCCTGATGTCCTGCTGATTGTCTGGCTTAAAGAAGGGCCACAAGAAGGAAGGTGGCCAGTGTGTTGGGATGCTGTTGCATTGCTTCACTCCTCCCTCACATCCTCCCCACACCTGCCACCAGTAGCTCACCCCTCCAGCAGAGTGCTACCTACAGAAGCCCCAGCAAGGGTTCCTGCACAGAAAGGGTTAACATGAGGCTCCATTATCTACTGTACACAGCCCCCCTGCCAGCCTCCACCCTGGTTTTGAGTGATTTTCCTCATTATGAAGGATACAGCCAATCAATCCTGAGAACTCCCCCTGGACATCAGGAGACACAAACCTTGTCCCTGCAGGGGAGGAGTGCATACCAACTAGGCAGCCCTTCCCTGGCTGATCCAAATGCCCTTTACCAAAGGCAGTCCCAGGAAAATATTATTTCTGTGAAACACTTTCACCTAAATCCTTCAGAGTGCTGTAGTCACCTCATTACAACCAGATGGTCTATGTCTATGTCTTGGCCCAGCACCTAGAAATTAAACTAATGTAAATATGAAACCAGTTTGAGGCAAAGAATTTTGATCTCCTGCCCCTCACTAAAGCCAGATAGAGGGGCCAGAAGTAAGTCCCAACTTTAGCCCTTTAGAGTTTTTTTAGAAACTCTCACCCCAGCGTTACCCACATGCACATTACGCATCTTGCTTTCAAGCCAGCAGAGCATTTCCAAAGCTCCTCATATGAAACCCCCAAGTTCAAGTTCTAGAAGATGCAACAGATTGAAAACCCAGGTGGCCAGAGGTGTTCTCACACTTGGCCTCCCAGCTGGCCCCCCCTGAGGCTCGCCAGGACCCACCTGCGTGCCAGGTGCCCGCGGGCGTAGCGCTGCAGGGCGAGGGTGGCTCGTCTCAGCCGCTGGTACCTGGCCCTCTGCAGCCAGCCCCGCACCGTCTTCTGGATCATGATGGTGGCAGCTCTGAACTTATCTGCCCGCAGTTTCTCCAGATATGCCACCTGGCCTGCACGGAAAAAGATCTTGGTACGGCCAAACTGGAACTTGTCTGGATCCTTTTCAAAAGCATAAAGGAAATTATATTTAATTGAGGCAAGCATTACTTTTTTTTCTTTTTGTTTTCAGTCTAAGTTGATCAGTAGATACCAGTAAAAACACCACTTTGAATCAAATTTATTAACTCACATCTCTTCTTAATTGGGTAATGAAGTTATTATTACACTCCATTATTATATATATTAAATTATTAGTCTTATTAGACATTATTAGATATTATTAGACTTACTACACTTGAGCATCTATACACCCATTTAGGAAAGCAGCACTAGGATTCAGTCTTAAACTCCATATATTTACGCAAATTTTTAAGGGGTTTTGGGTTGGGGTTTTTTGTGTTTTATGGGATTTTTTGCTTGGTTGGTCTGGGGGGTTTTGCATACAAGCAAGCAGTAAAATTTGGGTAAGGTGAGGGGGCAAAACCTTCTGACTCATTTATGGTAAAAAAGTCCCAATCTGTGGGATGTTTTTTCGACACAGGGCCACTGAAACTCTCCCACACATCAAGATAAGGCATTTACTGCACTTTTCCCTTACTCATTTGTGCAAAGAATCATTTAATGATTGACTAAGGTTCAAGACATTGTCCCAGGGTGGACCCCCAAAATGTGCTCCAGCTGTGGCTAGACAAAACCAGAAGGACGGGATGGGGGGACACATTTTTTAAAAGTGGCCAGTCATTCATGCCCAGCCAGTGACAGAAAATTCTGGATTTCACCAGCACTGAAATGATTCAACCACTTGACCACAGCCAAGAAATAACATGTCCCACTTGCTCCTGCCACTTCCTCACAAGACTCCCTCATTTCGGGAAAACTCCCAGGCTGCCTGGGGTGGAGAAGCTCCTGCACATGCAGCAGGTGAAGCTGAAGCAATTTCAGAGCACATCAAAGCCATGAGTTCTGTGCTTTTAGCATCAGCGACAAAGATCTGGTCCCAGCTCACCTTAATGAGGTTTTCCAAGAGGGTCTGACAGATCTGCTTCTTGTCGTTCTTAGAGAGGTCTCTCTTGTTCATAAGCACACGGTACCTATTGAAAAAGTCAGGGTAGGACCACCTGAAAGCAAAGCACACGCTGGGTTAGTCTGCATGCTGGGCACTGTTTCACTAAAGTAAAGTGCTTGCAGTTGTAGGTGAGCCAAAGTGTGAAATATTTCAAGGGATTTCTCACCACTACCCTCAGCACGGACTGCTCCAAACGGAGCTACTCACCCCCAGCTTGGCCCCAGTCTCAGACACTGAATTACCATGTGGCCTTTCTAGCCTGGAACAGAAAGGCCACAGATCACCCTGTTTTCACCCCTGATGAGCTTCCCAATCTGCTGCTCTTCACCACTCAAATGTAACAATGCTGCTCCCATCAGAAAGGACAACCTAATTTGGGAGAAATCATGGATGTCTCGATTGCCCAAAAATAAAAATTAAACAGCAATTTTCATAAAGTTATAGAGAATGAATCAAATAGATATTCTGTGGATTTTGTGTTCCTAAACTTTGCTGAATACTAATTTCAATCAATTGACTGCCTAACTGCCCCATCTTGAGGTCCACGACTGACACCCTTCAAACAAACACCAAATCTTTTGGCTCTGGATAGACAAAGCAGCCCCTTGGAAGATGCCTCACTGTCTCCAGCAGCAATGCTAATTGAAGGAATTAGAGCACTGTATCCTGCTGCTAGAAATATCATCTCCCGCTGCTGGTGATAGATGTAGAGCCTGCAGACTGCGATCCTGAAATTGCTTCAGCATCTGCCAAGTTTCCGCCTTCTCTAAATTAACACTGTGAGTTATAAACCCCTCAAAACCTGAGATTTTAATTAACACTAAACTTTTCCAGCAATGTCCAGAATGATCACTGACATGCCAACAAAATACGCATAACAAACATCAAAGGGAGACTGGAGAGGATCACTGAGGATTTGATTTCTGCCCTCACTCAACAAAACCACTTGTGAGCCTGATCCTTACCTGCAGGGATGCTCTGGCAACCAGGACAAAAACAAACTGTGAAGAGCTGCCATACAGAAACATCCTCTGCACTCACAAGCCCCACGCACACCTTAACTTTTTGCATTACTGCACCAAATTCTTCCTATTTTTACACTTCAGGGATTAAGGGTGTTGGAGGGAAAACAAACTGCAAAGGGCCAGAGCATTGCTTGTGACAGATCGTGGCCAGTTTGCAGTGGTGAGGCTGAGCGAGAGACCACCTGAGCAGTCACAGCTGCCAGCTCTACAAGATACATCAAGAAACAAAACTGTTCAGTTGGAAGGGCCCTGCACAATCATGAAACACCTTGAAGGCTGGAAGCTGTGGTATTTGCTAAGACAGGCATATTGCTGATTCCAAAACACATAGCCAACAGAGTTTTGTGTCACTTTAGAAAAGGGGGGGAAGCCAATGTTTTTTTTCATTGAAAAGAGTGCAGTAGAAGGCAATGTTTGCAAAGGGAATGAAGAGAGCAAATGGGGGAAAAAAGGTGGACTGGTAAGCCACATGTAACTCCTGCACGGACAGACAGCACCCAGGACACAACTAGTAAAGAATAAAGGGACTGGCAAAAACCAGAATACCCTTAGGACTGCACCTAAAGCCAAAGGTTAAAATGGAGACCTCATAGGAGCAGGAGCATGAGGGCAACTGTGATGAAAGGATTTCCCATGCTCAGAATGCTCAGATTGGCTCTGGAACAGCCAGATTTAGTGCTGATTCAATCTCTGTCTCCATAGGCTAGTCCTGAGGCCAGGCAGCTAAGGCTACCCACCTTCAAATAACCAAAAGTACTGGATTACTACTAAAAAAACTAAGGTGTCAGCTGTGGGGAGCTCCCTCTGGATTGAAAACTGAACACAAAGATTATGCAAGACTACAAGCTTGTGTCCTGTAAGGTTTAACTTAAACTTGCCTCCTCTTTGTTTTCCCAGTGCCTCTGTTTTATAATTACATTTCCCATTTTGCGTTGTGCAAATAAAACCCATTTTCATTTTAAGCACGCCCGGGGTTTACACAGCTCCAAATCAAACCTGAGAGGAGAAGCAGAGCATGCAGAGCCCAAGGCACCCAGCCAAGCACACGAGGCTGGCTCAGGTGCTGCTCCAGCCAGGGAAAGCTTGGGAGGGAGGAAGAGAGAAGGAGGGAGTATTCCCATTAACCTGCCAGAGTCAGCTCAGGCACTGGCATTATTAACTGCTGATATCTGGAGAAAAAAATCACCCTGCAGGTGCCACCCAGGCTCTTCCAGCTAAGAGCAGATGGCGAAGAGGCAGAACATGAAACTCAGGGCACAGGTCCAAGCTGGGCAGAAAGCAAAATCCATCATCTTCCAGGACCATGGCAGAGATGGAGATCTCACAGCTGCCTACAAACAATAGTCAGACACCTGCAGGAATTCCTTAAAAATAGATCATAAGTCACTACACAGCACCTCTTCCTCCAGAGCCTGTTATTCTCATTTCCCAAGGCAGAATAAATTTATTTTCCACATCCATCCTTTATGAAAATGACTCACTTTTCAGGAGTAAGTCTCACATGAGACATTGGAAGAGTCAGAGAATACACCCCCTGTGGTTTCCGCTGAGCTGCTCACAGGACTGGTGGCATCCACAGCCCTGTAGCCACATCTCCCAGAGGTTCACAGCCCCACACTGAGCCCCAGGGCACAGAACTGCCTCACTCGTGCTCTCACCACTCCCTGATTTATCAGGGAATGACAGCCCTGACACCACACTGCTCCTGTATTACTGTCCATGAGGCATCAAGACAAAATCTGTGCCACAACAGGGCTCAGCCAGCCCATCAGGAGTTTCACTGGGATATGTGCCATCCTAGTTCACCAGCAAAAGAAAGCTGCAGGCGTTCATAGGTGCTGCCACAGAATCCTCCCTGGAGAAAGGAACAATTAAAGCACTCAGGTTTAATGTAACATGCCTCATTGAACCACTCGAGGCTCAAAGCTGTATAAAATTTCCTTACAACTATGTGCTGGGAGAGAAACAAACATGATCCCCCTGTCCTGCAAGGAAGATTTCTCCAGTGCAGAAATACTGAAGCTCAGACTCACAGTGCTGTACATATACTTTTAAAATTATTTTTTCTGCACATACATCTTTTTTTTTCTTTCTTTTTTTTTTTTTTTTCAGGTATAGTGCCTTCATTTTAAAAGGGAAAAAGAAAAAAAAAAAAAGAAAACAAAAAAAGAAAATTAATTCATACTCGCCAAGCCACACACTGACTCCCAGCAGGAGACAAAGGATGTGCTGTGTTACCCTACAGCTTAGCAGGCCAGGAAAGACTATGGGAAGGGTACACCTCAGTTCAACTTGTGTACAGGTATCAAATAAAAAACAGACCTCAGGTGCTTGGTAATGCTGCCACACAACACACAGCATGGGCAAGCCTCAGTACTGGGGGCTGGAAACCACCAAGAGACACTAAATAAATACAGCTCTGTACTATTATCAAGTTTTAATATCCAGATAAGTGATGCAGAGAAAAGAGATGGAACCAGGGCATTTTTGTACCTGCACAACTGAGAAACAGGAAGAAGGAGGCACAAAGGACTGGGCAGATGCTACTCAAACTGAGATCAAGCCAACCTCAAACAGCTGAATTTTGCTTTGATGTCAGCACAGGTCACTAAGGGGAAAAGGCAATAAAGGGAAGGGAAGAATGCAGGAAAATAACTTATGCCTGTGGAAAAAACCCTCCTTGGGCTCAAGCAGCAAGGAGGATGGTTGGCTGAGAGCCTGAGGCTTGGTTGTCCCAGCAAAGTCTTTGTCAACTAGAGGAAACAGAGGGGATAAGACATAGCACACCCCACAGATGAAGTAACCTTTTTTCTGTAGTTTAAGCAACCAGATTTGGATATTTTACACAAAAATGCAGCCAGGTGCAAAGCAAAAGGGCTGCTCCTGTCCAAAATCGAGGGTTTATGAACCTGAGCAGGGCCAGCTGTGTTTATTAGAACGCCAAATTGAAGGGAGGGTGTGGGTAGGAAACTGGGGTTGACATTCTAAGGAAGCTTCCAAAAAGCATCTTTCCAAGGAGTCAACAACTGCCCAAAATATCCACAACCCATTGTTCCAGCAATGTTATGCCAGCTGCACTGAGTGAACAGCTGAAAGCAGTGTAATAGGTCAAAGAAGCTTCAAACTCTTAACCATAACATGGTTTGTTTTGGTACCCTGAAATAACTGAACGTGAAATGTTTCCACTCAGAGTAAACAAATTCACCCAAGACCATCCCAGGTGCTGAGCATACAGTTTTGTGTAGGAAATCCTGGCAGCACCCTCCCCTGAAGGGGTTAATACAATAAGCAGGAAGGAGCTGGACCATATTGATCTTTCCAGAGGAGTCAGAACATGTCTGGAAGGGTGCAGGTTCAATCTTGGAGCCAAGATTTGACATGAAATTATTTTAGAAGCTGCAGTTCAGGGAGAAATTTTCTCTTGCCTTGTTTACTGCAGCAGAACAGATTTGCCTTTCAATTAGCTCTAAAACATGCAAGCTGGCCTGGCTTGAAATTAGCTGGAATATATTCAAAGGGAAAAAGCCTGTCCATTTACATATTACACCTTTGTTGGGTGTGGGCAAACAGAACTGTTGGTAGCCAAAGCAATTTATAGGTCTTGTTATCCTGAAATGACAGCCAGACAGCTAAAGGCACATTCTGTAAAAAAAATTATACATCCAAGGATGTCCATGATAGTTTTCAATTATAAATGTTTAATATTTATAGAGTTTAGCAGCTGGGATTTCACACTGAATTGATACAAAAATGCTGAATCTGACAGTGAGCTCCAGCGACCAGAGGAAGCAGCCAAATGCCAAGGATACTTAAACTATAAATACATAACAACTACAAAGAGGGTAATTCAGAGAGAACAGCAGTGATGAGATTATTCAGAGTGATGGCATGCTGCTGGACCACTGACTGGAAACCACCATAACCAGCAGGGGGGAGAAAAAAAGGTACAGTTTTGATAGAACCAATTTAAAAACTTGTTTTAAAGAGTTATTTTGCTATTTATGAAGATCTGCACCAATTAGTTCTCTACAGACTCATCTCTATGCAGCCAGTTTCTGTAAGGAAGATGAATGGTTTTACAGCAGTGAGACATCTTCCACGCTTTACCCAGGGAAGCTGATGATAGATTTACTACCTACACATCTCAGACACTCCATTCATCACAGTCATTTATGTACATGCTAACAGATACAGATTTCTTGAAGGCTGAGTAACATTTCAAAGCAAATGATACATTTTCAATTTAGTTCAGACGCAGCCAGAGCACAGCCTACCATGGAAATGGTAAAATAAACCCAGTAGCACCCTAAGTGGGGAGACTTCAGGAGAAACCTGAATCCAAGGCTCCAGATTTCTGTGACTTACCCAGCTTGAACAACTACCACTTGTATTAAAAATTATTTCTTTTTCTAGAGGTAAAAAAATTATCAAGGACTCAAAACACTGAACTCCTCAGCAGCAGGTGGATTTATCCAGCAATCTCTGACTCAAAGCCACATCACCCTCAGAAAGTTACTCTAGTGACAGTATGCTGGAATATATTCAGAGGTAAACATTACAGGATGAAAACAAGAGCTTTTCTATTGTTTCTGGATAAAACTTACCTTGAGATAAACAAATTTAGAAATCCCTGTTGCTTTATGGGTAAATTGCTTACACCCAAGTGAAGCAAAAGTCAAAAAATCAAGTTTTCTGTTATTATTTTAAGGTATACCAAATTTAGAGCCTCCACAAGAGGTGCAATGACTCTCCTTTTTGGTTTTATCCTTAATCAAGCAGTATAAACTTAACTTGTCTCAAAATATAAGGAAATGCAGAGGAATAATCAATGCTCACTGTGATGAAAACTGAGAGATACCGCATGTAAAACTGCAGAAAGAACTAAAAGTCTGTTACTATTCCTACAAAACAAGATCCTGTGGAAGCATCTTTTCCCAAGATGGTCCATAAAGTCAATATAAATACACAGATTATTCACAATCTTTCAATGACATCATCCAGCTCCTGGGTCTGGATTTTCAAGATTGGAATTTTCTGAGTAAGGAAGGTAAAGAAGCACTGGAACCCAAAGTGAGAATTCTATTTGGTGCAGAGCTGCTCCTATACACGATTATATCCTAGAAATCATAAAATATACAAAGATCTGTCTTTCAAGAGTCACAGACTTTGGAGAAAGTCAGTCTGAAAGGCTGAAATTGCTTTTTGCACCCTGTTTTTTTTGTCCCTGGAGGAAGAACAAGAGCTGACAAGTTGAAGTGATGGAAGAGTCCTGTATTCTCAGTGTCCTGCAAAAAGACCTCATAACCAAAAGCCTGCAAGGAGAGCTGAGAGCATCACTATTTAGTTTGTCAGGGTGGAGAGGCCCTTGCACTGGTCAATACTTTGCTGTCAATAGATCCTGGCTGGTGTCCAGGTGCTGCAGTGGTTTCTCCCCTCTGCTCCTCCTCCCCAATTACTGATTTCACATTGATTTTAGTGCTGTAGAGTATTAGCTGCAGTTAAGTGAGCAGAAATGGAAAAATGCTACAAATCTGTAGGATAATTATGAATGGAGAGGAACAGGGTGTCCATGCAGCCATGATAAGAGCAGTAACAAACCTCACAAAACACACAACGCTCAGGGCAGAGCTCCCCAAACTCTCCTGGCCCCACCATGGCAGAGCCAGGGCCCAGACTGCACTGGGCAGTGTGACTGCTTGCTTGGAGAGCAAAGAACTGCATTTCTCTGGACATTCCCATGTTAAAAAATCCAGATTTTTCATTGTTTAGGGGCTTTTACTACAAGGGGACTGATGGATTTGGTCTGGCAACAAAGACAACCCATGGGCTGGAATTTTTGATTCCCCACCATGGCTTAGGGATCTTGTAACAAAGAAGCAGCTTTTTACTGGCTACTTCCACAGAAGCCCTCAAGACTTCAGAGATGAGATACAAAGGTGATGCTGGGTCTTCTCATATGGCCAGACTCCCAACATGAGGTCCCAGATCTGCACCCTCCCACACTGGCAGAGGACAGAGAAAAATTTGGTTCCATGAGAGTTTTCTTCATCTCCTTCTTCTGTTTCCCCTTCCTCCTCCTTAAGGAGCTGGACTCAGCTGGTCAGGGAGGACCCCATGACCAGCTGTGACCTGCCCACAGAGGTCAGTGGCCAACAGAGGTGACAGAGCCACCTCAACTTGCAGCTGCTGCCCTCAGCTGCCAGAACCCCCCTGCAGCTTTTCAGGAGGTGAGAGCAGCACACTCCTCTCCAAAATCCGGGACAGGGAGTTTCTCATGGTGCTCCACATCATGCTTAGCCAACACTTCACTGGGCATATTTATAACTTCTTTGTTCCGTATGAAAAGGCTGATGGCTTTGCTGACATTAACACAAAGCTGCTTGGCACTAAAATGCAATTGATGCATTTTTAGAATTATTTGCCCTTGTCATCTTCAGGACCTATGTATAGCCTATGTTTTCTGATTTATTAGGTCTTAAAAACCTCTTTTGAATTTGGTATCTCAATCAGCAGGAGCTACACCCATAACCCTCCTTTTTATGATGCAAGAGTTTGAAGCCTAGGATGCTCTGGATGTGCTCTGTGAAAGTCTACAACAATAATTTACAACCCTTATTTTCTTTCTCTGAAAGTAGAATCAGAATTTTTTTTTTGGCTGAAATGAGGATTGCAGCAGATGTCTGAAGCCAGGGGGAAAAAAAAAAAAAAATTCAAATTCACTGGACACAGCACAACACACTCTCTGTCATGCCCCCTCTGCAGCTCTTTGCTTGATGATGAATCTCTTGCACTTGAGGAACCCACGACATTACAGGAGTTTGGCAAAATGAAACAAACAAAAAAACCAAAAAAAAGGCAAAAAATCTATCCTGGAGATAAACAAACCTAAATAAACATTGTCCTGGGAACACAAGTGTATTCTTCTTCCTCCCTCACCTCAGATAATCCCAGAAGGATTTGGTCTGGAAGGGTCTTTAGAGCTCACCCAGTCCCACCCCTGCCATGGGCAGGGACAGCTTCCACTGTCCCAGGCTGCTCCAAGCCCTGTCCAGCCTGGCCTGGGTACAATGAACCTGCTGGGTAAATGTCAAAGGCAGCACAACCCCAGGGAATTCCCAGCCCAGCACCTGGATGGGAAGCCAGCTGCACTGATCCGGATGGTCTCCAGCACTCCGCAGGCTCTCAGCTGCTGCACTGCTCTCTTCGGATCAAACCTGCAATTAGATTTAGGACAGACAGTAACACACAGTGAAAGGGAGCCCACAGACACTGCCTCCCAAACCTCAGCATAACCCAGGCCTGCCTTTGGGAACAGGCTGCACAGATGTCACACCCTCTCTCTGCATGTCACAAAGGTCTGATTTCCAAGTTGCCTGAAACCTTGCTCCCACCCTGCTATCAATGCCAGGTGTATTCTTGGGATAGACTGACCACCTGCTGCAATTAATTAGTGCCTACAGCCAGAACCTACTTGGCTTTGTAAAGCAATACAAATAAAGAATACAAAGCAATCACAATAAAGAAGGGAACAGGCTACCCCACCAGAAGCTGCCTGGTGAACCAGCTATCAGGGCAACAACATATTTACAGAAAGCAAATTCAACAGCAAAATAAGTCTGATATATTCAATTCCATACCCAAACCAGGTAATTAACAGGTCCCACAAGTTTCTAGACTAAGTTTTCCAAGAACTGTGGTGGTTGTGTTCCAGACTAATGACTTAGGTAGGCACCACGTGGAAATTGAAGGTCTTTCTGGCCTCCTCTTTAAAGCTTGCATCATCCCTTACCACTGGCATCTCATTTCCCTCAGGAATTTGTGGCAAAAAAACTCAAGGCAACTTCCAGCTGAATACTCAGGCACTGCCTCCTCTGGCTCCTGGCAAAAACTCAGATCAGACCATCCTTGCAGAGAGTGAGTCCAGGTACCAGGTACCATCTCCCACGGCTGCTCCCTCCTTCCACCCTGACTCTGAATACACAAGGAGGTCCCAGCTCTGGAAGGCACTGGGAAAGGTCCCTGCATCAAGCTCAGATTCACAGGATGCAACGTCCATGGCTGTGTGAGGTTTCCAGAACAAAGCTTCTCATATAATGCCAGTTTTTCCCCTTTCTGAAAGCCCAAAACATTTACACCTGCAAGTCAAGATTACATGAATAATTCTGCCTGCTCTCTGCTGTACAAAAGCAGCATGAAAAATAGTCTCCTTCTTCTCTCTCTGTGGTTCTTTCAATTCCCTGGACCTGTCAAGTCTACAAGCAAGTTATTCACTGCAACACCACCAACATTGTGCAGGGTGAAAAATCAGTCTGGGCTGTCACTCACTTCAAGGAAGAACCCACAAGGGTGCAATTTCCATAAGAATAAATAATAAACAGGAGTGGCAGATAGACAGGTGAACGCCAGTCCTGGAAGATCCCAGGGCAATCTCTCTGGTATCCAAGGGAAACTCTGCAAAGCAGCAAAGCCCTGCTCAGTGGGGGTGAAATGCAGTCACCAGAGAGGCTGCAGTCATCTGTCAGCAAGAGCTCCAGCTATGGGCTAATGCTGAAATTAAGACCTTAAAAGTGGGACAATACACCTTCCTACAAACTGCTTTTCCTTGCCATGGCAGGTAGAAGCACCTGGCAGGTTGCTTTCGGCCTAGAAACCCAAGTCAAAGATCCCAAACCTTGCCTGAAAGAGAATCTAAAAGGAAAACTG
Organism: Haemorhous mexicanus; assembly: GCF_027477595.1. NCBI lineage: Eukaryota > Metazoa > Chordata > Aves > Passeriformes > Fringillidae > Haemorhous > Haemorhous mexicanus. Next base: position 88,931,477 of record NC_082381.1, read on the forward strand.
ACAGAGGAACAAGATGAAGTCAGGCATTTCTCTTGCACATCTCTCTTTGGAAGTCTTCTCCAGCAGGAATTAACTTCAGACCCAGCCTGCAGTCAGATGCAGCAGACATCCCTGCGTGGTGCCAGGGTGTCCCAGGATGGGAGCCAGGCACCCTCCAGCCCCATTACAGATCTTCTCTTCCTAGCAAGTTGTGAGTAGGAATGCAGGGTGTGAGAGACCTGAATAATTCTCCAGTCCAACCCCCTGTGCTCAAAAGCTGGGACAGCTGTGGGGGCAGACCCATAGCCCAGGGGTTTAGCCAGTCAAAACTGATAGAAACCTCCAGAGATGGAGGCTGAACAACCTCTGAGGGCAGACTGCTCCATTGACAGACTGTCCTCAAAGGGCAAAAAAACAGGTTTACTCATCTCCAGTTTGAAGCTCCTGTGTTAATCTGGGGCCATTGGCTCCTTCCTCCCACCACACACCACTGCTGAGAGCATGTTTTCTCCTCATGGTAGGCCCTCTAAGTACTGAAGGGCTGCCATTACCTCCTTCCTGTTCTCCAGGGTAAGCTTCTCCTTTTAGTAAAAACATAATGCTCTTGTGAGCTGAAAAATGTTGGATTTTAGAAAGAGAAACTTATTTTCTCACTGAACAACAAACACAACACCGAGTGTTCTGCATGCTACAGACACTTGTGTGCTAACATGGAGCAATGCTGATGACATTTCACTTCACAAATGCTTCCCAGCACTGCACATTTTCCAGCATGTGTCTCCAGGTCCCACTTTTACACATAAAAGAAGAGAGCAAGTCCTACAAGGTGCAGCTGAGGGAGCTGGGGAGGGGCTGGAGCCCCTGGAGAGGCTGAGGGAGCTGGGAAGGGGCTGAGCCTGGAGAAAAGGAGGCTCAGGGGGCCCTTGTGGCTCTGCACAGCTCCTGACAGGAGGGGACAGCCGGGGGGTCGGGCTGTGCTCCAGGGAACAGGGACAGGAGCATAGGGAGCAGCCTGAGGCTGGGCATGGGGAGAGTCAGGGTGGGCACCAGCAGGAATTTCCTCATGGAAAGGGAGGTCAGGCCTTGGCAGGGGCTGCCCAGGGAGGTGTTGGAGTGCCCATCCCTGGAGGTGTCCAAGGCAGGACTGGATGTGGCACTCAGTGCTTCGGGCTGGTGACACAGCAGGGATCAGGCACAGCTGGGACTCCATGATCCTGGAGCTCTTTTCCAGCCTCAGTGCTCCTGGGTTTCTGTGACTTTATTTGAGCCAGGCTAAGGATACAAATTCCTCAAGCTGGTGGCAGCAAGACCAACCTTGGTCACAATCCACAGGTGACAATGCCAATTAAACAATCCATGAGGGGTGAGGGGTCCTGCAGAAACACCCACAGGAGACACCTGAACCCTCTGTGGATGAGGACGCAACCCCATCACCACAACCTAAAGCAACCTACTCCAGAACCATCCTTGTGTCTGTTTTGGTCTGTCATTTGTTCCCAAAATCCTGAGCTTGGACATTCACCAGCAGTAGCATCACACTGGGCAGAGCCATCCCTTGGACTAGGAGCAGGCATGGGCAGAATTATCCTCCTGGTGCTTGCTACCCATAACATCTTAGGGATACAATTGAGTTCATTCAATTACTGCCCCCTGACAACCAGGAGCTTGCACATCCATGGAATTATATTAACTGTATCCTGAGCATCACATGAAAAACTGAATTTGAAAGTTCAAAGGCAGAGAAGTGAAGAGGGATGAGCTGAAAGGAGAGCCAAGCAGGGACATGGAGTCCTGAAAAGACCCACTGGAAAGATGAAGACACTTCACCACCCAGAGCATCTACCACACTCTCACTACAGCAAATCAGAGAATAATTTTGTGCTTCATCTAAAGAAAACAGTCAATCACACAGTGTAATCCTGAATTTCATGTAATGGGCACCCCCTGCAAAAGGCAAGAGGAGACCAAGGCTGGAGCACATCCAGCACCACAGGATGGTGTGTGAAACAGATCAGCAGAGCACAGGAACACAGATCCCAGCACAGACAGCCAGGGCTGCTAACTACTCATCTAAGGAATCTGGTAAATAGAAACCAGACTCTGAATGTCTTGCAATGATTAATACCCCTCACTTTGCTGTGAGGCAGAAGAGTCAAGCCTGGAAGCTTCCTGGTGGATACATCTCCCCTAGCACATCATGACCAAGGGTGAGTCTGTTTAGAGAAGCTTTGCCTTCCTTCCAGGACACTGCTGGAACTGTCTCTGCACTCCTAAATCCCACTGTGCTCACTGGGAGCACTCAGCCTGCATCAGATCAGCTGGAGGGAAATGCCTCCCTGCTGCTGGATTACATTTACAACCTTCTTCCTTAAAGGTCACCACCTGCATTTGATGCCTTTCGAGGACATCACATCTGTAAGGTCCCTGCATACTAATGGCCAAGCTTTCCTGGAGTTGCAGGGAAAGAAAACTGGGCACAAATCCATGACCAAGAGGTCAAACAGGGCTAACAACTACCTGCTCACAGAGTTTGCTGCCTGTGATATGTCTCTGAAATACAGACAAAGATCAGGACTGGCCTTTTGCTTCAGCTGCTTACCTGCCTGAAGTTGATACAAGCCACGTCTTTGCTTTTTCTACATTTATTTTGGAAGCACCAAAATATTTCTGTTCATTTTACAAGCCCACTACTTATCGCTTCCTTTTCATTTCTTTCTCTTGTCACTGTTTGGAACTATAATTATTTAAATCAAAGCAAGTCTAAGATGAAAACTGCAGGAAGACCCTATTACTGCAAAGCAAGGATGCTGAGTATTAGCAGAGCATATCTATGAATTATTAGAACCTGAATTAGTCTTCATTTCAGAGGCACATGCTGAAACCCAAAAAGGTGACTCCAGAAACCCACACAGACCTTCCAGCTTCAGGAACAACATTAAAAGGAGGGGGCAAGCTCTTCAGCAGGAGAAAGTGCCCAAAGCACTCCCTGCTGTCATAAAGCTGAGCACATCTGCTCACTTTCATTAGTAAATTTGCAGGCAACACTAAGCTGGGAGCTTGTGTTGATCAGCTGGAAGGAAGGAGGGCTCTGCAGAGAGACTTTGATTGATTGGATGGATGGGCAGAGTCCAATAGCATGAAGTTTGATAAATCCAAGTGTCGAGTTCTACATTCTGGCCACAAAAATCCCCTACAATGTTACAAGCTGGGGACAGTGTGGCTGGACAGTGTTCAGGCACAAAGGGACCTGGGGGTGCTGGTTGACAGCTGGTTGAATATGAGCCAGCAATGTGCCTTGGTGGCCAAGAAGGCCAATGGCATCCTGGCCTGCATTAGGAATAATGTGGCCAGCAGGAGCAGGGAGGTCATTCTTCCCCTGTACTCGGCACTGGTGAGGGCACAGCTGGAGTGCTGTGTCCAGTTCTGGGCCCCTCAGTTTGGGAAGGATGTTGAGATGCTTGAGCACACCCAGAGGAGGCAACGAGGCTGGTGAGGGGCTGGCAACACAAACCCTGTGAGGAAGGTTTGAAGGAGCTGGGGCTGTTTAGCCTGGAGAAGACGAGGCTTAGAGGTGACCTTATTGCTCTCTACACCTTCCTAAAGGGAGGTTGTAGACAGGTGGGGGTCGGTCTCTTCCACCAGACAGCACTGACAGAACCAGAGGACAGTCTCCAGCTACGTCAGGGAAGGAACAGGTTGGATATTAGGAAGAAATTTTTCACCGAAAGAATAATAAAGCACTGGAATGCCCTTCCCAGGGAGGTGGTAGAATCACCATCTCTGGATGTGTTTAAAAAAAGACTGGACATGGCACTTGGTGTTATAGTCTAGTTGAGGTGTTAGGGCATAGGTTGGACTTGATCTTAGAGGTCTCTTCCAACCTCCTTACTCTGTGATTCTGTGACCTGCAGGGCCACTTACTTGAAGGGGAGCTTCTCGTCATTGGGCTTGATGCAGCGCACGTAGTGCGGGGTGGTGGCATTCAGGGTCTCCATCAGCAGCTGCAGGGAGTTGCGGAACTGAAAGACAAAACCACTCATCTGGAGGAGGGAGGAAGGAGCTGTGACCCTGCAGCCCCAGCCAGCACGTGCCACAAGCCACCCGTGGGCAGGACACGGCGTGAGCCTCCCCATGGACCTGGCACGAGCCTCCCCATGGACCCGGCACAGGCAGGGGGAATTCAGAGAAGACACTGTGGGTTGAGGGCTTCCAGCTCAAGGAGTCATGAGCAACAAAGCCTGGAACTCTGCCCAGTTGGGCCTTTGAAACATCTCCAAGGATGGAGACAGCACAACCTCTCTGTGCCCCTGATGAAATTTTTGACTGCCCACAGGGGCGAAAATGCTCCTTTTCCGAAGCTGCCTCAGTTTAAAGGCTCCACTGTATATTGGGACACCATCCAGTGAATCCCGGAGTCTCCACCCTCCCCAGACCATGTCTCATCTGCTTTCAGCCAAGACTACTCAATCCTGCTGCTCCAGAGACACCACTAGAAGTCATCCAAAGCACAACAGCTGAACACAGTGATCATGGGAAGATCTCTTTCCACCCCCAACAGCTTATTTACCTCTGCTTCAAACTGAAGCAACAAGGCATTAACTGGATTGCGGTGCTGTCATGGACTCACTCAGACCTCACATTACCTGGTGTCCCACTGTTTTCCTGTGCTCCTTGTTGGCAGCTTTGAAGGCTGGCTTGGCAGAGCGCACGTTGATCCGGGGTGTTCTCTTTGGCACGACAGAGGCAGGCACAGCGTCCTTCTCCTCCTGGAATAAGTCTGCTATCATCTGATACTGAAACAAAAGGCAACACCTGAGCACCTCTGGCCCTGCTCCCTGGAGAATGAACCCACCCAGCTCCCGCTGCTCAGGTCATTTCTCACCCACCCTAAACCTGGAAGGGGAAAAGAGGCAAGAAAGTGAAAGCAAGAAGAGTTGTCTACATGAACCACCTCAGCAGGGCAGCTGACCATTCTGTGCTGCAGGTCATGAAACCTTGAAACGTGCACATTAAATCAAACTAGCCTAAAAAGAAAAAGAGGCTGGATTGCTGAGGTCTTGCCAAGGCACAAAACCTCCTGAACAGGAGGTGACTCTTGCTCCCAAGGCTTTGTTTCAGGGTATTTATCCAGCCCTGCCCCAGCAAGGATGCTGCCTACACAGCACATTCCCCAGGAACAGGATCTCCTGTGAGCACAGGCGGCAGCCAGGCCCCACCACAGCACCAGAGGCACCCTTGCTTTTCAAAAAATTAAGGGACACAAACACTTCCTCCCTATTGACCCACCTTTCAAGGCAGCCCCACCATTCCACAACCCTGCAAGCACCACATCTAGCTCAACAGATCCCTAAGCCTGGGATTTCTGGCAAGCCAGCAGCAACATTTCCACTTCACAAACAACAGGTGAGCTGGCAAAGGCAGTTAATGCCTTTTTTTTATTATTAATATTATTTAGGAAGCAGGATATTCAGATTTACGTTAGGCTGGGGAACCTGAATATTAAGTAAGCCCAGTCTGGTTATCAAGGCTGTTGAATTTTCACATCTTGAATCCATCTACACACCTACAATGGCTACTGCCACAGCTGCACTTACATTCAAAGGGGAAATCCTCAAATGTAAAAAAACCCCTCTGTCAGCAGGTGGGATGTCACATATCACCAGCTGAGCTGGGCTCCTGCCCAGTGACACAGCCAAAGCACCCACGATGCCTCCCAGCAGCATGGATGCTGGAGCACCTGAGGGACAGAACCACATTCCCCATATCCATGGCACATCATGCCCAACACAGCCACCCCAAAACCACCAGCACAAGGCAGTGGCACCTGCCTAGCGCTCTTGCCCCCACCTCTGGCTCCTCCAAAAGCCCAGCCTGGTTGTATTTCCATTAAGATCCCAGGAAGAGTGCTGTGGTTTACCACTTTTAAGACACAGACAGATAGCCCTGCACCATGAAGGGCTGCCTGGCTCTCTGTCACATCCCTGGGCTGAGACAGGAACACTTCCAGCCCTGTCCTGTGGGATGTTCTCACAGCTTGTTAGGACAGCAGCCTCAACAACACTGTGGGGAGGAAATTATTTGTATTACATGAGCAAATTTCTTGCAGGCTCCACAACAGCGCCAGCTAAGGTTCTGTTCACAGTCAGCTTTCACTGCTATCTCGGCAGCTCACTCAACTCCTACCACAATAAATTCTCTCTCCTTCTTCACCTGGCCCTCTATCCCTAAAAAAAGACATCCTGACAGTTGTTGTGGATGACACATCACCACCTGGGATGCTCTGACTCCTGCAAGCACAGGAGGTATGGATGGCACACGTATTGATGAAGATATCTAACATAGGCTCTGCATTACTGCCTCACATCTGACAACGTGGTAAAACCCCTGGATGTGATTTGGGGTTTCAAAATATCTTCTCAACACAGCTGGGAGTGCCACTGATCCCTCCTTCCACTTGGTATTAATAACAGCAGTGTTTGTTCCTGGAGAAGGATCTCAGAGCCAAGCTCTCAGCTTGCATGATGCAAACCTGGTGGAACTGGGACCATCTCTAGCAGGAGCCATTCCACAGGTTCTGGGGCATAAGCAAGAGGGACAGATCCCTCCTCCTCGGCTGGCAGAGTCAAAACCATTGGTGCATTATTTGTAATTACAGAGAAATGGAAAATAATACCTTCACAGCATGCCCTTATGCTTTCCATCAGCATTCAAATAATTTCCCTTAATTTGAAGAACATCAGCTCTCAACTGTTTTAGCTGACAGCGCTTACAGAACTAATTAAACACTTTATAAATTCTCTTTCACCATCTCGATGGTGGCAGTAATTGCATTCTAGTTAGCAGAAGGCAGTTCTGCCTTGGTGGGAGTGCTTCATCAGCAATGGCTTGCTGACAGGGAGGTGCCCAGGTCCTTGCTGTGTTAAATCCAGTGTTGTCCCTTGCCCTCTCTGCTGCTTTAGTGAGAATGCAAAGAAGAGTGCAGGGAATGCTGTGTGCCAGCCCGATCCTGAGGACAGGACAAAGTCCTCGCAGCACAGCCCTCTGCAGCATAAATCTGAGCTTTAGTTAAATTTACACTTTTGGGTAGCAGAGTCAGCACTGCCACTGCTGCTTTTGCTGGTTCAGAGAGACCAGGTTGCCTTTTACAGCAAAACAAAATTGGTTTTGATTGTTTATAGCCCTGCTGAGGGCAAATGGCAGGCAAGAAGCAAAAATACCAGGGAAACAGTCTGCTGGCAAACAGGGGTTAGGGGCAGCAGGAGCAGATCATCAGGTGTTGAAGGATTTGGGAGGGGAATGGGACACTGCTCCTGCTGCTCTTCTTCCAGAACAGCACGGGATCAGCACAGGCTGATAAAAGCCACTGCTCCTACATTGTTAGGGGAATGGCTTAAAGGCAGAAATTCAACAAACTGTCTCCCAAAGGTTCTCAGACCCAAGTGTATTTCAGAGCGTTCTGGGCTGGGTCAGGGCAGCTGTGGCTGGCCCATCCCTGGAAGCATCCAAGGCCAAATTGGACAGGGCTTGGAGCAACCTGGGATAGTGGAAGGGGCAGGGGTGGATGGGATTTAAGATCCCCTCCAACCCAGATATTCAACAAAGTCCAGCCTGCTCTGATATTATATTGTGGTCCCTATACATGACAAGAGAGCCTTTATTTTACATCTGTGTTTTTAGGGAACTATTTCCAGGGTCTCCACCACTCTTCACCACACTACTCCAATGAGTTACAATCTCTCCTCTACACCAAATAGTCAAGCAGAAATTCTTATCAGACCCTGCCAGTTCTGCAGCACTGACTCCAACAGCAAGTTAAGCACTAGCTAAATAATTAATCATACAGCATCAACTATTCCTGGAGGTTACCTGGCTTTTCTAATGAGCTCTAATCATGCCCAGTTTTTCCCTGGGAAGCTTCCTGAACATGCAGAGTTCTTGATTTGGGCATCGTTAAAGCCCAGCTTCATGGTTATTAATTTCACAACTACTCCCATGGATGAGAAAATTGTTCATCTTGCCATCTTCACATGAATTCCTTGCTGCGAAACAGGCCAAGCCACTGACAACACTTAAATAATTTCCCATTCTCATCTCTTCCAACTTTGACAGGAACAAATTCCTCCTAAAAATAATGTTTCCTCCACCTCCCTTCATCCCACTCCTTATTCAGAGTGGCATTTAGAAGGTCACAGCCAGCAGCACACCCAAGAGTGTCACAGAGAGAAGTCTGAATATGACACACTTTTGCTTGCAACATGCAGGGGGCCTTCAAAATTTGAAGAAGAAAAAAAACCTAAGAAAAAGAAAAAAACCAAAAAAACCCCCCAAACAAACAACAAAGCCAAACAAACAAAAATAAACAAAAAAAAACCCCAAACCAAAACAATTTAACATGCTGGCCTATGCTATGGAAGGCTTTGAAAGGTTTGGAGGAAAGCGAATGTGCTCCTTCCTTAAACCACATATGGGGTTTGGAGCAGCATTGGTGCCCCAGGGTCACACAGCCTGGATTTTGGCTGCTGGATGGTGACCTGAGCTTTGCAGGGCTGCACTCTCACACTAACTGCTTAATAAAAGCTGCCCCTGGGAAAGATGAGGTTGTTTTAAGTTTCAGCTCATTAACTGACAATGAAAGACTCAAGGCTGCAGGGAAGAACTTTTGGTCTGGTTTTAAAACAAGAAGGATCTGAAATTCCTTAGCTGTCTGTGCTATTGACACTTTTAACCCAACCTACCCAAATGCCCATAGAGAGCAGGAGAATGGTACTGGAAGCCAGTGCAAAATCTACTCAATTTATATTGAAAACTAAAATCTCTGGCTCGGAGCCCACTGTCAAACGCTCATTTACTGCAGACATGACCCACTCCAAAGCCTTCAGAGCCCCACAGCTCTTCTCCTTCCAACTTCCCAACAAATCCACAGCACACAGGAAATTTTAAACAGCAAGAGCCAAAAAGCCTTTGCCAGGAGAGCTGGCATTCAAAGCCAGTCAATACCTCCCTGCTGGCACCTGGTGCAATGAGATGTTGACAAGTTGTTTGTACAACACACGGGAGAGGGAAGGTACACAGCACAAAACCTTGTAAAAGACAAGTGACACCAAGAGTGATCATTAGTATCTGTTAATTTGTTCAAGTTACGCATTGGCAGTGGTGTAAAACAGCTCCACAGCAGCTGGAGTGTCTCAGAGTTCATGTTAAATTTCCAGCATTATGTATGAACTCCAGTTTTTGCACAGTAATTATTGAAGTAATTAGAAGTCACAGGGACAAGTATGATGGATTACAGCTAAGAGGAACAGCTATTTTCACACAGGAGGATGATAGGACCAGCAAGGCTACCCACAATGTACAAACTACACTGGTGACAGTGGCTTTTAACCCCAGATCCCTGTGCTTTTAACCAACCTGGTCTAGTGGAAGGTGTCCCATTGCAGGGGGCTGGAACAAGATGATCCCTAAATTCTCTTCCAACCCAAATCATCCTGTGATTCTATGGATGGATGATTGGGTGATGGGTGGGGAGCTCCAAGCAAGAGCTAAGTGGGATTTACAGTGCCCAAAAACTACCTGTTCCTAATTTTGGCCCTTGGAGACCAAAAAAAGAAGAGGATCAGCAGGTTTGGAAATTACTTCTGCGATGCATCTTGACAGGACACCACCACCAGTGTGAAGGAAGGCAGACAACCACCCACATCCACACATGGCTGTGACTGTAACCCCGAGCACCCTGCTCTCCCCCCTTTTTCCCTGCTCCACACCCCACTGGTTTGGCTCTTTGGTGGCTGTCAGTGGCTGTCACATTCCCACCCAGGGCCAGGTGAGGCACAGGGACACGCAGCTCAGTTCCAGCCTGGGCAGCTGCCCTGACCTGCTGCTCTTTTTACCTTGCTGGCTTTCAGGATGTTGATCTGCTCCTCGTACACAGTGTCCCTGTTCTTCTCCAGAAACCCCTCACTCTGGTACTCCACCTGCCAGGATACAAAAGGAAGAAGCTCAGAGGGACAAGTCCGACACACAGGGACAAGGTGCTCCCACCACACCCCTGCTGTCAGGAGCTCACCCCAAAATCCTGAGAGGGGAAAGGAACAACTGGAATTTAAAGGTCACCTTTTATCAAAGTGAATCTGGGTGAAAGCAAAATCCTTACTAGGAAACACAGATTGTTTCTTAGTCATTAAATTGCTGTGTATGGAAGTCAGGGGTAAAAAATGCAAGGATCATCAGTAACTCTACACGCTCTTTTGTTCACTTCTCAACTCCTTCTAAGTTAATCAATAAACCTCAAAATATGCTCTGCCTAAGTCTCTTGTAGGTCTCTTGGGTTTTGAAACTACAGAGGGGTGGGATGCAAAGGAATTTTTTTTTTTAATTTAAAATAAACTAGAGACAACAAAAGAAAATTTTTTTTTTCACATTTAAAAAAAAGCAAAACTTGCTAAGAAATATTGCTCATGAAAGATCCATATGCAAAACCAGCTGCCTAAGGAAAGGTGAGTACCAACCTTTGCCATGGTGAGTGCCTCTGGCATCCAGAGCAAACCTGGTTAGGAGAAGCACCTGTAGGGCATCACAGCACCTGTATGCTGTCCAGCTCCTCAGACACATCTTAAAAAGATCCCTGGGTTGGTATTTTTAATTTTTTTCTAACAAATGTGTGGGGTAACTTCGAGCTTTTAAGATTCCTGTTTGCTGTGAGTAACACCTGTCACATCAGGGCTTCAGTGAAGCTGGAGCCCATGGACAAAACCCCCGAGCACCAGGCACTGGGATTTGGTTCAGTTTAGTGCCACAGATGGCATCTTCTCCCTCAAAAAGGTGGGATCTACTTGGGATCACCTCTCACCTCCTCCCTGCCCTTGCTGACACTCACAGCTCCTGCTCTTCTAACACAAGCACGTTTTCTGCCAAGCTGCCCTTACAGAAACCCCTTTCACCACAGCTTTGGGAAAGAGGATTTGTCTCTCCTCGAGAATCCACAACTCACAGCTCAGAGCCACAGCCGGCAGGCTGGAGCCCTCGGGGCTGATCCAGATTTGAGCACCTGAGCCACGACCACCACCCTCCAGGCACCAAGGGGCAGCTCACGGGGCTCTCCACTGACTGGCTGTGGTGCAGGAGGCTCTCCTGTCCCTGCTGGGTACCTTGTCGGCGAAGTGCAGGACGATGAAGGAGGTGTTGGACATGCGCGGCTTCTGGAAGTGCTGGCTGGCGCCGTGGCGGTCGTACAGCTTCTGCGCCCAGTTCTGGTCCGTGCCCTTGGGCACCTGCACAGAGGGGACAGAGGGGACACTGCCAGGGCCAGGTGCTGCTCTGCAGTCACCTGCCTTCATGACAAACACACCAAAACTGCGTTTCCAGCAGGAAACGCCCAGATCTTGGTTCCATTCCCGCAGCCGGAACGGCTCTTGCGGGAAATAAAAGGACAAAATGACAAAATGAACCAAACAAATAAAAAAGCAAAAAACAAAACAAGACAAAACACCCCAAACAAAACAAAAAAGCACCCACAAGCCCTGAAACAAAACAAAAATAAACAAAGAAAAACCACAAAAAAAACCACCGCAAAACAAAACAAAAAAGCACCCACAAGCCCTGAAACTAAACAAAAACAAAGAAAAAGCACACAAAAACCAAACAAACAAAAACCAAAACAACCAAAAAACCAAACAAAACCAAACAAAAACCTAACAAAACCCCAAAATATACCCCCCAAAAAACAAACAAAAATCCCCCCTGAAAAAACCACCCCCAACCCCTGAAACAAACAAAAAACAAAGAAAAACAGACACAAAAACCAAAATAGCCATGAAAGCAAAACCAAACCAAAAACTAACAAAAATCCAAAATCTCCCCCCAAGAAAAACCCAAAAAAATCCCCAAACAAAAAAAAGCACCCACAAACCCTGAAACAAACCAAAAACAAAGAAACACACACAAAAACCAAAACAGCCATGAAAACATCCAAAACCAAACAAAAAGCTAACAAAAACCCAAAAGCTCCACCCCCAAAAAACAAAAAAAATCCCCAAACAAAAAAAGCAAAAAATCACCCACAAACCTTGAAACAAAACAAAACAAACAAAAAAACTCACCAAAAAAACCCTCAAAACCAAACCAAAACTCAACCAAAACCACAAAACTTCCCTTCTTCAAAAAACCAAAAAGCTCTAACAGAAACAAACCCAGAACCAAAAAAAAAAAAAACCCAAAATAAAACAAAACCCCAAATACACACACACAAACCCCCAAACAACAACAACAAAAAAAACCCAATAATTAAAACAGAAATATTAAGGAAGTATTTTTACACTTAAGATAAATTAACTACTCAGGTACCAACATTATTTTTAATGCTGTTTTAGGTGATGGAATAATTTCCAGAAATTGCCAGTGAGATCACACACATGAAGTTCTGGTTTATATAACAGTGAAATTGTTCCTCTTGGGGTCTGAGAGCCACCTCTGATGGGGTTCATCCCCATCCCATGAACCACTGCTGAGCACAGCAGTGGCTGCACAAAAACACACAGAGATTTTTTTAACCAAAAAAAAAAAAAAAAAGGATAATTGGATATTTAGGTCAGAAAAAGAGATGGTTCAGAAGAAAAGTCTCAGTCAATATTTTAACTTAGATGGGACAAAGCTTAGAAACCATAGAACAACCGTGCAGCAACAGAGAGAGCTCTTGATCACCAGTCAGGACTTTACATAGGCCTTTATATGAAAAATGACAGAGGAAATGGGGACAGAGAACAGGAAGATGGAAAACATGAGACAGGTGAGGAATACTTCTTTATGCTGCTCTGAAACAGCCTTTGATTTCATGACAGCAAACCAAAACACACACCAGAAGGGCTCTGAACACTGGGAGAAGCATCTCCTGCCAATCCCTGTAATGAGGGTGAATTAAAGGCAGCAGCCATTCACACAAGCTGTGCTCTCCCTCATTTGTTTGTACTTTACAATTTTTAAGTTTGGCCAATTAGAGATACACACAGAAATAACACAGGCTATATATAAATATTGAAAGGCACTTAGCTATGCAATTATATACATATTTTATTTATGCAAGGTGAGACTCGCATGTTTAAACGATGGGGTTTTATAAATGTAGATGTGTTTCTTTTCAAGGGTTATATTTAATATTTGCATGCAAAAGCATCCTTTCTGGAGGTATCACTGAGTGTCTCCTGTGCAGGACTAAGCCACAGGTGCAGAGCAGGAGCACTGCAGCCACCCTGAGCCAGATTCATCCTGCACCAGCTCTCTTCCAAGGCATCCACTTTGCTGAAAAACCTGCTTATCTCGGAGTTGAACTTCAAAGGCATCGCTCCTGCCTCCCAGAAAGAGGGTTTGCCATACCCTGCTCACCATCCTGCAGCCTGGGTATTTTCAGCTGCCTGGGAAGCACCTGATAGGGACCAAGTTCCAAAGATAAAAATTAAGGAGGGCATTATCTCTACTATTATAACAGCTCTTGGTATTACCTTGGCAGTTCAAGGCCCTCAGAGCAACTGAGAAAGTTACTTATGGGCTATCTCACCATTTTTTTTTAGGGGATGGGGAAGAGGAAAGGCGACTGCTTTGCAAGTTTTGTACGTAATCTTTAAACAGGATAAAGCTGATACCAGGAATTGCAAAGGTCACTGCCTGTCCTCCTCTGTCCTCCCTGGTCACAGGCAGGGTCCCCCCCACTCTGGATTCACTTCCCCTGGTGCTTCCAGGAGCTCCTGCAACCACAATCACACCCACTGCAGCCAGGGCCAGCCTCACACGATCCATTCTGCATCGCAGGACCAAGAACCAGGTGAGGAGATGCTTTGGACCACCTGGACTAAAGGCTGGGACTCCCTCCACCACCAGCTCCAACAGAAGGACAATTAAGTGGATAGAAGAAAAAAGGTCAATAGTTTAAGGTGAAGGAGGGTAGATTTACATTAGATATTAGGAAGAAATTCTTCCCTGTGAGGGTCTGGCACAGGTTACCCAGCGAAGCTGTGGCTGCTCCATCCCTGGAAGTGTCCAAGGCCAGGTTGAACAGAGCTTGGAGCAACCTGGGACACTGGAAGGTGTCCTTGCCCATGGCAGGGACTGGAACTGGATGAGCTTCAAGGTGCCTTCCCACTCAAACCATTCAGGAATTCTGTGATTCAAACCTAATGATCTAAAAGTCAACCCTCTGAAAAGATAGTACAAACTACTCACATTTTATTTCTTTACTCCTCAGCACTCCAATACAAGTTAAAACCTGAAAAGAGCGTGGGCTGCCTCTGCAGAAACACTCCAAAAACACGTTCCCTTGCAAGTGATGTGCCTGACTTTAAAGTCATCAGAGCTGACAGCATGACGTAGGGGAGGCTGCTGTGCCGCACGTCGGGCGGCCCGCCCCAGAGGAAAGCCCAGGGGTCCAACCTCTGCTTGTGGAGCAGAAATCCCCCCGGACAGGAAGGCCATGTGCTAATTCCTGATGTCCAAAGAACTAACGAGTCCAGACAAGGAAAACACATTTGCTCAGATCCCCAGGTCCACAGCGATGCACAGAGACAAGCGGGGTGGAAAAGCAGTCGGCCAGAAGGGGAGTGCGGCGTTCCTGGCACTTGACAGAAGGACACAGCAAAGGGCAAAGAGCATCTTCTGAACAGCACTAGAAAATGCATTTGGCACATCAGCAGCATAACACAGTGGCAACGTGCCATGGAACACAGAATAGAGCCACAGAGGAGCTCAAGAACATGAGGGAGTTGGGGGCTTTGGTGAGATACATCCCCCCTTGGCAGCTTCAGGGTCAGGCTGCTCCACCAGCAGAAAGAACCCTCACAAATCTTGGACAATAATGACAACTCTGACAGGTGAACCTTCCCAATCAGCCTGCTCTTGATTGAACCCTTTTGGTTGTACTTAAGTGAAACAGACCGTTTTTTTCATTGATTTTTTCATTCTCACTCCCATGCCAAAGAAAAAGCAAGGAAAGAGTGAGGTAGCAGGACACCTTATGGAGAAACCTGGGCATCCACAGTAACCTCTGATTTTACTCCCAAAGAGAACCACAGAACCACTGAATATCCTGAGCTGGAAGGGACCCACAAGGACCAGCAATGTCCAACTCCCGGCCCTGCACAGGACAGCCCCAAAAATGCCACCCTGTGCCAGAGAGCATTGTCCTAGGCCCTCGGGAAGTGTCTGGAAAACAGACAGCACCTCCATATGCCATGCAGCTTCAGTCTGAATACAGAACAGCTCACCCAGCTTTGACAGAGGCTCGACTGCATTTCTGAGGGTTTCTGTTTCCTCTAAGTGTGGTATTCACATGCCCTCTGAACAGACAGAAGCTGTGAGACAGGCAGAGAAGAAGGAAAACACAATTCTTATCTCGCTTGCTGTGCCTGTGTTGTGCTAAAGTAGAATGCAATGTGGAGATTGTTTGCCCAAAGTGAGGATGTTTTGTTCCCTTGGCTTATCAGGGCCAAGAAGTTTGTGTGTGTGGGACTGTCACGGGACAGTCAGGAGAGAATTGGAGATGAGTGCAGTTCTGGGCAGTTGTGAGCAAGAGGGAGTGCTTGGCAGATTCAGTTTAGATGAAATGTACACAGTAGTATAATAAAGTAATTCTTTAGCCTTCTGATGATGGAGTCAGATGCATCATTCTCTCTCCCCTTCGTCAGAGTCATCTTTGATTTACAATATCTAAGGATAACTTAAATCCCTTGGAAAACCAAACCCAACTGGCTGCTCTTCTTCAGAGGGTTTAAGTCATTCCACATGTCTCCTCAGAAATCAAAGTCTTCCAAAGTGTGCTGTCCCCTCCATCAAAGTAACTCCCTCCACAAGTGCAACCATACCCTAAATCTATTCCAGATTTCCAACCAATCTTTCCAGAACTGGATTTAGAGAAGACAGCCTCCATCTTTCAGTCCTTCTGACAGGCTCTACTCCTTTCCCAGATTACTTCCCCTTGGCCCCACAGTGACTGCACCCACCCTGCACAGCTCATCAAGGGGAGGTTCTCCTGGATGCCCTTCTGCCCTTTCCCACCTGTTTGGGCTCATCAGTTTGTGCCACAGCACATCAGCATCCCACCACTGTGGTGGGCTTGGCCAGAACTTCTTCTGAGCAGGGGACATGAGCTCTCACTGCTCCTCTGGCACCAGAGCAAAACCAAGAGGCCCTAAAAGCTACAGATCCAGGCAGGTGAAACTCCAGTGCAGAAAACAGGGAAAAGGCTCTTCAAGGACCCCAGGGCTCCTCAGCAGAGGACACAGCTCAGAGAGGTTATAATGGTTCCCAGGCAGACCAAGGATGTAACAGGACAAAGGACCAAATGAGCTCCAGAAGCCAGCTCCAACCCTAATAATTCTAGAACAGCTTCCAACTCCTATATTACAAAGCTGTTTTAAAAAACCCAAACATAAACATCTCCCCTCTGGAGAGGGATTTTCCACAAAGACATGGAGTGACAGGACAAGGGAGAGTGGCTTCCCACTGCCAGAGGGCAGGGTTAGATGGGGTATTGGAAAGGAATTGTCACCTGTGAGAGTGGGGGGCATCCAAGACAGGCTGGACTGGGCTTGGAGCAGCCTGGGACAGTGGAAGGGGTGGGGCAGGGTGTGGAGCAGGATGATCTTTAAGGTCTACACCAAACCGTCCTGTGATTCTGTGATTCCACGATTCTATATCCTAAAGTCTGTTTTAAGAAGTAGGGTTTTTCTCATTAGCTTTCAGCAGGCAGGTTTAGTCCTTAACACTGCAATCCCAGTTCAAGGGCCCTCTCTTTCACTGCCAGTTCTTACGTCAATTTCTCCCTAAACAGCAACAAGACACTCCTATGACCTGCACTTCCTGAACAGCTTCAGCACATACCCAGCCACCTCCTCTCCAACCACACATTAAGGATTAAAAAAAACCCCATACTGTGAAGAGAGAACATTAGTGACAAACCCTCTGCATTTGCACTAATGCTTCATTATGTACCAAATACTCCCCTGGTGCCGTTTCACGTCCCAGAGTGTTTTCATCCTCTGTTAGGTTCTAACAAGGTGGCATGTAATTACCTTATTGTGGTCCCACCCCAGGAGCTGAAACACTGCCGTGGGGGTGAAGGCTTTCATCCACAAACGGCTGCTTGCAGCTGACAGGTTTTGCTGAAACTGTCATAAATCTGGAGAACACTTGCAGGTTGTTATAAAAGAGGCGATTACAGGGCCAGTAATAAGGGCCTGTGACTAATGACAGCATCTCCCACTGACAGGTAAACACCCAGATAATTGGCATTTGATGAGAAGGGGGAGGGAATACATCTTGATTTGGGGGTTTGGGGTTTTGTTTTGTTTTTTTTGGTTTGGTTTTTTTGTATTTTTGTTTGTGTGGTTTTTTTTTTTTTTTTTTGTCAAAAAATAAGTATGGACTAAAAAAGTAGCACCAAGTAAATCTACTGCTGTTACATGGGAGCTGCAGTGAGACCACCAGCAATGCCACCAGCAACAACCAGTACCAGGTGCTCCAGAGAGGAGCCAAGGGTGTGACTTCCAACACTGGGGAAACTTCCCTTATAGTCCTCCCAGCATCCAGGAGACAGTTAGAGCCTGCAGAATTTAACTGGCCTGACAGCACAAAGAGCAGATGAAATGCTGCTGAATATCAAGCAAATAATCTGACCTCTTTCCAAACCAGCACTAGCTGAGATGCTATTTTTAAGGACTTAATTTTAAGTCTAATTTGTTCTCGTTTTTAAGGAGATTTCCTGAGAGCAGACTCGAAAAGGGCAAAGCCCCATCTCTGGCTCCCCCAAAGAGAAAGCCAGTGTCTGTAGCCCAGACCAGGGCTGAGCTCATGGAGTGTGCAGGCTGGGACAGCCCTGCTGTGCCTGGGAAGGCAGCCCTGGTACCTGGAGGGCAGCAAAGACTTCACAGGTCACCCCGCTTCCAGACAAACACAGGTACCACATCCTTGCCCAGGGAAACCAGTCTGAACAATGGACCCCAGCCCTTTCCCTCAGATACAACACAACACTTGTGTCCTTGAGCCACCAGAGCTGTCCTGTGCTCATGGATCCCACAAACACCACAAAAATTCCTTCTTATCACCTTGGCTATGCTGGTGAGGTGAGCCCTTTTATCCACTTCAGCTCTCCCAGCACTTTGTCTCACTCTTCCCTGCCTTTGCTCAGAAACAGTCAGGGCCCTCCCACAGTCAGAAAGACATTCCCTGGCACAAAACACACCCAAGCCTCTATGGAAACCCTGAGGACAACGTGGGTCACCCCACAGCAACACCAGGCTGTGGCCCCTCAAGGCAGCCACACCCAGCAGGAAGGCAGTCCCCATCCCCTTCCAATAGGACATCTCCAGCATCAAAGAGCTTCAAAACAGGCATCCCAGCTTCCCAAGGAAACCTGCCCTCTGACATTCCTTGTTCCTAAGTATATTTGATTATTCATGACTGAGCAATGTGTGAACAAGGAGCCCAGCCTTTCTTCTGGATTGTCATCAAGGTTTGCACTCTGGCTTTTCTTCTCAAATTTCAAACAAGATTTCATTTGGCCAGTATGAGAGAGAGAGAGAGGGCAAAAGACAGCAAACTGCTCTCCAACATCACAACTCTCTGAAGTCTGCACACAAAATGCAATGAGTTTTGCCTTAAAGAGCTGTTGTAAGAAGAAAGGTTTCCCCTGAGACAAAATAAGGCTTGAGAGGAGCTCCAGCTCCTTCTGGGCAATGCCAAAGACATCAGGTCTCAGTGGAAGGCTGTCCCGCAGTACAGCCAGGCCAGACACACGAGCACTGGCTGCACAGAGTGAGTGCAGGTACCCGGGGCTGGAGCAAACACCTGCCCAGGAGGCTCTGAATGTTCCAAACCAAAGCAAATCCCAGCTCAAGCCAACTCCTGCCATGACCACAGCAGCAGCACACGTGAAAGGAGATGTTTACCCACCTGCAAGACACCAGAGATTAAAGCCCATTCTTTGATCATTTACAGAGACAAAGACGTGGGTGAAAAGGTGGGAGGTTTTCTTTACCTTGCACTCTTCATCCAGCAGGTCCAGGATCCCCAGCTTGGCCTCTATCAGGTCAATGCAGGGCTGGTTGTCGTAGAAGTCTATGAGAGTCCAGGGGATTTCCTCCTTCATGTACTCTTCTTGTTCCAGCTTAAACACGTGCTGGGAGTGGGAGAAAGCAGAGCCGCTAAGTGTGAGCCCAGCCAGCAGAGCACAGCCCCTTCCCCCACTCCCTGCTGGAGCTCAGCATTCCATGAGCAAACCCAGAGGCCACAGAGGCTCTAGGTGCCCTCACATACAGCCTGCACATTCACACAGCCCATTTTCCTGGCCAGGAAAACAAAACCATCACTCTGGGAAACCACGGCGCAGGGAAAATAAGGCTAGAAATGGCTTTCAGTACAAAGGGACTGAAGCTGTCACTGCGACAGCGAGGTGGGAGCCGTACACTGGTGTGGCAGTGACACATCTATCTCTTGGACTGACAAAAACCCTCCTCTGCTTTATTGCTCTGCTGATTAACGCCGTGACCTGAAGCAGGTTCACAAGCTGGGAGCCCAGCCAGGGCTGGGAGCCCATGTCCCCATCTGCGAGCAGGGCTTCACAAAGAGCACCCATCATCCCACAAGGGATATCAGCAGCAGCATCTGACTGACTCAGGGACACTTCTATTGAAAATTCTTATTTAAAAGAATCTATAATAAAAAAATCCTTGCAAGGCTTACGTATCTCAGACCTCTGCCCAAGCAGATAAATTGTCTCTGGCTATTTCTGAGATACTCCAATGCATATTAAAAAATGATTTTTCAAATGCACTTTTTTTTCCCTTCAAAGATAGCTTTTTAAAATCTCTTCAAACATGTCATCTCGGAGCTTGAATTTATAAGCTTCAGAAGTGATAGTTAGACATACCAAGTAAGATATGAATAGTGCAAATACAATCCATAATTTACTTTTCATTTTTAGCAGCAGTGATCTATCTGATGCATTAGATAGACTGCAAATGTTCGTGTCCGTGCATAAGATGTGGCTTCAAAGGGCCAAACTAATCTGCAGTACTTAAATGCTCAAACTTAACAAGTTTTCCCCTGTATCCTGAAATTAACAGTATTTTTTTCCCTACTTACAACTGAAGGAGAAGACAACTCCTTACTGGTTCCATTTCCAGTGAAGGTAAATGCTTGTTTCTAATAAAATAGGAAAAATTCTGGGTTTTGTGAGGCATGTCCCAGTGAAAAGGGGGGAGTGTTTCCTACTCTGTTATTTAATACAGAGTTTTCATCTCACAGGTTTAAAGCCATCCTTAACAGGAAGATTTCCACTCCCATAACTTATTTTAATTCACACTAGAAATCAGCATGAGACCACCCAGGTTTTGTTTTAGGATTGAAACAGCACGAAGAAAAAGGCAGATTTCATACTTATTCAGAGCAATATGTGAGCCTTTGCACAGATCACACGCATATCCATTTCCAGAATCACGTTTGTACATCAACTAAGCAACATTTTCCAACTTGATCAGAATATCTAGAACCACTGCAGTGAAATGTCTGGGAGAGGGGCATCCCAGGGATGGCCAGGATCTGTCCAGGCTGCAGGTGAATGCTGTAGAGCAGAAGCCAGACACGCCACAATCCTGCCTAGCTACATTTTCTGCTCGGTTTTATGGAAACTTTCCAAGCTGACCTTACCGAGTTGAACTGCTGCTGGAGCTTTTCGTTGGCATAGTTGATACAGAACTGTTCAAAGCTGTTCACTTCAAAAGTTTCAAACCTGCAAAGCAATGAATAAATCAGCATTAGGCGTTGCTTTGTCTCAAAATCTTCTTTTTTAATTTTTTGGTTTTTTCCTGCAACGGTGCCATCCATGTGACGGGGAACACTCAACCCTCCTCTCCACTCCTCCTATCCTGAATTTACACCTTTTTCCTCAAAACATCTTTCTTTCCTTGGCACAACTCAAGGGATTCAAGAGGTCCCTCCTGGTACACACGAATGAGACATTTGGCACGACTGCAGCTTCCTGCCCATCAGCTCTGTCTGAGACAAGAAATGTAACTGCCTCTCCTGGGGAAAAATATTATGAAATATTAAGTTCCAAATACATTCACTGCAAAGGTGATGAAGAAACAGTAGCTGCTGTCTTAAAAGACCCAGCATGCTACTTTTAATGGAATTTAATAGAGCAGAAAAAAGAAGGTATTAAATTTGTAATTATAGCTTCTGTTCTGCATCCCTGTTGGCATAAAAATTAGACACACGTGAGTAAGCAACTTCTGGAAGGGAGAAGGGGAAAAATGGTGATTTCAGCTCCAACTCCACGTTCCTTAGAGGACCCTTAGAGGGTCCTTGGTGCTGGGCTCTGTGATCCACTGCTTCACCAGGACTTCCACAACCAAAACATTATCTTACCCTGCCACAGATCAGCTCCAAAAGAGGCCCAAAAATAGCTTCTTAGTCACAATTAGAAAGGAAAAAATATGCAGTTTTAGTAAGACAGACTACAGGTAAGGAGCAGGGAGCCAGCAGAGCCCCTGAGGCTGAAGCACACAACACCCAAGGACAGGCACGGGGAGCCAGGATTGCTCTTAAAACCCAAAGAGAGTATTTTGAGCTACCACTGGGAATTGTGTGTTTTATATTTCTATTTTTAAGGCACAGGTGGAAGGGGGAAGGGAAAAAAAGAAGTCTTTGACACATGACTGTATGGATTAAACCAAGGGGAAAAGTGGGAAGGCTTCCTGTGTTCAATGAGTAAGCTGCTGTAATGATAAATATGTGACTAAATAATTGTTCGGGTAATAGGCACTGTAGGAGCTGGCAGAACAGTCTTTAAACACTGAATGAATGAAGCCCTTTCTTTCCAGCCTCTCTTCCTAAAATAATCAGCACTTCTGCCACTTCCTGAGGACCACCCTGCTGTTACCCAGGCGATGCAGTTGTTCCCCAGGTACTTCCAGGTGACAATGCCATCACCACACAAAATGCCAAAGTCCCTGAGGAAATGCACTGCCAAAAGGAAAAGGGGAATGGGAGAAATTAAGTCGTTTTGTGATTTTATCACCCCCATGGTCCTTGAGGAAACCTGGGACTGCTTTCCCTCTGCATGCCCAGCACTGCCGCCGCAGCTGGTGCCACCTGTGCCAAACCCATCCCCTTCCCAAAAACTGGGCTTTACAGTCTTTAATGCAACAGAATCTCGTGCCTGGGACTACAAATGATGACATTAAAGATGTGTTGTGGCCCTCAGTGGTGGATGTGTCCCTGGAGAGCCCCCTCTGTGCTCAATCTCGGTGGCATGGCTGACCAATCTGTGCCTCCAGCCCTTGCCACTCAAGGAATGTGCAATGCCAGGACTCTTTTTGGAATAATCAGCTGCTGCAGGCATGACCACAGCAACAGGACAAGGAAAGATTTAATTAAAACATAGATGGAGAGGCACAGCAAGCTAGGTGGGAAAAGGTAATGAGGGCAGGAGCATATGAGGAAAAGAAATCAGAGTGGAAATTTCTCCCCTTCCGAGACACCAGATGTGATTTATGAACCCTCCCAGTGAGGGCCAGCCAGGGGCAGAGCTGCTGTACAACTCCAGCTCCGAGAGAGATCTCACAAAGTTGCTAATCAAGGGAATCTACTAGCACAGTTTGCTAATTGACAAAGCAGATTAGTTGCCAGCCCTACGCATGTGCACGCCAGGAGGCCCTACCTGCTCAGAGGGACTGCACTGAGGGCAACATCCTGATGGGGAAAGCAAAACAGTGCCTGTTGGCTCTCTACCCATTTTAGTGCACTGTAATTTGGTGGAAAAAATAAACATATTCACCACTCCAGCCCATTGTGGTCCCTGGAAGGCACATCCAGCTTGGGGACAGCTCTTGTAAGTAGATTTTCAAGGGGCAAATGCTGCATTTTGGTTTTTCTGCTGCTCCCTCCTATGTCCTCTGAAGCACCAAGGTTTGTATTAAAATATTTAAAGTTCACAAATAAGTCCAGCACACAGCTGGTTGCCTGGGTGTTCACATTTCACATGGCAAACAAGAGGGGGAACAAGCCATCCCCACCAAGTCCAGGAGTGCCACATGAATCCACCCTTCTGACTGACTTCAGTGTTGGTGCTACAGCAAATAACACCATTTCAATAAATACAGAAAGGCTTTCAGTGCTGCACGTTCTCACCTCAGTGTAAACAGAGAATTAAGGATGCAAAGTCGAGCACTAGAAAGTTGGAATAAAAACCCTGCAGCTTCTGCATGCTCTGTTTGGATCCCACCCCTAGAAATACCACCCAGAGGGACAGTCCTCCCCCAGGAGCACTGGGACAGAAGCTCTGAGGATGTCAAGGATGTGCTGTGAAGATGCTGCAGGCTCCCTGCCTTTCCAGCTCAAGCCCCCTCCCAAAGGAAAGGACCAAACAACACCCATTTGGGGGGAAAAAATCTGATAGTTAGAAAAATGCATTAAAGCTCAAAAACCACATGAGTTAGGAGAATCAAACCACTTTAAAGTTCAGCAGAGTCAGGCTATCATCACCCATATTCCCCACATTGTAAATTACTCAGCATTTAGACAGCAACACCCATTTACAGAAGGGATTCATGGCCATTTTAGGCCACCAGACTTCCACAAGCATTTCAGCCAAGAACATGGACACCTTCTCCTGCAAATCTGCTTCTTTAGTAGGACCTGCAGGTCCTTGTGGAAAAGCCCTGCTGGTGTCACCAGGGCTGAAAGCACCTGCTGGCCCACGCACTGGACAGGCGGCTGAAGGTTTTTCTTCCACACTAACAGATTTTCAGCCCAGCTCAATCTTTTATGAGCCTTATCCTCCAGCCTCTTTTCATTCAGATTTGTGAAAGTCTGATCCTCTAACTCAGCATCCAATTTTCTGTACGGACCCTCCATCACCCACAGGGCTCTGTCTAAAAGCTTTATTTATCATACTCCAGCCTGCAGAAATTTCTGTGGGGGAAAACAGCTTCTCTATCTCATAGAAAAGAGATGGGAAACAGCTTCTCTATTTCATACAGTCCTTGAACCAGACTGTACCATATTTAAGATCTTCCCAAGTGAGCCCAGAAACTTACAAACCAGAGAAAGCAACCTCATCACCTCAGGCCATCCCACTGAAATCCCAAACCAAAGAGAACTGTGTGGTTATCACCCTTGATAGCAGTGTTCCTGCAAACCTTGCCACATGACAGCAGCTATGGATGGAGACCAGCAACCAGTGGGGCTGCACTGCTGCTCCCAGCATTTTCTGGCATCATTTCTGCTGTCCAGGTGTCAAAGCTATCATCCCAAACACCAGGAGCTGTAGAAACTTCGTGGGAGGGTTTATACACAAGACCCAGTTCCAGCAATTGTGTAGGTGTTACAGCCCTAAAATCACACTGCTTTTTTGTTCTGATCCAGAACTGCTTTGGCAGGATTTCATTCTGAACTTGAGGTTCTCCTAGAGCTGATAGACCTTCAGAGGACACAGGATTTGTGATTGAGCAAGCACAATGACTGCCTTGGGTTAGGAACTGGCTCCTGGAGCAGCTGCAACTTGTGCATTCCACCTCCCCTCTGAAACAGGAGCAATTCAGCACCAGAATGTGGTAAGGGAGAACAGAGACCTCTGCTGTCCCACTGAGAACCACAGAATCCCAGAAGGGTTTTGGGTTGCAAGGGACCTTTTACTGTCATCCAGTCCCCACATGCAGGGACACCTTCCACTGTCCCAGGTTGCTCCAAGTGCCATCTAACCTGGCCTTGCATGGACCTGCCAGGCCACCTGGGACTTCTCTCTTGCCCTTGCTGCCTAGAGACACACACACCCCAAAAAAATAAAAGGGCGTTGGAAAAATGCAGGGTAAACCCCAAACCCACAAGTCCTCCTTCCTTTTCCACCCCACAACTGACAGAATCCCTTCCTTTCTCCTCCATCTTCTGCTTCTTTGCAGCA
Source organism: Haemorhous mexicanus (assembly GCF_027477595.1). NCBI lineage: Eukaryota > Metazoa > Chordata > Aves > Passeriformes > Fringillidae > Haemorhous > Haemorhous mexicanus. Next base: position 88,956,396 of record NC_082381.1, read on the forward strand.
CTTCAGCTAAAATGAACTCAGACAACTCTCACAGCCCTCTTCTAGCACCACTCAGGATGACAAACCAGGCAGTAATGGGTACCAGAACAATTTTAAAGTAGCTCATTGCCCCTGAGGGCACAGGCTGCAACTTTTGCAAGAGCTTTTTGCACCTGACATCCCCACCACAGGTTCCCAAGCTCCTCTGAAAGCTCTCACTGCACTAGGGCCCTGCAGCAGTGGTTTCACAGATGAAGTGAAGGAGTGTCCTCAAACCCCACAGCAAGATGAGGCAGTCTTTGCTCTCCACAGCAGCACCTTTACCCCAGCTCATCCTTAAGGTTATTATGAGCAGCACAGGAGACAGGAACTCCAGACGGGAAAGGCATGGGAGGTATATCCCAGAACCCAGGGCTCACACAGACCATTCTGTGCCGAAGGCTGCACACTCTGAAGGAGGACCAAAACTGCAAACCACACAGTACTTTTTTTGTGCTCCTTTCCATCATTCCCACCACCTGCCCCCAGACAAAGCAGCATGTGCTTTGGAAGAAGGGGAAGACAAGCTATAAAGGAGTCACTGAGCCGCCCGGGGAGCTGAGGAGGTGCCTACCCGTAGATGTCGAGCACGCCGATGAAGGAGTGCTGCTTCACAGTGGTGTGCAGGGCCTTGTTGACATGCTGCACGATCCAGTTGAAGAGCTGGGCGTAGATGTGCTTGGCCAGGGCGTTCCTGGCGTTCACCACCTGGTGCAGGGACATGCTCTTCACGTAGGTCTCGGCCGTGGTGACGAGCTTGCGGTGGCAGAGCCAGTGCTGCATCTGGCTGTGCTCCACGCCCAGCAGGCTGCAGAAGCTGCTCAGGTGCTCGTCCTCGCTCTGGGAGGGAGGTGGGGAGGACCAGAAGTAAAGTCAGCAGGTTGGTGACACCCCAAAGTGGCATTTTAACGCCCCAGGAATGGCAGCTTTTTGTAACTGTCTAGGGAAAGCTGTGTCTGTGTGGGGACAGGAGTGGAATGCAGTGACACCCATCCAGCTGTGGGAGTTCTCATGGGCAGGGTGGGACAGCTCACACGGAGCTCTGGATGGTGGCACCAAGGCTTGGCCCTGCTCTGGTTATCCTTGAGCTCTCAGCTTTCACAAAGAGCACATTTCCATAGGAAAAAGAATTCTCCACCTCCTCAAGCTGCAGCTACATCCTGCCCCAGAGTAACCCTGGTTATGCCTCAGACTAAAGCTTAGGGTATGCCAGGACACCATTCCTTTTACAAAATAGCTCCATCCTGAATAACAAAGCTATAAATCGTGCATTACCAGAGGGGCTTAGGCTTTGCACAATTAATAAAATGAAACGTGAACTTCATTTTCTTTAGTGCAATGTATTTCTCCCCCTCTGAAATTAAGACAAAGCAGCTCTGAGTCTCTATTGTGGTCAGACAGCAGGCTCTGCCTTTTGGAAAACGAGAAAATTTCCCCTTCCCCTGTGTGATAATACATATCTATAGAAAGTAAATTGTTTCCAGTTAGGTAGGTTTACTTAGAAATGCTGGATGGGGTTGGGGATGCAGGAAAAAAAAAAGTGCATTTTACAAGAATTCTAGGATGTTTTATTGCTACAATACCTTTCTGACCAGAGTCAAGGTTGTACCAGAATTGATTTAATACCTTGCAATTATATTTGGAGGTAATTAAACAACATGAGCTTCATTAACAGAACTCAACATCATTGAAGCAGGCAGCCTTCACATATTCATGTTGCCAAATATCAAGTAAATTACCTCTAGCATCTCACACTGAGCACATTATCTCTAGGGTAACACTGAAGTGTGTGCAGAACCCTTTTAATACTTTAATTAGGAACAAACCACCCAGCATGGGATGCAGTGATAATTTACAGGACAGTATTTTCCATATAATTGCTTTACTTTTCCCCACCTCCGAACAAACACAGAAACAGAAAAACCGCCTCTAAGGCATCTTTAGTGTTACTTATTTTTGCTAATTAACCATGCCATGCTCCTTTGGCCACATTCCAAGCAGCAGCTCCATGGCTTTGCTTGGAGGAAAGTGGTTGTAAAGCATCACACCTTGTGCTGGTGTCCCCATCAGTGTCACAAGACCCTGCACTGGGTGCTCTAAGGAAGCAGGAAGGGCTAAGGTGGGTTGGGATGTCAGGGATGCAAGCAATTTTTTAACAGCCTCGCTTGCAGGCTGGCTAGAGAGGAGGAATAATGCATTATTTCTCAGGACAAACATAGCAACTAGAAACTTCTGATGTGTTTTCAAAAAAAGGCCAAGAAAACAGGAGGAAAAGGGCTTTCTAGCCAAGGACATGAGCACAGCCTGACTCCTGAGCACACCAAGCTCCCCACGTGCCTGCTCCTGAGGGTGACCTACCGATATACTGCAGACCTCCCCATCTCGTTCCCCTTGGATCTTCAAGTTCCCCAGGTGCAGGATGGCAGCAATTATCCTAAAAATGGTCGTCTGGTGAGACTCCTTCACTCCTGCAGGAACAATGGATAGCTGATTGTCACAAAGGAAAATGAAACACGATTTAAGTTTATTTGAAGGTGCTTGCAGTGTTTTACTTCCTTCCAAGGCAATTGGTTTACAGAATCCTGAGGCTTCTTCCAGCAAATATGTCATAAACTCTCAATTTTAACATGGGTGGGTTTAATACACACAAACCCAAGGATACTGCTCCACAGTGATCAAACAGGATCAGAGTTACAGGGGCTCTGCAGCTTTCACAGAACAAGGAGTTGCTCATCTGACCTCAGAGTCTGCTGACAACCAAAGCACACAAATTACAAATTACACTTATTGCCAACATCCCACAAAAAGAAGGGAAAATTAAAGCCCTGCACAACGCCTCCAGACTGGTGGCACAGCTGGATGCAGCAAGTCACCAGGGAGGTGATGGGGAGCTCTGTCTTACCCTCCCCAGTGTCTCCACAAGAAACACTTGTGGGTCTTTACTGGGGGTGTAACATGTTATTGCTTTATATATTTTATTTATATATTGCTTTATCCATCTTTCTTTGCAGGCATCCCAGCAGGAGCTTTGCTCAGCAGCAGCCCACACATGGCCTTCTTGCCGTATCTTGCATTTTTTTTAACATCCCAGCTGGGTTTCTGTGTCCCTTTTGTGCTCAGGGCTGGTGTCCTCATTATCCACCCAAGGTCTAAAACATCACCTGCTGGTTGCTGAATTATCTAGAGCCTCCCTTTCTCTCTCTCTCAGGACTCTTCTGTTATCAGCACTGTGAGAAATGTTTCAAGGTTACTAAAAGGAGCAGTGCTCTGCTCTTACTCAGAACTCTTGACTGGAGTTAAGCCTGGCTAGGACTGGGGATTTGCAGACAAATTTGACTTCTTGTAACACACAAAAAGGCAAGACTGGACACTGTAGTCGCAATTTCACCAGGCCATGAACAGAAGCAGAGCTGGGAAACAGTGGAGAAAAATGAGGAAAAGCAGAGAGAGAGGAGCACGTGAAGAACAGAAAATCATCATCAGACTGGCCCCAGAGGAAGATGCTCTCATAGAGCTTCCCAGGGACCAGCAAGGAGACAGGGGAGCTGCCTGGGGAGCCAGAGAAGGGGACCAAAGAGAGACTACACATGCCAGGGGGATGGGGGGAGGGTTCTCTGGGGATTGCAGTCCTGTGGGCAAGCTTGGAGCAACCAAGAATTGTATTTTTTAGGTAGTTAACAGAACTCACACAAGCTGAATAAGAGGAGGGTAAAGATAAGACACCAAAGAGAAAGAGATGAGGCCCATCTAAAACACAAAGAGGACAAATGTGGGGGAAACAAGTGCAGTTCTACAGCTCGAAGTGAGTCCCCACACTCACTGCAGGCACAGCTGATCAGGAGATTTCACAGACAACTCTAAATACCATGAGGTCCCCTCCCAACCTGGGAAATGGAACCAAGAGGTACCAAGACTCACCAGGATTTATAAACTTGGTTTCAGATAAATACAAATACGCTGGGCAAGTGTTCCCTTCCAGATTGTTTTTCCTTTAACAGCTCTGCTCCCCTGCTGCCAGCACGGGGGCTGGACACAGCCACAGCTCCTGCAGCTGCCGTGTGCATGTGGACTCTGCACAGCAGGGATGTACTCAGCTCATTATTTCCAGGAATCAGCTACTTGGCACAGGGCTGTGATCCAACAAGTGACATCACCCTCAACCACAACACAGACTGAACTGCACAGTAACAGCTCTTTTCCTGCTCATAAACAGGATAAAAAATAGCAAGTCAATACTGCAGCCCTCCTTTGACTTCAGAATGGCTTCTCTTAAATTCTGCATCCCTCCCCATTTCAGTGCTGCTCCACAGACAGCTGCTAGAAACACTTCTGCAGCTCCTGCTAAAGAGCTAAGCAAAGCAAGCTAGGTCAACAGGAACATTATAATTCAGGCAAAACACTGAAAACAATTGCAAGAGACTTCTGCTGGACAGGCTTTAAGCATAGCAACTCCTTACCAAGCAGGGTGAAGGCATGCCTGGTTTTCTCAAAGTCATCTGCATCATCCACACCATCGATGGACGTGTCACCTCCCTGAGAAGTGTAGAAAAAGTCTTCGGCACACGCTAGGAGAGAAGAAAGGGGAGAAAAAGGTGAGCCAGCAGTCCTGCCCGCTGTCGCCATTGAGTCAGGAACAGATAACAAGTGACACAGGCTATAGGACAAAAGAAGCTAGAAACCCCACATTTATGGGAACCCCTTCTTTTATACACTCGTCGGCTACAGGGGGACCTGATTGGTCACTTAATCAACACATTTCACATGATTGGCTAATTAAGAAGACACCCTTAGGTAATGAGAAAAACAACTTGTTCAAAACACCACCTGCAGATAGTTTACAATTCCTTATCTCCACCTCCCTAAAACTTCCCAGACCAGTCCATGGGAAATCTTATCTAGCTTTCTCCCCAGACCAGACCATGGGAAATCTTATCTAGCTTTCTCCCCACACCAATCCACACTAGCTTTTCTAGTTTTCTCTCTCTGCCCAGACTGTTGTATCCACATCCCACTACAGCACTCCCCAAATGGGCACTGGGTGCTCCCTGTGCCCCATCCCTGAAGGACACCTGTGTCCTTTGAACTACAGTTTGCTCAGGGATGGAGGAGGCTTGGTAAGTGCCTGTAGCTGCTTCTTGCAGTGGGTGCACAGCAAGTGCAGTCAGGGCAGCACTGTGCTGTGTCTGGGATTCTAGTAACAGCTCCATCACGTGGGGAAGACCATTTCAAACACTGAGGTGACTCCTTTCAGTAATTCCTCATCCTGTTTTACACATCCATGACTGATTCAGGTATTTTAACACCTTTTCTACACAAAGCCTTAATCCTTAGGAGCAAAGGGAATGGAGAATGGCTCACGGTGCCTGCATTACACCACTTGAACATCTGTGCTCTAGCAAAGCTACTCCAGGATGACACCAATAAATCCTGTGGAGGCTCAGAGGCATTTCCAATGCAAATAGAACAAGAAGAGATTGCAGGATTTGTGTCCACTTAAGAAAGCTGCTCAGGTAATCCCCCTCCTTAAAACAAGGCCCCCCAGGAGGCCCAGAGCAGGGAGATGTGTGCCCACGGCTGCTGCTGAGCCCTGGCAGAGCCAGAGCTTTTCCCTGCAAGGCCTGGGGGAGCCAGCCCCTGGGCAGCCTCCCCACCCCACCCAGAATCAGTTCTCAGCACCAGCCTCAGCCTGTTTTGTACTGGGTAGGAGTCATAAGCCAAAACCTACTCATTAACATGCACAAACATATTTCCCAAGCATGGTGAATAGAGAGAAAAAGCCTACCGCTTTCCATGCCAGCCTAGTGGTAACCTTTTAAACACTGCAATCTGCACTTTTCTTGACTCAAATTGCCATCAGAAGCTCCCCCGCCCTTCCCAGGCCCCCCACAGGCTTCTGCATTAGCTGTACTCTCAGGCTGTAAAGAAAAACATTTGATTCCTTTTGGCATACAAAGCCCTGTAACCCTGAGATTTCGGTAATTCCACTCATTGCTGGAGCATCAGGAATTAGGGGCAGAAAATGCTGACTGGGGTCAGGCAGACAATGTCCCTCCTGGTCCCCCAGCAAAAGAGGAGCTCACCCAGCCCATGGTGGAGCACATCACACTCACAGCCTGGTGCTGCTGCTAGTGGCTGATGGTACCAGGACCTCAGCTTTCATTTTCAGCATTCACACTGGGATCTGTTCCTGCCTCAAGTCACCCCTGGTATAACTGACTCCAATCTCTATATTTCAAGATCTCTGTAATTATTTTAAGCACACAAACCCTTTGATTCACTGCAAACAAATAAAACACATTTCTGCCTTGCACCACTGCCCAGGCATCATTAAGCCAGACACCACACTTCAAAAGGCACTTGCATAGCACATCACCATTTAAAGTCAAATATTTACTTTCTAGTTTAAAATTAAGCCCTTTAGGATCACTCTGACTGAAGCCAACACTGGTTTGCTCTACTGGGCTCATGTATGTTTAGAGACTCTTTTTGTTTTCCAGCATCTTGTAACATAAAAGGAAGTAATAACAATTCTCTGTATGTGTGAGACCCAAAGGAGAAGCAATAGCTCCTGGTTTTCAGATGGAAAAATATACATCCTCCTCCATGAGCAATAAATAAAAAGTGGATTTTCAATCAAGACACCTCTTGTTTTGTATAAGCCTTGGGAAGACAAGATTGACAGGTAAGTACAGCTTGCACAAGGAAATAAATCTGAGTTCTGACTAGTCATCTTCAAGAAGGCCAGTAAATCCAAGAAAAAGCTGGAAATTAAAAACATCACTCAAAAGAAAGACAAACAAGTGAATTGTGCACCTCTGCACCCACAGCCCACTGCCCAGCACCAGCAATCCCACAGGCAAGGGCAGAGCCTGTGCCACACTGACAGGAGCACCCACATCCCCATCCCCACTGAGCCCATGAGCAGCCCACATCTGACAGCCCCCAAAACACTTTGGGGAGGCTTTTTCCAGCTATTGCAAGGTGAGAGGGTGGGAAACACCAAGGGCACACCCCTTCACCTTTGGAAAAACTGCTTCTTCTCCAACACCCACTGGACACCTGTGCATGCTGTGACACAGCAATGCAAAGTGCCACAGAGAGCAGCTGGAGACTGACAAGCACTGGCACCAAATTTTGATGAGAAATGACCCAAGAAGGCTTCCTTGCAGCTAATGGCCCTGGCACCCATTCCTCCTGCACTGCCAGCTGTTGCCATTAGACATTCATCCCTGAGATGCTGAAGCTGAGCCAGAGTCACAACTGCACAAATGTGTCCTGCGTGATGCACCAGGACAGCAAAGTCCTCTCAGCCTGCACTCCTGCCAGTCACCACAAACACAGACAATGCTTTTAGAGAGCTGTGATGAGTAAGACTGGTATTTCCCCTGATCCACATGTTCCCAAGAAGAGAGCAGTGGTTTCACAGCTGGAGCTCTCACACGTCAACTCCTCTCCCAGACGGAGCTGAAATAGTTTGTGTCTGAATGTTAAGATGCCAGCAAACATCATCATTACCCAGGGTATGTTTTTAAAAATGAAGCACGTAAGTATGGCGTAGACTCTTGAAAATGGTCCATGTGATGTGCTCTGTGTGGGCAATGTGCCTACAGTGACCCAAAAGGTGATTAAAACAAGCTCAGAATCACCTAGAAACTGAAATCCCCTCTCTTCATCTGCCATTACACTATGGTGTGGATGGCAACTTCTGCAAGACCCTAGGTGGGATAAAACCTGCCTTGCTCCCTATTAAAAATAGGTTAAAAGCCTGGTTTAAACCTTGCTTTTCTCTCTAAGCTACAGCAAATATTCAAGATAAAAAAATAATTAAAATTCATCCCTGCACCACCTGCTGCGAGTGCAAACCCTCCGAATCAAGTGTTCCACAGAGGCTTTGCTGCAAATCCTAGGGAAAACCTAGCCCACTCCAGGACTTAGCCATTAAAAAGAAGGAAACATAATTAATTCCAAGGACACAACCACTCCTGCCAAGACACGGACCAGATCAGTCCACACTCACGTCTGATTTAAAACACACACCTGATGCCAGATTGGTACAATATTAACACATGATCTCCCTGCATCAGCTGGCAAACACCACAGCAATGTAGTTTCACTGCAGCTGAAGCTACTGCAGTTTCACTACCGATTTTTACAAAATCACGGGATCACAAAATGGTTTGAGTTGGAAGGGACCTTAAAGGGACACCTTCCACTGTCCCAGGCTGCTCCAAGCCCCATCCAACCCAGCCCCAGACACTCCCAGGGATCCAGGGGCAGCCACAGCTTCTCTGGGCACCCACCCTCACTCAAGCTGCCACATCCCTGGTGATGGGGTGAACAAACCTGTGCTCCACTCAGCAGCAGAGTCCTGCAGTCTCATCCCCCTGCCCCCCTCCCAGGGCACACAGGCCTCCCCAGGGACCTGCATTTCTGACCCCACCACCTTCCCCTGCTGCCCTCTGGCCCAGGCAGCAGCCAGCAGGGCACAGGGATGTGCCAGCACTTACTGAGTCCGAGGTCTTTGAATTCTGGGAGGCTTGAGGAGGCACAGAGCTGGTAGAAGATGTGGTAGTTGCGCTCGTCCTCTGCCTGTGGGGAAATGCCAAGTTACCAGAGGCACAGAGGGGTCACAGCAGTGCTCCCACCCTCACACTGAGCCCAGGGACACCCTGGCCCCATCCCCTGTCTCCCACCACCGAGACCCATCAGTGACACCAACACAAAAATGTTTTCCTTGCCACCTGGGAGAAAGGAGGTGCTGAACCTGACCAACACACACTGCCCACCTGGCAAAGAAAGTAAATAATTCTGTATTACCTTCCACATCTTATCCCTCTCTGGAGTAACCAGAGTGAATGAAGCAGCAAGCACTGAGTTGCAAACCCACAGTAATATAAAAGAAGGTGGTTTATTCTTCATGGCTTCTCAAAGTTGTCAGGTTTTTAAGATTTTTGTCATTGGGGCACTCTTTTTTTTGTGTAAGGACAAAATTTTTGCAGTAGCTTCTGATCTACATCCCAAGCAGAAACTAAGAAAGCCTCTCCTGAGCCTGCACAAGAAACCCAAGGGATGTGCTGTGGCAGACATCAGTCTTCTCAGCCCCTCTCCTGCCCTTCTTCATCTTCAAAACTGAACACTGCTGCCTGCCATTTGTTCTCCCTGGTTCTCTGTCTAACAAGTCTCCCAGGTACACCTTAGCCCAGGACAAGGATCATCAGGCTGGAATCATAAAGAACTCCAAGACTGAGTCCAAAAGACACATCTGGAAGCTGTGTCCACCAAGAAAGTGACAGGACAAGGGAAAACAGCCTCAGGCTGTGCCAGGGGTGGTTTAGGTTGGCTATCAGGAACAATTCCTCCATGGAAAGGGCTGTCCAGCTCTGGCACAGCTGCCAAGGGTAGTGATGGGGTCCCCAGTGATGGAGGGGTTTAAAAGCCATGTGGAGGTGACACCTGGGGATGTAATCACAAACAAGATGGAAAGGGACTTTGTACAAGAGCATGGGGGGAACAGGACAAGGAGCAATGGCTTCCCATGGACAGAGAGTATTGGGATATTGGATATTGGGAATGAGGAATTGCTGGCTGGGAGGGTGGGCAGGCCCTGGCCCAGGGTGCCCAGAGCAGCTGGGGCTGCCCCTGGATCCCTGGCAGTGTCCAAGAGCAGGCTGGATGGGGCTTGGAGCAGCCTGGGACGGTGGAAGGTGTCCCTGCCCATGGCAGGGAGCGAATGAGGCGATCTTTAAAAAGCCTTCCAATCCAAACCATTCCGTGATGATGATTCTGTGATGGGTATGGCAGTGCAGGGGGGACAGTTGGATTCAGTGGTCTCAGAGGTCGCTTCAACCTAAACGATTCGGTAGTTCTATTTGTAAAGAGATTTTTTTTTTCCTTAAACACAGCAAAGACCCAGACTATCGAATTCCTGGAATACAGCACCCAAAAGAAGAAAAGGACAAAGCCCCACAACTCCTCACCTGAAATACAACTCGAGATTTTTCCAGCAGATATGTCCTCATGTTGGCACCAATGATGTGGTATCTTTTATCAAAGCCAATCTGAATGTACTTCCCAAAGCGGCTGCTGTTGTCATTCCTTGTTGTTTTAGCATTTCCAATGGCCTTCATAAAACAAGCAAAATTAAATCTTAAATTTCAATTGCATTTTTTAATTTCTTTAAACACTTCGATTTGCAATCAGTGTTATATAAACAGCCACAGGAGGTTTTGAGGAAAACCCCTTTCCAGATAATGAAGGCAGAGGAGCAATGTGACTTTGGGGAGGACTCTTCACTGAAAAGGGTTTTTATGGAAGAAAAATGCATACAAACAGCAAGGAGTGTTTGTACAGTAATTAAACTATCCACATCCCAAAAGCCTCAACATTTGTGTCCCACCTTATAGGATGCCCCCACCTTTTTTCAAAGTCAACACCAGCAGCTTCCCTGGATGGGTCTCCTTCCCCCACAAGCCCATTTACCTCAGGGTTTTTCTGCAAACCAGGCAGTTTTCTTTTATGTTTTTTTCTGCATAGGCAATGTTCTCATCAATTTCCAATAAAGACAGGCAGGTTGCCTGGCCTCAGCACTTAGAAATTACAGCCAGAGCTAAACAGAGGCAGGAAAATTAGAGCAATAAAATTCTGGGGTCATATAGAAGGATAGTGAGCACCATGAATTTTTTTCTTGGATGGTTTTAAGTGCCCCCCTGGTATTGCACTACATTTCACAGAGGCAGGGGAGATGGGTGAGGAAAGGACTAAACTTTAGGCAGGTTTACCAGGAGTAAACCTGCATGAAACCAGCCAGATTTCCCCATCAGCCATGCACCTGCTGGCTTTTCTTACTGCTCACCTGCAGCACCACTGGCCTGGGCACTGCAGCTCACCCCCATGGGTATCAGACCAGAGGTGTTGCCTGTCAGGCTGTGTCTCACCCCAGACCAGCCACCCCCTCTCTGTCTGTCAGACAATTTGGCACGAGGCACCATGATGGGAAACCTCCCTAAAGGCAGAGCCAAGCCTAAGGTTAAGCACAGGACAACACCACACTCCACTAAAGCAGCACTGCTGGCTTCTGCCTTGAAAACAAAGTCACACGAGTCTGAAGAGCTTCATGGACTTTGGAAAAGCCCAAATCAACTGAAGGTGCTTCATGGCTCCAAAATCTGTTTGGAAAATGGGATTTAGACACTCAGACATTTATTTTCAGCATCTGGCTTCAGTGAAAGGAAAAGGAAAACAAAGCTGCTTTTCCCCTTTCTTTTGTATTTATAAGGAGAATTATTTTCCTTCAGAGCAGGGATTTCCCTATAATGAGACTGGTTATTCCCCTATCTCAGATCATTTGGGTTGGAAAAGCCCTCCCAGCTCATTAAGCCCAACTTGTGCTTGATGCCCACCTTGTCACCAGCCCTGAGCACTCAGTGCCATGCCCAGGCTTTCCTTGGACACTTCCAGGGATGGGCACTCCAGCACCTCCCTGGGCAGCTCTTTCCAATGCCTGACCACCCTTTCCATGAAGAAATTCCTGCTAATGTCCAGCCTAAACTACCGTGGCACAGCTTAAGACTATGTCCTTTTGTCCCGTTGCTGTTGCCTAGGGGAAGAGGCTGGTACATGATTGATAGCAACAGAAAACTAACAAAAACAAAAATGAATTTGAATATCTCAGGTTAATCCCTTTCTTCTCTATTTCATGTCTGTACAACAAAGGAAGGAGATTAAGGGGCACCATGCAGTGACAAAGGAGGAAGAAGATGATAAAACACTAACAATGCCTGCTGCACTGCTTGGGCTCTCTACTCTGGAGCCCCACCAAAGCCCAGCTCCTGGACATGTGCTGAGGATACTCAGGCTCAGCTTTACAACCATCAAATGCAGGTGCAATTGGGGTGGTCTAAATGGAGGCTGTTGGTGCCTCTCTGCATTTCAGCCCAGCTCCAGGATGCTGTTATGTTGTAAATCAGACCTGTTTCTCAAGCCCCTGGGTTTCTCACTGTCCTTGTGACTTACGGCGAGACAGAGTGATCAGGACAAAGGAAAGGGAGCAGCTTTTACCTCCATGATGGGGCTGGAGGCCAGGACTTTGGCTTCGATGTTGGTCTCACTGGCGGAGCCCCCGACGGTGGCGAAGAAGCGCATGGCGTATTTGGCAGAGACTGTCTTGCCCGCCCCTGACTCCCCACTCACAATGATGGACTGGTTCTTTTCATCCCTGGGGGGAGCCAGAGCAGCAGAGTCAATGAAAGATAAGCTTCTCTGAGTTAATCCGTTTTCCTGTCAGCTGCTTGCACCCTCTTCCCGTGTCGCTGGTCCCTCGCCCTGTGGCCACCCACGTTACAGACACTGGATTTCTTCTGGACTAGGAAAGGAGCAGTGAGTAATACACAGCTGTGACACTTCCCAGAGAACACATGGAGGACACTGGACACCTCCAGAACACTCCCAGACACCGAACATCCCCAAAGGCTTGCAGAGACAGTGGGAACCGAGCCTCTGCATGAAGCATTGCTGCCTCCCTCATCCCGAAGCTCTGGGGAGCCCATTTCTTACACAACACCCAACCTCTGCTGCTGGACATCTGTCTGGAGAACTATTAACAAGCATTGGCTGAGTATCAGCTCCTAATACTGTATATTTAATTTTCCCTCCCAGCTCCTTCACTCAAGCATTTGAGACTTTGCTCATTAAAACACAGTCAACTCATGAAAACTGATTTTAAAACACAGTTACTCAGAAAGATTCCTCTATGCTCAAAACACATTAAAAACACTGAAGTTGTAAAATCAAGCATCCTAAAATCAGGACACAGAAGAAGCCACTTTATTCCCTATGCAATTATATGAGTATCAGTATTTTCACACAACTCCCAACATCTAGCTGAAATTTTGACAACCACGATACAAAGCATGTCTGACATCAGACTCACACCAGGGACTCATCCCCAAACCCTGTGGCACTATGATGTCACTGAAGTGCAGAGGTACTTCACCAGATATCTCCAGGGCACGGGACTTTGCACGGAGAAGCTGGGGGTTCACCATCTCATGCAGCTCTTGAGCCTTGCACAGAGCACAAACTCTTCCAAATGCCTTTTTCCACTTGCAAAATTAATCATTCACACAAAAGCTGTTGCAGAAGTCACCATGAAATAGCCAGTCCTTTCCAGCATGGTACCCACCAGATACCTCTCAGTAATTAATCTGTTTAACATGCTTGAGCTGCAAGGCAAAGAAAGGGCCAAGGCAGTAAGAGGAGCGCATTTTCAGACCTACATCCCTCCAGGAAAAGGTTTGCTGGCTCCAGGGCCAAGCTCCTCTGCTGCAGTGGGATTCACTCCCCAGGCCATCATCAGCACACAGCAAACCTAGCAACTTTGCAGTTTGTCTGCAGACTTTGGGAAGGGCAGAGTTTTCACTGCAGGATTTGCTATAAGCTCCCAAAATACCCGAACTCTTGGGTAAGCTGTAAGGACATAATTGAGTATGTTTTTAAGTAAGATCAACTTAAGCTTCCCAGACTCTGCCCAGACTCCCATGAATCACAGCTGAAGGCAGGCACAGAAAATCCCATACACAAGTACAACAATAAATTTATACCTTGCAGTTCTCTTGACATCAGGAAACAGCATCAAAACACATTTCAATTTAAGATACTCAGTTCAAGTTTATACCAGATGAGGACAGAGCCTAAATGATTGCCATACCCCACTTTTGTACTTCCAACAAAGACATACCCCACCATTACTTCCCTCCACTGTCAGGCACAAACATCTTAATTCCTTCTAGGCTCGGGGTAATTGGTTTGAGAAAAAAACCTCAGCCAAGTCACATGTAGCATTTTGGTGCAGCTTTGACTTTGAGATGCCTTCAGCAGCAGCAGACTGACAAAATAATTTCCAGCCCTCTCAATTTTTCAGTGACTGAGTCCCCCCCCCCGGAGGGGTTTAGAAGCCATGTGGAGGTGACACCTGGGGATGTGATCACAAGAAACAAGATGGAAAGGGACTTTGTACAAGAGCATGGGGGGAACAGGACAAGAAGCAATGGCTTCCCATAGACAGATAGTAGGTTTAGGGTGGATATTGGGAAGGAATTGCTGGCTGGGAGGGTAGGCAGGCCCTGGCCCAGGGTGCCCAGAGCAGCTGTGGCTGCCCCTGGATCCCTGGAAGTTCCCAAGGCCAGGCTGGATGGGGCTTGGAGCAGCTGGAAGGTGGAAGGTGTCCCTGCCTATGGCAGGGAGGGAATGAGGTGATCTTTACGCCAATTCCCAAAGTGTATCTTAATCCATCCCCTAGCCAGCTAGCTCTCCTGGGTACCAACCAAGGGGAAGGCAAGAGGAGCCTCCAAGCACCCCAGCAACCAGGCAGCAGTGCAGAAACACGGGCTGTGAGTGGGGCACGCCCTCCTGGGAGCCGGGAGCCAGCATCCCAGAGCCTGTGTTCCTGGTGACTCACCCGGGTGGGGACAGCCTGCTCTTGCTAAGTCACGGCGTGGTGCCCTCAGCAGGCCTTGGCAGAGCCACTGAGGCCCTGCCACAGCCAGCTGGCAGGATCCAGGCACGGGGCTGCCAACGTGCCACTCTCACACCTTTGGACTCCCACAGGTGTGCAGCAAACCTCTCCTGGCAGCACGAGCCAGCCAGCAGAGGAAAAGCAGTGCCAGCTCCACAGAGGGGAAGGGAAACTCAGCACCAGCCCCAGAAGGGAGCTGGGTGAACCCACAGCACAGTTCCTGGGACAGCTGATGGCTGTCCTGGTTTACCTCTGACTGAACTCTGATTGCAGCTCCCCCATGCTTTGATCATCTTCAGGGAGAGGGGTTGCCAGTCTCTCCTTCCAGGGAACAAGTAAAAGGAGGAGAGGAAACGGCCTCAAGCTGTGCCAGGGAAGGCTTAGATTGGATATCTGGAAGAATTTCTTCATGGAAGGGGCTGCCAAGCTCCAGCACAGGCTGCTGGGAAGTGATGGAGTCCCCCTGCCTGGAAGTGTTCAAATAAAGTGTGGATGTGGCACTTGGGGACATGGTTAAGGTGAACATGCTGGTGGTGCTGGCTGACAGCTGGACCTGATCTCAGAGGCCTTTTCCAGCCTTAGTGGATCCATGGTTTCAGTGACTCGTGGACTGCTGAGCTCCATCAGTGAAATCCCACACTGGCCATCAGTAGGACCCAACAGACAAAATTCCTGTCAGCTGCCAAGAAAGAGGCAGAGAGAAGCTCTGGCATGAGCTGCAAGGGTGGATGAACAGGCTGTTCTTGGTCAGAGGAGAGGGAGAAGCAGAAGGGAGAGGTGACAACCAAAATCCCTGCAAAAGGAGCTCTGCAAATGCAAAGTTTTCATGGCTTAGAACTACACTTGCCTCAAAGCTACTTCAGAATTATTTTTTCCCACCCTGCTCTGCCTGACAGGTATGGCCCAAGTGGGACATTTCAGATAACATTTCCCTGCCACTTTTCTCTTAAAGCCATAAGACAAAAGCTCCACCAGTCTGGGTGTGAGTCCTCAGCTAAATGAGGCCAAAATCTCAAAAGATGCATTACCTGGCATACAGACAGCACTGTCGCAAGGTATTGCTAACCCATTTTTTGGTAACCCATTTTTTTTTCTCTTTAAGGTTCACAATTATGAGCTCTTGTCAGCAATTTTGACCTCGTTCATAACTTCTCTATTACCAGTTATTGGGGTGGGCCAGGCTGGGAAGGCAGAGACCAACCCACCTGAGAGCCCAGCTAAGGAGCAACCCAGACCCACAGTTCCCCTGGGCTTCCAATCCCATCACAAAAAATGCATTTAAGTGGCATTCTGAGTGCTTAATGCCTCCCTCTGGCTTGCCTCCTTTTAAACAGACATTTGCCAAAAGACACTGAGCCTAGTGACAAAACTATGGCCAACACAATCTACAGCTACTGCAGCCACTCTGCCAGGTCCCATTTTTCTAGTTTCCCAAGAATTTGCCCTAATGGCTGATGTGCTGCAATATGAAACAGGCCAGGTGAGCTCTCCATGGCACCAAAAAACTTTTGGATTATATCAATAACAAAATGAAAAGAAAGCTGCTCTTACCAGGCCACTCAGCCTCCTGCATTTGCAGTAATGTGTCTCTTCTGGGGTTTTTTGGTGGATAGTGCATGTTGAGACGTTTATTTTCCAACTCAGGAATAAAAGCTTTCAGGAATAAAGGCTGCAGAGCCTTTCCAGTGTAAAAGTTAACCAACTGCTGGTGCCAGCAGGGGAAGATGGATGAACCCCACAGAGCAGCTGGAAGCACACAGGAGGCTCAGGCAGCAGAAATGGTTAAAGCCAGGCAGGAGGTGTTTGTGTTCAGTGTGGAATAAAAGACACTGAAATGTTTGGCCACTGTGCAGGCACAGTGTGCAACACGGCTGCTTAAAATACATTCAATTTTGGCAGTGCCAGCACAGGAGAAAATTATTATTGAAAGGAACCTGGATAAAATGAAATGTCTGTGGGTGAATACTGCCTCTGCTGCAGCATGGCAATGCTGCCCCATCTCCTCCTGGAGCTGGGCAGGCTCCTGTGCACCTCAGGGCTGCCACCACAGCTTTTTATGCTGCCACAAAGTACATCAGGGCTCCTTTCCCCATGGCTCACGACTCAAATGAGGCTCAGGATGGAAAACCACACCACGATCTGGGCTACAGCCCCCAGCCGTCAGAGAGGCAAACAAAACCACAAAGGAGCAGAAGTCCAGCCAGAACAAGATCCAGAATAGTTTATTCAATGCAAGAGGCACCAGCAGCACCAGAGGTGCTTTGGAGGTTGGTAACACATCTTTCTGCAGGTGTTTGCCAGCTGAAGAGCAATGCCCCTCAAGACCACACACAGTAAGAGATAGGTGATGTCTCCTGCCAGCAAAACTAAGAGGGGGTCACTGGTGTTTTTACAACACATGAAAAACAGCATGGAATCATAGAAATGCTAGGGTTGGGAAGGACCTTTAAAGGCCATCTAGAAAAGGCCAGAGACACCTTCCACTACCCCAGGTTGCTCCAAACCCCATCCAACTCATCCCTGGACATTTCCAAAGATGAGGCAGCCACAGCTGCTCTGGGCAATCTGTAGAAATTCCTTCTTTATATCTACTCTAGAAGTCTAATAGATACCATTTTTGAAAGGCAACATTTAAAGGTGCTGCCCAAGGCAAACAAAAGAAGAGAAAGGGCACCTCAGATTCCTTTGCTGATTAGCACTGGCTACTAATTGCCAGCCTTTACATCCAGGGAACATATTTCTCTGCCT
The DNA here is from genome assembly GCF_027477595.1 of Haemorhous mexicanus. Lineage (NCBI taxonomy): Eukaryota > Metazoa > Chordata > Aves > Passeriformes > Fringillidae > Haemorhous > Haemorhous mexicanus. The sequence continues at coordinate 88,973,674 of NC_082381.1, forward strand.
GTTTAAGCAGTCAGTCCTTCACCTGCAGCAACACAGAGAGCACTGCTGCCCTCAGAGGAGCACCAGAACAGCCTGGGAAAGGTGTGGAGAAGCATCCACACCCCAAGCTGCCCAGCTGGACACAGAGCAATCTGCATCAGAGCAGTCAGAGGTGTGGCACTGCTCACTGTTTCCATGTGCAGCCCTCACCACTTTAATTAATCTGGGGCAGAACATCCCTGGAAAATCCTCACTTCAGAAAAGGGGATGGTTGAGCCACTGCAATAAAAAAGGGTTTGAATCCAGGGATGGCTCTCACCACTGCTCTGCCGGAGACAGAGGAGACTGGGGACACCTCAGTGCAGATATTTGCACCCTCAGCCTTCAGCAACACTGCTTGAAAACAGAATTTGAAGACAAATATACCTAAAATGTTCTTTGGACATATATATCACCAGTCAGAATTTTTCCAAAGTCATCTTTCTTTAAAGCAATAATCCAAACCCATGAGGAGGGACCTGGAACATCTAGGATTTGTTTTCATGGTCATCCCTTCAGAAAATCACCACTGGCACAAGCAGCTTAACTGCACAACTTTATCCTGGTCTCTGCAGCAGGACCAGAACCAGTTGTACTAAAACCACAGCTTTTCCAAGAGGGAAAAGGATCTGGAATAAATGAAGGCAGAGTCAGACCCTGTGAATAATTGTCAGGGGTCACTCCAGCTTTAATCCCAGATCTGACACTAATTCTCTGTGTCGTGGAATGAGTCAATAAGTCTCTCCACCATAGAAATCATATTTAACCTACTTCTTTCAGGTTGCTTGGAGGATTAGTGCTCATAAAGCAATCTGAAGATTAAAAATCCTTTAAGTACTGCAGTTTGAATTGAGCCTGACCACAATGAAAACACCCACAAAAGCCCTGATGCATTTCTCCATTGTCAGCGCTGCACAGGCTAAGAATGAGCGTAGCTACTGCATTGTGTTCCTAGAAATATAAAAAATGAAAAATTAAATAAAAATAATTTTTTTTTAAATAAACAATTTAATTACCACCGGGTTGCACCCCTCAAGTGCTAATGACAGTGAATCAAAACTGAGACAGTACAACTCTGCTTTCAAATGAACAAACAGAAGTTGCACTCTGGAGGTGAAAACCAGAGGGTTGCAGCATTGTAATGCAGGGAAAAGCCTTCTCTAAAGTGGTCTCTGAAGCCAGGAGTTGTTCCCATTTCTGTGGGATAACTGGAATTTGGAGCAGCATCACTGATGAGAGTGGTAGCAGCTTCTTTTACTTGTTGGATCTAATTTGGGTTTTTAGAATCCCTGGCATTGTTACTCAGGCAAAGAGAAAATCACAACTTAGTGGCAGTTACACTTTTCTCTCAGAGAAACCCCAGAAGATATTTTTCATCCAGTTGAACAAGAATATTTAAGGACTTGTTTTCTGTTTGCATTTTCAAATATCAGCTGCAAATGCACACTTTATGGTGCAGCTGCTGAAGCCAGCAGCACTACAAGGACAGATTTTCATGACCTACACATTCATTTGGGTCATTTTTTACTCTGTACCTTCCATAAATGGCATGGATTACCCTATACAACCTCTTTTTGGTCCTTCTTTTTTTCACACAGAAAACTATATTTAACATAGATAATTTTCTTTTTGTAGGGATAACTTTTGATACAGTGGCACACACCCATGGGGAAAAATAACACTGTTTTCACCAACAATCTACGCCCATATCAGAGCTTCAAAATACATTCTGGTCACAAAGAACGAGTTGGATTCCAAAGAGGTGGTCTTGAGTTGAACTTGATCATCCTGATGGGTCCCTTCCAGCTCAGCATGTTCTATGATTCTGAGATGCACTGGGGGTGATGCTGTCCCTGGTTACCCTGTGCAGCTTTGGAGTCCATCTGCTCACACCCCACTGGGTTTCAGCAAGGAGCCAGAGAAAAAAAATGTGGCCTTCAATGTCTTAGTTGCTGAGAAAATCCTAAAAGTAGCAGTTTGGCCCCAAATGGGCAGGCATGAGCACGCACATGGAGACCAGGCAAGGTGCAGCACTGACCTCCTCCTGCACGGCGAGCTCCGCCAGCTCGGCGGGGAAGGGCTGCTCCCTCTCCTTAACACTCATCCATCCCACGTTCCCAATGCCAGGACCAAACCCCAGGGAGCAGACCACGGCGTCTCTGCAGAGGTCAGAGTGCTTTCAGGAGGTGTTCCAGCGCTCCAGGCGTTTTACCCACAGGAGCACTGGAACTCCCACAGGCCCCGGCCTGTTCATGCCCCTTCTCCCCAAACACTCCACACAGCCGGCTGGAAACGCCCCTCCGACAGCACAGAAGACCCTTACAGCTCTGAATTTCTGTGAAATGCTAGCTGTGACCAGTCTGGATGACTTCTGGTAGGACTGATGCCTTGGACACCCCATAGGGAGGAACACAAGCTCTGTCCCAGCACTCCAGGCGTTTTCCCCACAGGAGCACTGGGACTCCCACAGGCCCTGGCCTGTTCATGCCCCTTCTCCCCAAACACTCCACACAGCCAGCTGGAAACGCCCTCCAACAGCACAGAAAACACTCACAGCTCTGAATTTCTGTGAAATGCTAGCTGTGTCCACTCTGGATAACCTTCTGGTAGGACTGATGCCTTGGACACCCCATAGGGAGGAACACAAGCTCTGTCCCAGCACTCCAGGCGTTTTCCCCACAGGAGCACTGGGACTCCCACAGGCCCTGGCCTGTTCATGCCCCTTCTCCCCAAACACTCCACACAGCCGGCTGGAAACGCCCCTCCGACAGCACAGAAAACCCTCACAGCTCTGAATTTCTGTGAAATGCTAGCTGTGACCAGTCTAGATGACTTCTGGCAGGACTGATGCCTTGGACACCCCATAGGGAGGAACACAAGCTCTGTCCCAGCACTCCAGGCATTTTCCCCACAGGAGCGCTGGGACTCCCACAGGCCCCGGCCTGTTCATGCCCCTTCTCCCCAAACACTCCACACAGCTGGCTGGAAACGCCCCTCCAACAGAACAGAAAACACTCACAGCTCTGAATTTCTGTGAAATGCTAGCTGTGTCCAGTCTGGATGACTTCTGGCAGGACTGATGCCCTGCACATCCTGTCTGCAGGAGCACAAGCTCTGTCCCAGCACTCCAAGCATTTTCCCCACAGGAGCACTGGGACTCCCACAGGCCCCGGCCTGTTCATGCCCCTTTTCACAAAACACTCCACACAGCCGGCTGGAAACGCCCCTCCAACAGCACAGAAGACCCTCACAGCTCTGAATTTCTGTGAAATGCTAGCTGTGACCAGTCTGGATGACTTCTGGTAGGACTGATGCCTTGGACACCCCATAGGGAGGAACACAAGCTCTGTCCCAGCACTCCAGGCGTTTTCCCCACAGGAGCACTGGGACTCCCACAGGCCCCGGCCTGTTCATGCCCCTTCTCCCCAAACACTCCACACAGCTGGCTGTAAACGCCCCTCCAACAGCACAGAAAACCCTCACAGCTCTGAATTTCTGTGAAATGCTAGCTGTGACCAGTCTGGATGACTTCTGGCAGGACTGATGCCCTGCACATCCTGTCTGCAGGAGCACAAGCTCTGTCCCAGCACTCCAGGCATTTTCCCCACAGGAGCACTGGGACTCCCACAGGCCCCGGCCTGTTCATGCCCCTTTTCACAAAACACTCCACACAGCTGGCTGGAAACGCCCCTCCAACAGCACAGAAAACCCTCACAGCTCTGAATTTCTGTGAAATGCTGAGCTGCGTCCAGTCTGGATGACTTTCTGGCAGGACTGATGCCTTGGACACCCCATAGGGAGGAACACAAGCTCTGTCCCAGCACTCCAGGCGTTTTCCCCACAGGAGCACTGGGACTCCCACAGGCCCCGGCCTGTTCATGCCCCTTCTCCCCAAACACTCCACACAGCTGGCTGGAAATGCCCCTCCGACAGCACAGAAAACCCTCACAGCTCTGAATTTCTGTGAAATGCTAGCTGTGTCCAGTCTGGATGACCTTCTGGCAGGACTGATGCCCTGCACACCCCGTTGGGAGGAACACAAGCTCCCCGGCCTCACGGAAACAAGGTCAGCAATTCCTTTGTGTGCTGTTCCCAAGGAGAGCAAAACACGCACCCGGCCAGCTTCCCCAGCTCTCTGGCACCCTGATGCTCTGTTCTGTGCCGGGATCACACCACAGAGCATCCCTGGCTCCAGCCCAGGCCACCTGCAAGCTGCTGGAGTGCTGCAGGAGGAGGAGGCTTGGGGCTGTGTCCTCCCAAAGAGCACCACACACGGACGGGAAGGAGCCCTGGGATGCTGTGCCAGCAGATCAGCTCTGGAGCACCAGGAGGACAGGTCAGCTGTTCTTCCACCCCATGCCAGTCCCAGAAAGAAGCTCCTGACTGACCATCCTAAGCTACTGCTGCTTGGAAAACTCCCACAGTGCCATCTGACTAATTGATCAATTGATGAACATTAGGAAAACCCCAGAAAGGGATTTTCAGAAACCATGCTCTGGGTTCCCCATCCTGAGACCTCCAGAAGTTCACTGAGGGTGTGGGGTGGCCAGCAGTGACTGGGAAGTGGGCAAGGCCAATGACAAGCATTTGGGCTCTGATGTAATTATGCTGCTCATAAATGCTGTTTTGAATGTTTAATGATACTTGGGGTTGCAGCTGTCTCCCCTCAGAGCTCCAGCACTTCTCCTGCATCCCAGAAGTAGTTACATGTTTGATGTAGGCTATTATCCCTCCTTCCTGGTCAGTGATACTTCACACACACACTCATTACTTTCAGGACTTTCTCTACCTTAAGCTTTCCCATGCCAGTTCTGTCCCATTTATGAGTATTTATGATTTTTCTGTAAGGATTGTTTCATTTATTATTAAATCTGCTAACAAATTGCACACTCCTTATTCCAAATTGCCAAAAAGAAAAAAATAAATTACATTTAAAAGAAGTTCATTAGCTGGCCACTTATCCCCAGAGCATCTCTGTCCTCTCCCACAGCAAGTAAGACCTGAGGCTCTCTCCTCCAGTTCTCGGGAAACATTTCCTGGAGTGTCTTCCAATTAATTTTTTTTCTACATATCACCTCAGGAGAAGAAAAGCAATCCCTGGGGTCTCACAGCAGCACCAGCACATTCATGGGATAGCTCTTGCAAAACCTCCTCCCCTCATCCCCATCCCACATTCAGCTCTAAACAGAAGAAAACTCCCTCAGTTTCACAGCTTCCTGAATCCAAGGCTCTTGAGTTATTTTTCTTCTGGTCCCCTTTTAGACCAGAGCTTTATTTTTGGGATGATCCCTGCTGCACAGCCCTGGTGAGGGGCAGCACAGCTCAGCCCCCCAGCCCCCTGCAGGCCACCACCCAGCCTCATTCCCCTGGAGACAAAACCCTTCTCTGCCTTTAATGTAAGGATTCAGGATTCAGCCTTATTTACTATGCCAGTCTGATTCCCCTTGCATCTCTGTTGGGGGTTAATCTCTCTTTTAACTCCTATCTGCTCTCTCTTTGTACAGCTTTAAACCCTCCTGTAAAAGCTTGAAATCTGAAGTGCTATGAAAGGACATCCCCCACCGTGCCCATACCCCTCCCCGAGTCTATTTGCATGTGTGCAGGGCTGTCGCTGCAATTTCTGCTCTTTTCCAGCTCCAGCCTTGCCCCCCAGGGCAGAAAAGGGAGCTGTGGTCACCTCAGGCAGCCCCAGTGGCACCTGCCTCTCTGCAGGACACAGACATTTCCCCTGTGGCTGCAGGGAGCAGAGATTTTGATAGCAGTGCAAAGCCTGGGTGCACTAACCTCCAATAAAAATGGAAAGCCACACAGAGATACCTGTCTGCAGTCCAAGGGTTTGAGCACTTGGTGACAGGAGCAGCATGTGGGCAGTGGGGCTGAAGGGAGGAGACACCCTATTTCCATGCAATTTACAATCCAGGAATTACACAACGGATGCTGAGCCCGGCTGGAGCTGCAGACACCAGGCAGGGGTTATCTGGTACCCACCCAGCTGCAGCTCAGACAAGATATGCAGGAGGTGAACTCATCCATCAAATCACACCTGCATCTCTTACTTTATTTCTTCTGCAAGAACTATCAGCAACACCGTGAGCAGATCCTCAAACAGGGAAGGAGGAAACTGGGAAGGAAAGAAACCCACCCAAAAAAAAAAAAAAAGGCAACAAAACCAAACCAAACCAAAAAACACCAAAAAAAAGAACCTCACCAAACCCAAAAGCATTAAGAAACCTTATTTGGACTAGCAACTCCCGGCTTAGGCCCAGAATGAACCCAGGTGGTAAAAAAGGGAGAGACAAGGACCAAATACAGGAAAGTCATACATATATATCCATGGTGGTGTTTTTCCTAATAGACTCAGCCCTGCACCACATGAAAATACGATGACCAAACTGACAAGTCGAGCTGGCAAGAATTAAAATGGAGCTGCAGACAAGATGGGAATATCTCACCAAAAACACACCTAAAGCTCCCAAAGCCTGGGAAGGGGGAGCTGGTGTTGCACTGTCACCATCCAAACTTCCTCCATGGAGCTGGCAAAAACTAGTGACAGTCAGGGGTCAGAGCATGAATCATGGACTCTCTTAGGCTGGAAAAGCCCTCCCAAGATCATGGAGTCCAAGCTGTGCCCCATCCCCACTGTGTCACCAGCCCAGAGACTCAGTGCCACGTCCAGCCCTTCCTTGGACAACTCCAGGGCTGGACATGGCACTCCCTGGACAGTTCCAGTTCCTGATCTCCCTTTCCATGAGGAAATTCCTGCTGGTGTCCACCCTGAGCCTCCCCTGGCCAACCTGAGGCTGTTCCATCTCCTCCTGTCCCTGTTCCCTGGGAGCTGTTCCCTCCTGTCAGGAGCTGTGCAGAGCCACAAGGTCCCCCTGAGCCTCCTTTGCTCCAGGCTCAGCCCCTTCCCAGCTCCCTCAGCCTCTGCTGGGGCTCCAGCCCCTTCCCAGCTCCATTCCCTGCCCTGGACACGCTCCAGCCCCTCGGTGTCTCTGCTGTCCCGAGGGCCCAGAGCTGTCCCCAGCTCAGCCTCGGCAGTGCTGGCACAGAGCAGTGTGAAACATGTGCTGCTCAGGTCGGGCTGACTGCAGCAGAAATGCAGGTTTTCAAGAGGGAATTTTTGCCAGACTCCAGGCTCCTGCCCAGAGGGATGACACACAGGGAAATCAGAGCCAGGATGTGGGTACACAAGGCATCTTTTGTTCTTCTGCGAGAAAAGCAAGAATCAGCCAGGCCACCAGCAGCTGTGCTGTCCTTCTGTGCGACCATGGCACAACTTCCAGACTGCTCCCAGGAGGGCAAACACCTTCTGTGGCCCCCCAGCCCCACTGCACCTCTCCAGGACAGAACCCTGACCAGAGAAGGTGCCTGCACTGCCCTGCAGGCAATCCATATCTCAAGGCACTCACTAACCACTAACAATCACTAATGATCCCTCCTTCCACCATCCCAGCACCACCAACCATCACCACCACTTACAATCACTAATGATCCCTCCTTCCACTATCCCAACACCACTTACAATCACTAATGATCCCTCCTTCCACCATCCCAGCACCACCACTAACAATCGCTAATGATTCATCCTTCCACCATCCCAGCACCACCAACCATCACCACTAACAATCACTAAATGATCTCTCCTTCCACCATCCCAGCACCACCAACCATCACCACCACTAACAATCACTAAGTGATCTCTCCTTCTACCATCCCAGCACCACCAACCATCACCACCACTAACAATCACTAAATGATCTCTCCTTCCACCATCCCAGCACCACCAACCATCACCACCACTAACAATCACTAAATGATCTCTCTTTCCACCATCCCAGCACCACCAACCATCACCACCACTAACAATCACTAAATGATCTCTCCTTCCACCATCCCAGCACCACCAACCATCACCACTAACAATCACTAAATGATCCATCCTTCCACCATCCCAGCACTTGACTCCACCTCCTCCAGCAGCAGCACTTGGAGCAAACTGACTCCATTTTGTTTAAAACAACACTGTTTCAGTGAACTGACTGTGCTTATTTCCACACTGGGTATCTGGGGAGTTTCTAAAGGGCTGGTCACTGTAAAAATTAGAGGATGTCACAGATGAATTTTAATCACTTGTCTTTTTTGTTTGTTTTTTTTTAAGCTGTTTCACATGCAAGTGCTGCAAAAACATCGTCTTTGTGAAAAGCTCTTGCATAAAGGGGAGTTTTAACGCACACTGAATCCACTGTAGGTGTTCAGGTGCTTTATGAAAAACTCTGACTCAAAAAGGGGATCAGGTGTTGCTACACAAACTCTGCAGCCCCTCAAACGGCTTTTAGTTTTTCCTTTTCCTCTTTTCTTATTTTTCTTCCCCCACCCCCCTTCCCCGCTTTAAATTGGCATTTTCTGATGGCAGGACAAAAGCAAACACAGAATGCCACACAGTCACCTGTGAAGCTGCCTCCTGTCCCATCTCCACTGAGGTTGAGGCAGTGGGAAAGCACAGGAGCAAGTCACTAACAGTTGTACAACCAACTGCCTCACACCCTGCCCTGCCACCCTGTCCCTGCATGGAAAGCTCAGAAGTGAAAATCTAATTACCTCCAATTTTTCTCATTTAACACAGAGTCTTAAGTTTTGTGCCCTTTTCCCTTGCCATCCACTCAGTCCCATCCAATCCCCTTCACTGTGCTTTCCCTGTGTGCTCTGGGCCACTAATGGACATAAAATATTCCAAAACCCTCAGGAATGGCCAGACTGTTTTCCTGCTCTCAGTCACCTTGCAAGTTTGCCCTTCTGAGACAGCAGCCTTGAGTTTTATTCCTGATCTGTAAGGATGCAACAGACATAATCCAATTGTTTAAAAGCTGAACTGCAAAACAAGTGATATCTTTGCACCAGTTTAGGTTCAACAAGCCACGTCCCACCTCACCTCAAAGCAGTAAAGCGGAGCTGCAGACAGTTAACAAGGCATCCCACAGAGTCAGCATTTCAGCTGGAAAAAGGGCAAAAATAAGTCCTTTTCAATGCCCTTTATCCATCACCCAGGGATGCCATCCACACCCCCTGCCCCAACAGCTCCTCCACTCTCCTTGGTGCACCGTGGAGGGAAAAGCTCAGATCAAGCTGCAGAGAACGCAACACCCACCCAGGAGTCCTCAGACTTAAAACTCAGTGTGCCACATTTTAAGGCACATTTCAAATAACCAGGTAGATTCCTATAATCCATATTCCAATCTCCTCTCAGCCCTGTCTGAAACCCTCTTTTGTGCCCAAGCCTGCAATTACCATAATAACAGCTCAAAACAGAGCACCAGAGGAGCACTGCGCAGTGAGCACCTTGCCTGAGAGCTCTGAAGGTGGTTATTTTTCTATCCCCTTGAAAACAGAGCAGTCTGAACCACCCAGAGACAGCAGCTATCCTTTATGAGCTGCTGTCAAAACTAGCTTTATTCTGATAAGGAAGGAAGCAGAGACAAGCATTATTGGCTAGAGCTGTTCTCTCACTGCCTGCAAAAAGATGTGGGAGAGAAGCACCTAGCAAATCTCAGCACCTGAAGTTTGCCCCTACACAAACTTCAGCAGAAAAGCGAGTTGCTGCCTTGTGTTTTAGACATTTGCCCTGGAAAGACCACAGGTCCTGTCCACACGGGTCAGCAAAACCCTGGTGTCTTCTAAAAAGAGTCCTGCAGCTTGCTGCTCAGTCTGGAATCACACAAGGACAAAATCCTAAGTCTTCCTCTTTCTGCAGGCAGCTCCCCAAATTCCTGAACTCATCTCAAAGCAGTTTTGCCCAGAGCACAAGCACTTGCAGGAGTGCACTGCAGGCTGGACTCAGTTTGGGTGCAATCCATCCAGTCTCTGGCCATGGCAGTGCTCCTCCAGATGCATCTCTGGATTGAAATCTGGCTCATTTTTATTAGAAATGCATTCTAACTCACCATGAAAACCCAGACACAGCAGAAAGAAAGAACGTTGGAAAATGGTTCAGTGCTTACTCTTGCTGTTAAAAGCCAGGGCTGTACAAAAATCTCAGCTAATTCACAAGCAAACAAAAACACACTGTGTGAGTCCTGACAACTATAGTAAAATGATCCCTGGTACAACAATTTTTAGTTTCCTCACCAATTCTCTTTTGGATCATGTCTTATTTCTTCAAAATCCTACATTAGTCCCCAGCAACACAACAAGCATGGAAATAAATAAAATAAAACTCTCACCATGTCCATCTGGTGAAGGGAGGGATTTGGGAGACCCATAAATATCTCCAAGTATCTGCCAGTTAACACCTAACTCAAAATCACAATATCTCCATAAAGCAGCAAGTAACATTAGCTTCTGGATTTAGTTTGATTATCTCATCGAACTATCTGAAATGTGGTTTCCTCTAAGCTATTAAACACGACGTTTGCAGAGTGGTTTGAATTTCTTCCAGGAAACTCATCCAAGAAGCAAGAAGAGAGGGATCCCTTGCAGAACCCCTGAGCTCCTGAGGAGCACAGGGACCCCATCAGCCCAGCAGTCTGGGCACAGTTCTGGGATCAAGTCATTAGGCAGAATTAATTAGACATACCTGACCTCCAGCACACTCTCCTACATGACATTGCTTTCACTAAGTATCTGGAGCATTTAATGGCATTTTTGCCCACTTTTGACCCAAAACCCCATGGCTGGGCCCCCCCCGACCTGGCCATCTGCTTGTAGGCTTCCTCGGCCACGGCGAAGATGTGGGGGTCCATGTCCCCCATGTTCTGGCCGCTGTAGGCGTAGATGACATCCTGCTCGTAGATTGGCAGCTGTTCATAGGGGTTGATGGCCACCAGCACGATACCTGAGGGCAGACAGACAGGCAAGGGGTTGAAATTTCTGGGTTTTCAAGGCTTGTTTTAGCTGCTTCAATAAGATTTTTAAAATTTAATGATTGAGAGTTAACAAAGAAAGTGAGTGGGGAAGGGCTCGTAATTCTTATCTTGGCATCCCCTTCAATAGCAAGGCAGTAAACCCCTGTACAGCTACAAAGGAGATGCACAAAACTGGTGAGAAGAGCAAAAATATACAATAATCTCCATTGTGTGAAGACAGGCTTTGCTGCAGGGGTGGGGAGAGATCAACACAGCCTGAGCCAGCACTACAGAAAAGCAATTCCTGTGCAAACAAAGCTCTACTAGACCCAAACAAACATCCCGGGTTTTCCCCTGGCCTGGGTTGTGAGCAAAAACTCCTAACAAAGAATGTGCCCAAATCAAACTGAAATACATAAATCACAGGGAAGGAATGCCAGAGCCTGCTCTGAGGCTTTCATGTCTGCCTCCTCTCCAGCTCTGGGCACTGAACTGGGAGCTAATGAGAGGCCAAGCCACACAAGTGCTCCCCGTGGGCTCCAGGGAGCTGCTCTGCACCCAAACTCCACCTCTGGGGAGTTTTGGGTCTCAGCTGTCCCTGCAAGGAGCTCCAGGAACACCTGGCTGTGGAGCCAGCATTGTACACTTGTCTGTGGGGCCAGTGCTGTGCTCCTGGCTGTGAGGCCAGCATTGTACACCTGGTTATGGGACCACTGCCAATGTCCCCAGTCCCTAATGTCCCCAGTGCCCCAATGTCCCCAATGTCCTCACTGTCCCCAATCCCCCAATGTCCCCACTGCACTTGGCTGTGGGGGCAGCATTGTACATCTGGCTGTGGGGCCAGTGCCAATGTCCCCAATCCCCCAATATCCCCAATCCCCCAATGATGTCCCCAATGTCCTCACTATCTCCAATGTCCCCAGTGTCCCCACTGCCCCCAATGCCCCCAATTCCCCAGTGTCCCCAGTCCCCCAATGTCCCCACTGCACCTGGCTGCGGGGCCATCATTGTGCTCCTGGCTGTGGGACCAGTGCCAATGTCTCCAGTCTCCAATGTCCCCAATCCCCCAGTGATGTCCCCAATGTCTGCACTGTCCCCAGTGTCCCCAGTGTCCCTACTACCCCCAATGCCCCCAATGTCCCCAATCCTCCAATGTCCCCATTGCACCTGACTGTGGGGCCAGTGCTGTGCACCTGGCTGTGTGGCCAGTGCCAATGTTCCCAATCTCCAGTGTGCCCAATCCCCACAATGTCCCCAATCCCCCAGTGGTGTCCCCAGTGTTCCCTATGTCCCCAGTATCCCCACTGCCCCCAATGCCCCCAGTGTCCCCCAATGTCCCCACTGCACCTGGCTGTGGGGCCAGTGCTGTGCTCCCAGCCCAGCCAGGCCAGGGCTCAGGCACGCTCCCACTACAGGAGCACAGGAGCTCTCAGCTTGCAGCAAACACCAGGAAAGGCAAAGGGCAGTGACTGTCCCAGCAGCTGCCCCTGCAGGACATTGACCCAGCTGCTTCACCCCCCCAAGCCCTGCTCCTGCCTGCTGGCTTCCCGGTTCTGCTCAGGTCACCCGCCAATTTTCCCTGACTCACCAAAACCACAAAGCAAACCAAGCTGAAGGGCTCTGCTCACTTCAGACAAGCACCTTCCTGCCCTTCTCAGCCAAGCATGAGGCATGCTGCAGCCAGGCAGATCTTTGCAACTAAACCTACACAGCCCAAACGCTTGCATCCCCATCAACGCTGTGCTCCGACAATCATGAGCCTTCTTAGAAGCTGCTTTCACAAAACCTCACTGATTTTGGGTGAGAGCAGGCCTGTGGGTGACTGAAGGCACATGTGCAGCTGCAAAAGGCTGCAAGTTATGCCAGTAATCCAACACTACACTTCATTAAACACTGAAAGTTAACATTACTCAGAGCCACAGTGGCTATATATTTCTAGGGCGCTGTTTTAAAAAGTCATCTCCCCCTGCCAGTTATCTCCTCTGCAACCCCAAACTGCAACACTGTCACAGCTGTACACACAGCTTTAACAGCACCCAGGGAATGGCTTCCCACTGCCAGAGGGCAGGCACAGATGGGATATTGGGAATGAGGAATTGCTGGCTGGGAGGGTGGGCAGGCCCTGGCCCAGGGTGCCCAGAGCAGCTGTGGCTGTCCCTGCATCCCTGGAAGTGTCCAAGGGCAGGCTGGATGGGGCTTGGAACAGCCTGGGACAGTGGGAAGGGTCCCTGCCCATGGCAGGGGGTTGGAATATGATCCTTAAAACTCCTTCCAACCAAAACAAGTCTGGGATTCTATGAATTGCCTTCTTTCCTTTCTTCTTAATTTTTCAAGCTGCACCTTGTTGCTGTCCATCCACAGGTAACTGCTGTCCTGAATAGCTTTGGCAAGGTGCCCTCCCCAAAAATCACAAACCCAAGTTCACACCTGCCCTCCTCCTGCTCTGAATTTGGGAGTTAGATAATTCCCAAAGCCATGAAGAAAAGGAAGGAAATGGCAGCACTGGAAGGTTTTTTGCATTTTTTCTGGAGGAAAACCTGCTATGGACATTCCTCAGTAGTATCTCTCCATCTGGCATGCCATGTTCACTGGTTTTTTAAGTCCTACTTTTCCCCTGTGGGGGCTGCCAAGCCCATGCAAGGCTGGCCCCAAACTCATCTGACAAGGTGCTCCCACCAAGAGCAGGTGGCCCATGAGCTCAGCAAGGTCACAGTGCACCAGCCCTCAAAAACCACCTCTGGTTTTGCACACACTCAAAACTAAACCCACCACCCCCAGGTTTCCTCGCACTGCAGCCTCTGGCTGATGGTCTCAAGGGGCTTCTCTGTGGCCCCATAACCTCTGAGGAGCTGAAGGTGTGCTCTGGACACTCACCACAGTAGGTGTAGATGTGGTTGGACTCGAGGAACCTGACTTTGAGGTTGTGCAGGACGGCGGGCTCGTGCAGGTAGCTGAGGGCTGTCAGGTCATTCTGCCCCACCAGGATGTCTGGGTTGCGTAGGAAGGGCAGCTCACTCCCTGGCAGGTCGATGGGATACTCATAGAGCTGAGGGCACACACAAACACAAAACACAACAGCTCTTTTAATGGCTCGTAGCTTTTCCAGGCATAACTCCTGCTAGTGTTAAACACTCACATGCCCTGCTCTAAATTAAATTATAAGCCCCTTGGTGATAAGTGCTCCAGGGACTTTCATGCAGACTGCCAGGTCACCCCTCTGGTAATGGCCAGGAGCACACCACATGGTCCTGGTGGACACTGATGTTCCACGAGCACCAACCTGGCCACACCTGAGTCATCTTCAGGCCAGCCTTGGGACAAACAGCCTTCAGCCAGCTCTGAGCAGTGACAGCAGCAACAGAAACTCACAGCTTCATCTGATCTAAGCATCTTCCTGCTCTTGGAAAAGCAGCCTCACTCCAAACTAGTCCATGCCCTTACCATCAGAGCGATTTCTCAGCTCATTTTTAACTCAGGTTACTTTTATACCTGAAACCTGGCACCCCTGAGGGCAGAGAGGACATGGAGAAGTCCCTGCTGCTGACGTGCTGAAGAGGAGCCAGGTTACACTGCTGAAGTTGGCATATGGGCAGCCTTATGCTATTTTTGACTCGTCCCCAAATGAGCAACAGAGCCATCAACTAAAGAAAAACTGCATTTTTTTTTCTTTACAGAGGAGGGGAAAAAAAAAAATTGCCAGTGATGCTGCTTCCCCCAGGGTGCCTCAGAAAGGAGGCCTGATGCTCAGCTCCCATCAGAAGGGAGGAATCCTAGCTTCCAAGCAAAACCACAGTCACTGCACTGGATCCCTGCCTGTGCAAACAAGGAAGGCTGACCCAAGCGCACGAGGACAGGCTCCCTCAGCGTGTCTGACAACTTCAGGCTGGTTTTATCCTCCAGTTCCACGTTGTCAATGCCAATTTTCAAGAGTTTGCACTCAGTCTCACATCTTAATGGCAAACACACCAGGGATGCCCTGTGATATTTAACAGCCAGCTCTTCATTTGGAGGGAGCTCTCCTGCATACAGAGCAGAGCCAGGAACCACAAAACCCGTGAAGACTCACTTAAAGCACAAGGACAAAAGGAAGCAGTGAACAGCTGGGTAATGTATGTTGGCTGTCAGGAAAAAAGGCTTTCTACAGCTTTGAATCTCCTGAAGGTACCTGTGCTGGGTGTCTCCAACCTGCTGCACACAAAGGCTGCTCCCCTTTGCCAGAGCTTTTCAGCCCAACATGACACAGATCCAGGCAGGACTTCATACAGGAAAGCATCAAACAGGGCACTCCCAGAGACCTTGGGCCTCTTGCACAACCCCAAAATGAGATGTTCCCTGATTCACCATGACTGTGACATGCTTATTAAGCTACTACCTGCAAAACCTGGTAATCCTTTCATCACCTTGTACTTTAGTGTTCCAGATCCTGAACTCAGCTGCACAAAAGGATTTGACCTTGCAGGGCTCCTCAGCCCCTTTAGTTTCCAGGGAAATATCCAGATTAAAGAGGAAAAAAGTAATTCCTGCCCAAGTACTAAAACTACAGGAGATCTCAGCTAGGAGGGGAGGATGGGGGTTGTGGCACTCAGCAGTAGGAGCAGGTGTACTTTGGCAGCCTGAGCACAAGTGGAAGAAAGGAGCTCCTGTGGGTGAGATGGGCACCCAGGCACCCATCAGTGTCCAGCCCTGGCTCCAACAGCACAAGGACCTGGAGCTGCTGGAGCCAGTGCAGAGGAGGGCACGGAGATGCTGCCAGGGCTGGAGCCTCTCTGCTCTGGAGCCAGCCTGGCACAGCTGGGGCTGCTCACCTGCACAAGAGAAGGCTCCAGGGACACCTCAGAGCCCCTGCCAGGGCCTCAAGGGGCTCCAGGAGAGCTGCACAGGTGCTGGGCACAAGGCATGGAGGGACAGGACAAGCGGGAATTACCTTAAGCTGAAGGACAGTAGGCTTAGGTAAGATATTAGGAGTAAGTTCTTTGCTGTAATGGTAGGGAGGCCCTGGCTCAGGGTGTCCAGAGCAGCTGTGGCTGCCCCTGGATCCCTGGGAGTGCCCAAGGCCAGGTTGAACCAGGCTTGGAGCAGCCTGGGACAGTGGAAGGTGTCCCTGCCCATGGCAAGGGGTGGAATGAGATGAACTTTAAGGTCTTTCCAACCCAAACCATTCCATGATAAAATGATGATTCTATGCCTGGTGCTTCCAAGGGATTGCAAGGTGCCATCCGTGCATCTCCTCACTGTGGAAGGTAAAAAGGCATCAAGCATCCTCCATCCTTTATCCTCCCCAGAAAGCTGCCCTATGCTGGAAGAGCAAATTGGGCAGGACAACCAAAGCAGCTGAGGCCGAGCCAGGAAGAAGCAACAGCACCAAGCACTGGGTGCAGACCCCACCATCAACAGCCTTCTCTGCAAACCTGGCACACCCACACACTGCCAAGAGCCCGAGCCAGAGCTGCTCTGAAAGAAAAACTGCTTTGACAAACTGCCTGATCCACCACAGCTCATTCCTGTTCTCCATCCTCCATCAGGCAATATGGTGAAAATGCTTCCCACAGTGGGGAAACGTCTGGCTTGGAGGGGATGGGAATTACTCGCCCTGCTCGGCACATGTGGGTCTGTAGTGGGTGGTCTCTGCTAACTCTGCCAGGCAATGGAGCAGATCACACTCTAGACAGCTCAGGAAACCCCACCTGCTCAATGAAGAAAGATGGTTTAGGTACAATTCTTCATGAAAAATGTATTTATTCTTCCCGCTACAGCAGGCAGCTCATGGTGGGCACACAGCACGGCTGCTCCCTTCCCATAAACTGAATTTGCAGCTGATGCAAATGCCGTGGTTAACTTCATCTGCAATTCCCTGCTGTCACCCAATGTCCCACCCCACGAGGCTCTGTGAGGAACACGGAGCAGCTGCTCCTCCCCAGCCTGTGTCCTGCTCTGGGGATGATTAATTGCTGGCTGTACTCACGCTACAGCCCGGGCTGTTTGTGCATTTGGAACCAGCACCAGCTAGAAAACATCTACATTTAAATGAGTTTTGTGTTGTCCCCTTTTAAAAGCTTTTCTTATTTAAAAATGAAGCAGAGAAAAAAGGGGTTTACATAAGAGTATGCTCAGAGAGAAAAACTGAGGCGTGGAGAAAGCTGTGTCACAGCAGCCACCTCTGAGGTGTGTGTGGGTTTTCCATCAGCACCCGAGGTTGAGTGGATGCCACCAGCCGTGCTCTCCACAGTTTTTTCAGCAGCAAAAAGCACAAACTGGCATTTCTGACATACTGCTGCTATTAAAAAAAATACATCCTGGTATCACAGACTATTACCAGTTTGCCAGGAGATGAAAAGAGATGATGGAGGTCAAGGGCTTTTTTCGCAACCTACTGTGACACAAGTGTCTAGGGAGAGAGCAGGCAGGGAAGAGCTGGAAGTGTGGAGGCAATAAAACACATTTTAAACCACTTCACAGAAACTATGAAATGGCTCAGGCTTCTTCACACATTAATTCGAAGCTTTAAATTGCTAAAAAGAATGACATTCAAAAGCTTACAGTTTCATCTTCAAGTTTCAGCTGGAGGCTTTTATCTCCCTCTTTGTAATCCTTGATAATTTCAGCTGATCTCCAAACTTCATCAGGGTCAGGAATCCAAACCCTAGTGTACTGGAGAGGTGGAAAAGAAAAGAAAAGAAGTGAAAGAAAAAGTTTAAACCTCGGGAAATTAAATGAGAAATAAATTAATTCTCCATTAATACAGCCACACACATTGTAAAGTCAATGCAGCTAAATCATTTATTTTAGTAAAAGAAAAAATAAATCCAGTTTTAGTTCTTGGGGTTAATTACAGACCAGAAGTCTAATTTTTCAGTCTAATTTTCTCCTGGATAAGGTGTACACTGGCTCGTTACCAAGCTAACAAAGCAGGGTAAAGTTTCAAGGTAAATGTGGAATTTAATTTCCCTGGGAGAAAAAAAAACAACAGCCTTCCAAAAGGCTTTTATGAAATAACTCAATTCACCCCCAGCAGTCCCTACACCAAAGTGTGTTTATTTTGCTTAGAACAAGGCAGTTTGGTGCAAGACCTGACCCACTGCCACAGGCAGAGGCAGGCAAATGAGGACAGCAAAGCCAGCTCCTTCAGCTGGAGGTGAACACACAAACAGGCTTCAGGAACATGCTTGGATTTAAATGAATTTATGAATTAGGTTAAATTTAACCCTTTTTTTTTTTTTTTTTTTGCATCCACAAAGCTAGGGCACCAGCCCAGGTGCCCATGAGGTTTTGGCTGTCAGACTCAGGGAGCCAGGCTGGTGCTGGACTCCTCCTGTCAGAACCCAGAGCATTCCTCTGGCTGCCCTGGAGCACTCCAGACCCTGGCAGGGGGCTCAGAGACCTTGGCACAGAGTCAAAGACACCTGTGCCTTCGATTTTAACCCATGGAAACAATTCCCAACTCTGTGTGAGGAGTTAAAGCCACGAGGGTTTGAGTAGAATGATAGTGAATTTACCACAGGGTGAAAAAGTAGAATTTTGGAGATTTAGAATGGGGGTTCAGGAGGCAAAATGGAGGAAGCTGGGCATGTTCTGTCCTTCTTCTCCTTCTTCTTCTTGTCCTCCATCTCCTGCTGTGATGGTGGCACTTTTGGATTGGTTTAGGATAGAGACAGACTGTCTACCATAGGTGATAGGTATTGGGAAATTATTGTAAATAATAAATAGTAAAATAAACAATAGTTTTTAGTATAAAAATCTAACACTGCTCCGAGGGCAGTCAGTGTGCCACAACCCGACCTGCTGGACAGACCTCAGCAGGTCAGAAAGAGAGTGTATTAGATAAGAGCAAATAAACAACCTTTAAAACCAGAGCTGAGGAATCCTGACTTCTTCCTCAAGCGCGGGGCTGGGAAAAAAGCCTTTTTAACACCTCGGGAGCCATTTCAGCAGCAACAAACGTGAGATCCTCCAGCCCACAGACCAACAGGAGCCCTCCAACAACCACGGATTTACTGGCCCTTTGGGGCAGCTCTCCCCTCTACTCCTCCTGCTGATTGAAATGGCAGCAACAGAATCTTATTCCTTCTCAGAGCTCCAGGGGCTGGGGGAAATCCCAGCCAGCCCAAGTGACAGCAGCACCAGAGCCCCAAAGGTGGCTTTGGCTTTCATTTGGAACCAAACCCCAGCAGACAATGTCCAAGGAACATTTTGTGGCAACCAATGAGTTAACACAGCAGCAGCCACCACCTGACAGGCCGCTTTGCAGCTGAAAAGCAATAGATTTTTATAGTTATCACACGTAATTATTTTTAGAGCTGCTCAATAGCTACAGCAGCAGGAACCTTTAGATGTTAATGGAGCCACACAATCCTATTCCCAGAACAACAGTTTTACCAGGGAGTGGGGGAAAAGATGTGAAAACGTGAATTTTCTCAGCACACTGGCTCTAGCACCTCATGGGCCTTCGGTGCTCTCCCTGCCACGAAGAAGGGAGGCTGCAGTGGGGAAGGGGCTGCCTGGGACCCCAACCTGCCCCACCACTGTGGATTCATCCAGTGCCAGCTCTCTGCTGGCAAAAAGCGAGATTCAGACACGCTCTAGAAGTGCCCAAAATAGCCAAGGATCAGGATGTACCCGGCTCAGGGCAGCTTCAGACACAAGGTGTTGCTGGTCTTGGCAACCTTGCAAATTTTCCACCTGCACACGGGGCTGGGCTGAGCCCTGGCCCTGCCTGGCCTGGTGGCTGCAGACAGGGACACACTGACCCCAGAGCAGCCTGGAATGGGGGTCAGCACTTTGAGGGTGAAACCTGGGTACTGCTCCAGCTGCAGCAGAGGTCCCATGGGCCACCCCCCTCAGCAATTCATCACCAGGCACGGCCAGGAGCCAGCCAGGTGTGACAGGAGGGTGACAGCTCTCAGCACCACAGCCTGGCGGTGGGAGGCTCCATAGGCCATCAGCCACCTTGACCACAGCACTACAGAGTAATAATAATAATAATAATAATAATAATAATAATAATAATAATAATAATAATAACTGATTTTCCCAGCATTTGTGCGCGCGCGCACACACACACAAACACACACACACACACACACACATGTGCAAGGAGCCACACAGGACAGAGTGCACCGCACAGGACAGAACACACCAGGCAGGACAGAACACACCATGCAGACAGGACACACCACACTGGACAGGACACACCACACAGAACAGAGCACACCAGGCAGGACAGAACACACCACACAAGACAGAACACACCACACAGGACAGAACACACCACATAAGACAGAACACACCACACAGGACAGAACACACCACACAGGACAGAACACCCCAGGCAGGACAGAACACACCACACAGAACAGAACACCCCAGGCAGGACAGAACACACCACACAGGACAGGATACACCAGGCAGGACAGGACACACCATACAGGACAGGACACACCACACAGGACAGAACACCCCAGGCAGGACAGAACACACCAGGCAGACCAGAACACATCAGGCAGGACAGAACACACCACACAGGTCAGAACACACCACACGGAGCACACCAGGCAGGACAGGACACACCAGGCAGAACAGAACACATCAGGCAGGACAGAACACACCACACAGGACAGAACACACAAGGCAGGACAGAACACACCAGGCAGACCAGAACGCATCAGGCAGGACAGGACACACCACACAGGACAGGACACCCCAGGCAGGACAGCCTGCACCAGGCAGGACAGACGTGTTTGCAAGGCCCAGGAGCCCTGGGGACAACCCTGGCTGGCAGATGCCAGATGTGGCCAGGCAGTGCCCACACCCAGGGGGCGGTCAGGCAGCTCCCCACCGTGCTGCAGAGCCGGGGGCTGGCAGCACAGGCTGCTGTGAATGCAGCTCCCCGAGCATCTCTAACGCTGCCCTGCCGTGCGTGCACAGGCACACACCCAGAGAGGGGAGCACCATTCATCTCGCTCTGCTCCTCCCCTCCCTGCTGCACAAACCCCCATCCGAGCCCTCCCTTGCAGCCATAAATCCCAGATATGTCAGGCACTAACTGCTGGAATCCAAGCCCTCTGTCACGGGTACATCTTCACAAGGCCAGCTTTAGTTGGAGCCTGAGGAGGCTTGGGCAGCCCGCGGTGGGGTCATGCTGGGCTCACCACCCTCACCTCCCCTGCACTCCCTGCCTCTGACCTCTGCAACCCTCCCCAAAACTGCCTCAACCCCCTCTTCTTGACAAACCAAGCCGCTTGGGTGAGAGCCACCGTGTCACCAAAACCAGGGCGCTGGCAGGTGCCCACCTGCATGGGTGGGGAGAGCATCCCTGTGAGCTGCTGCTAACAATAATCACATTTACAGCACTATTTTACCACTCCACAAGCCTTGTCCAGGCTTCCTGAGAGCTTTAACAGCCTCCTGATCTGCTAGAGGAGCTTGTTCTAAGGGAGAGGGCACATGGGCCCGTCTCAAAGCACTGGGAATGAAGGATGAACTTGACTTTGTGCTCACAACCCTGGGCAAGCCACTCAACCTCCAGACTCTCCAGGCTTTTCATACATTTTCTCTCTCTTTTTTTTTTTTTTTTTTTTAAGAAAAAGATTCCTTCAGTCCTCAAGGATGCCTTTAAACAATATGCTAAAATTAACTAGAAATAGCTCTGCATGGTCATCCTTTAAAAAAAAAAATTAAAAAACCCTCTGGTTTACTTTGGGATTTTTTTTTTTAACCAGATCCCCAATAAAACTAAAGCCATTCTGTGCTCTCACTGCCTCCTGCATTATTCCACACAGCTTAAGCAGAAGCTTAATAAATTCAACCCCCACCTCCTGATTTGATTTAGATTTTAGCAGGCTGCCGCTGCGGATGCAGATTAAAACCAACATTAAATTAGAAGAGGCAGGTCCTGTTTTACTGTTTCAAAGCCCTCAGTGCTGGCCAAAGGCACTCCCAGCAAGCTCTGGGCAAGGTGCTCCATCTCAGCCAGGAGAGGTGCAGGTCTGCAGGCAAGGAGTTACAACTCCACGGACAGAACATCATTTTCATTACATTAAGAAAGTGGTATAATCTTCCATTAAGTAAAAATATTAAAAAATAGTGATCTCAGCTTCATCCAGGCTGTTTGGCTGTTCAAGTCTTCATGGAGAGCTGGACTTCAGCAAATCCATCTTTATTATTGCTGGGTTTTTATCCCCTGAGTTATTCCAGGAATGCCAACACTCACAGCTGACCCCGGGAAGTTTTCATTGCTCCTGGGTCAAGGGCATTTTTCCAGGGGCATCCTTCCAACAAACTGCAGATAGATGGAGGGCACAGCAGCAAACCATGAATAAAATAAATTATAAATAGAATAGCAACAAAATATTGCATTTTTATGCAATAAAATAGCAACAACTAGTAAAGCAATTCCCCTCACCAGTGGGAATTCAGCAACAGAGGTGAAGACACAGTATGTCATGACAAAGGTTCTTCCATGCAGGTTAAGAAAATCTTATGAAAGAACTTTATTGAAAACAGAAACAGTGATTTTCAAAAAAAAAAAATCAGAGGTGAATGCACAAATGCACAAATGTTAACTAGAACAAGGTGGAAATTGGGACAAATCTCTGTATATTTTTCTCTGTAAAACAAACACACTTCTGCTTTTCTCCCCTTGCAGTGGGTTTATTGCTAACCTCATTCTATATTGTTCTGTGTCCAGTATTGCTGGGTGCCTTTGAAGAGGGCAAAAAATACACACAAAAGAAAAACCAGCACAAATGTCAGCCCTAGCTTCCCGGGAATATTTATATTTACACACACAGCACGTGAATGGTTAAGCAGCTTACACTCAAACAGACCAGTGACCACCTTCCAGCTCTCACAAGCTATGACTAAAACTGAGGTTTTCCCAAACTGTGCTCTTATGTCCTGAAAGTACAAGCTGTATGTGGAATTAAAAGTGGCCATATCACACACTCAGGGTGTCATTTTTCTGTTCCCTATTCTCCTTTTTAAACTGGTATTGAAGATCACTCCCTACAGATAATTTAAAGAGGCTCTTCCAGAAATTAAAAAAAAAAAAAAAAAAAAAAAAAAAACCCAGAGGATTTTACTTGCAGCCCCTGTCTGGATGTGCACAGCTTCTCTCTCAGCCTCTATGCCAAACCAAACAAACTTCCCCTCATTAATTTTGGTTGGTGCAGACCTGGGCTGAGCTGGGGTGAGCAGCACAGGGGGCTTGGGCCACGCTCTGCCATTGTGCCCAAGGCAGCAGGGTCCCACCCGTGGCTGTGGAAGGAGTGGCTGCTGTGGCCAATTGTTTGTGTTTGCAAACCAGCTGTGCCCGTGGGTGCTGGGAAGAGCGCTGGATGTGTGCTGGCAGGAGGGGGACACAGAAAGGGACCTCTCCTGGGTGCCCTGCAGCCCTAAAGTTCCTTTCTGCCCCACTTGGCAGTGGCTCAGGAGAAAAATCTGCTTCGCCCGTGATGCAGCAAAATATCTCCATTAAGGGACTTGTGGATCATTACCTTTTTTTTATTATTTACATTACTGACTATCAAGGCAGATGGCAAACCATAATCCTCCCTTTCCCATCCTCTGAGACTTTCATCCCAGGAGCAATTTCTCCCCTGCCTGACAGGCAAGCCAAGCTCAAATTTAGGTCAGGGCTCCATAAGCTGTGCCATGACCTGGGACCTGCTGACCCCAGTGTCTCAGCCTGGTCTGGCTTCTCTGCCTGCTGCTGGGCACCACCAGCTGGCACAGCCTCACAGGGGACAGGAGGGGTGGCAGAGGGTGTCCCTGCCTGCTGCAGGGCAGGCAGGGATGGCCCAGGGCTGTGCATCTCTCCCCTGCCCGGTGTCAGTACCCAGTGCTGGGAGGAAAACACAAATCCAGCACCTCCAGCATGAGCCCAGAGGGATCCACTCAAAACAGGGACCTCTAGTAACAAAAGTCCAACTTCTTCCTCACCCTAAATCCCCACAAACACTGAAAGGACTGGCAAATCATCATTTCAGCTCCGAGTGGGGGGCACACACTACAACAGCATCATGCCCTAGGGATAGGGGAAAAGATAAATAGTGTTTTACTTCTTAAAAAGCACAAAAAACATCATTTTGAGCTACAGGATGAAAGTGCTAACCTGCTGAGGGTGTTAAATGTAAAGGGAAAGACAGTGGAGCTCTGCAGGAGCATCTTTAATTCCTCAACATGAGAACGAGCAAATTGAGTGTTTTCCAGGGCTGATAAAAATGTACAAAAAACAAACAGCAGAGCCAGAGAAGACGGGCATTATCTACACCACCTCTCATGTTCCCTATCATCCTCATGCTAGTGGAGATGGACCCTGGACAAACACACAAATGCACACTCAGACAGGGCTTCTAAATTCTGGGGAGTACCTCTCCATCCCCGAACACTGCATGGGTCCCTGAATTTGAGCAAACCATGTGCTTCACTGGTGCCTTCGAGGCACGGGGATGTTCTCCTCTCCCCCTGAAGAGCTGTCACGCTGATGGATGGCTCCAAGACTCCCACCAGCACTAAATCTGCTCTATTTCTCCTTGTGGAACTTCATTCCCCTGCCCAAATTAACTCCGACGACCATTTGCATAAATTGTCACAGCAGCTGAGCA
This sequence comes from Haemorhous mexicanus, assembly GCF_027477595.1. Classification (NCBI taxonomy): domain Eukaryota; kingdom Metazoa; phylum Chordata; class Aves; order Passeriformes; family Fringillidae; genus Haemorhous; species Haemorhous mexicanus. The sequence continues at coordinate 88,998,134 of NC_082381.1, forward strand.
GTGCTTGGACAGCAGCATCTGCAGCATTTATCCACTGGCTCATTAGGAGCATTTCTAATGAAGGGGCATTTAAAAGGCTTCAGTTCATCATTGCACCGACCCCATGCCACCAAAGGCAGACAGAAAACTGGCACCGAGCACAGGGGGGCTGCAGGCGAGCCCTGACACCAGGACAGAAACACTGGGGGTACCCTTGAGGGCTTTTCTTTAATTAGCTGTGATTTTCAGGACCATTTCCAAGACTAATCAATGGTCTTACATGCAACTAACAGCCAACAACTCGTGTATCCCAACATCTCCCCCGCCGCATCTCGGCGTCGCTCGTTACTGCCGGTTTAATTAAGAGTGACAAGTTCAGCGTCAAGGTCTTGAGCGCACACACAGCCCTGCTCTCGCTGCAAAATTCCTCTTTCAGTAAGTCATCAGATGCTGCAGAAGTAGGTGAAGCCCCAGGTGCTTTGGGACAGTGCAAATAAACAATCCGGTCTTAATCTGGGGCAAAAAAAGGCAAAAAAAGGCAGTCCCTCCCGGGCTGGGGAGCGGCTTCCTCGCGGGCTGTGACACCACGGTTTGCTCCGGGCAGTGCAGCCACTTCTGCCTTCACTTCGCTCCTCCACCCTTTAAAAAGCCACGGGAGCAAAGGCAGGGTCAGCGCGGTTCCAGGCACAGGGGATGTGCGCTGTCACCTGCACCGCCCCGACACACACCTGAGAGCAGCCCCAGGCGGGCAGGGGAGAGCTGTGCCGGGCTGGTGGGAGCTGGCAGCCCTCGGGGGTGCCTCTGCAGCCCTCTCCAGCCCGGACCAGGCTGAGCACAGCAGCCCTTTGCCCCGGCAGGCTCCGAAGCAGAGCTGCCAAGGCTGGGAGCTGGCAGCAGCCTGGTGAGACACGGCTGTTCCCTCTGCGGGGCTAAACCTGGACTTACAGCATGTGCCCCACAGCAGAATTACCCTAACCCTGCAAAGCCCTTCAAAACTTAGTGTTCACCGGGGTCAGAGCAGCTCCAAGAGATGCCAGCACCCGGAGAGCTGCTGCGAGTCCCCTCCCCAGCGCCTGGGGTCCATCCAGCAGGGCAGCACTGCCCCACACGAGCACGGAGTTTCTCTCAGCCCTGCAAACGCTTCACCGTCACTGTGCACCCCCTGCCAGAAAGAGGGACGCTCTGCAAGCCCCCAAAATCTCTGCAGAGTCCCTGGGAAGTGCAAAAATCTGTTGATAAAGACAACGCGGGTAAACTTGACTTTGCTTGCAGATCTCCCTGGAAGAGCTGTGGGCATCAGCATCCTGGAGCAGGGAGCTCAGCACCACCTCCCCAAGCACCTCCCCTGGCTCCAGCACCCACGGGTGCCTGTGGCACACCCCAGCACCACCCAGCCAAATCAGCTCCTCCGGGACTCCTCGCCTCTCCTTGCAAGTGTTTGATTAAAAAATTCCCACATTGCACAGGACCATGAAGAATTCCTTGATGCAGGATGAGCCTTTCACACACAGCTCAGACGTGCAGACAAGTTTTAAATTAAAATAAGGGTTATTGGGATTTTACAGAGTCGGGTTTTGCCTTTTTTAACTAAACATTCCATGCAGGGGCCAAGTGTCCTCGTAGCATGACTTTCACCAAACAGCCTGTCACACTGCAAGAGTGAAATCCTTCCAGGCTACTTTCTGCAAATCCCTCTTGATTGGCATTAATTACCCTTCTCTCCTGTAATTCTCAATTAATCAAAACCTTTAGCAGTGATGTTTATGAGTGATGTGATGTAACCTTGCCTTCACTGTCCCTTTTTCAATCCGAAATCTGTGTGAGTTCACCACTCCTTGGTGAACATAAGCTGGATCCAAAACATGCTCAATGTAACACCATTTACAGATGATTGGTAATGAATAGTTCAAAAACTGCCTTTGGGTTTAATTAAATAGTCAAAAATGGCCTTTTCCCCTTGGGTTTTCAGAGTCCTCTCTCTGTAACACAGCCCTGTGATGCTTTATGGAAATTCACAAGCACGTTCACTTCCCAGGCAATGACCACCTCACGTTAGAGGATTTTAGATTAAAATGGTCCTGGGAGGAGCTGGCTCTGGGGTGCAGGGATGCAGCCAGGAGACAGCAGGGCTTTCAGCTGGAAATGTTTAAAGCAGTGGCTGCTCCTTGGCTGTAACTGCGGTGACACCGGTGGCATTCAGGGTGTCACCAGGGTCTCCCAAAATCCAGGGAACCACAGCATGTTCCCCACCCCTCCAGAGCTCAGCTATGCTCCCCACTGGCCTCCACTGTACCCAAACATCTCCGAAATCCACCGTTAATTGCAGTGCAACCTCTCCACCGGACTGGATTGTTAACCTTATTCAAAAGAAGTAATTGGATTAATCAACCTGCACAGTAACCCCTCACATCTCCAGAACTCGGGCATTAAAACCCCTCTTGGAACATCACTCAGGCAGAGTTAATTCAAAGGGGTTTGACTTAAAGTAACAGGACATTTTTCAGCATTTTCCAGGGTTATGCTGGAAAGCCCCCCAGGGCCACCTCTGCATCCTTTTCACTGCCGAGCAACTGAAGGAAAACAAATTGATCACCAGGGATTTCAATGAGCAACGTTTCACCAGAGGTAATTAAAAAATTCCAGCAACAAGGTCTGCTAGAAAAGAGATATTAGACACCTGGAGAACAGCCCCAGTGATCAAGACACAAAGCTGGAATAAATATTTTCAATTAAAGCAATTGAAGCAGTGAACACACGCTCAGACACTCCCAGCTGCTGCGGAATGGGAGGGCAGAGAAAAGGAGGGAACCACTGCTCCTGCATTTCCATACAATGGCAGAATGGTTTGGGTGGGAAGGGGCCCAGTGCCACCCCTGCCATGGGCAGGGACACCTCCCACTGTCCCAGGCTGTTCCAAGCCCCATCCAGCCTGGCCCTGGACACTGCCAGGGATCCAGGGGCAGCCACAGCTGCTCTGGGCACCCTGGGCCAGGGCCTGCCCACCCTCCCAGGGAAGAACTTCTTCCTAAACTTCTTTCTTGCAGCAATTTCCAGGTATTTGGGAATGTGGTTTGTAGGGGCTCTGGTGCTCCCAAGCTGTCTTTTCACCAGATCTCAGAGGAGCACTTGTGCCAGGAGTTACTCCCTGTCCATGCACAGACTCTGTGCTTCTCTCCTGTGAAATAAATCAGCAAGATTTTGCAATTGCTGAGCTAACACTGGGGTTTTTTTTAATACAGAAAGTGCAAGGCACAACGTGGCTGGACACTCAGCTGCCTTCCTTCTCATTCCCTCACAGTTTTAGCTGTCCAGCTGAAATTCTGAGATTTTGGCTCTCCAGATCTTTCTGCCCTCATATCCAGCAGCAACTTTACATCATGCAGCAACTCTGTGGAAAAGCATCCCCTAAATCCCACATCCAACAAGGGTGGGGGGACAAAAGCTTAAGTGAGGATGCAGGAAGTAACATCTCCATCAGCCCCCGAAATTTGAATCTCAGAAGGTGATTTGGGAGGCGGTGCCTTTGGCAAAGCAGCATTTGTGTTCTGCAGGAAGGGCTCAGGGAAGGGCAGAACCCTGCCCAAGTGGGAAAATGGTGGCAAGAAGGGCACCTGACCCCACTTAAAAAAACCAAAACAACAGAAAATCAACAACAACAACCAAAAACAAAAGGGGAAAAAACAACAAACCGACAAAACAAAACAAAAATCACCACCACAAAATGCATCTTTTCTAGCCTTCACCTTCTGGTTTGAATTTTGATTTTTTTTTTTTCCCTGGTCTGGCAACATCCCCAGAAGAGTTAAGCAAACCCAAGGTTATCTTTTCCCTCTGGAAGTGAGGCTGGCCCAGCTGCACACAAACACACATTCCCAGGAAGATCAAACACAGCTCTCATGAAACACTGGAGTGCCCACAGAACAAAGCGCCCAGACAGAAGGAGAAAATAAAAACAGATTTTTCTAAAACCCTGAAGAATCTATCTCAGCCAAGGGGTGCTGCTCCTGCCTTCCCCATTCCCACAACAAAGCCATCCTTGGGCGGGCACTTCGGACATCCCTGTCCCAACAGGAGATGTGTGTGCTCACAGGAACACCCCTCCCTGTGCCACAGCAGCATCTCTGTACTCCCCAAGAGCACAGGCTCCAGAGGGAGCTGACACCAAGGACAGTCTCAGCTCTGGCTCTCCCCACATCACAGGGACATCCCAGCTGTCAGATTTCTGCTCCCATTAGCATTCCCTGGCTCGGGTCCAAGGAGCTTTGCCCCAGCACCAGGAAATGCAGCTCCTGCCCAAGGCATGCCTGTCCCTGGGGGGAGGACAGGAGCCACAGTCACACAGCAGCTGATGCCACTTGCCTTGGAGCCACGGGGTCCCATCAGCTCAGCTTCAGCACTTACCCCGTTTCAAGGCTGTTACACCTACTCTTACCACCCAAGGTGAGGAAAACATTTATTATTAACTAGAAAAGCAGCAAAACAAGTAACAATACATCTTGAAGTTACAGCAGGTTCAGAGGGCATGAAGACAAGTCACGAGGTCACTCAAACCAGGGCCAAAGAGTAACTCACATCCACCCCTACTGAACACACTGCTCTGCCACCTTCCTCTCTCCTCTAAGGGATGACCTCATGCTTTGCTAGGTAGATGAATAAAATTAAGAAGAAAAAACTAAACTGAATAAACTTTACATTATTCAAGTTTATTTAGTTGTAAAAGCGAAGCTTTTGCCAGCCGTGCTGAGTTCCCAGTTCAGAATGCACAAGACCAAAGGTTTCTGCCCTTTCTGACAAAACAGTCAGTCCCAAGAACTGAGTTCCTTCAAGCTGCAGGGCTCGGTGCTTGGGCAGGGACAGCTGAACTCACGTGGCTTCAGTCACTGCCAGCGTGCCCTCATGGTGACCCACAGCCCCACCACGGCGTGGGCCGGTCCCACTGGGCCTCCAAACCACTGGGGCTGGAAAAGCCCTCAGACCATCAAGTCCATCATCCCCAGCACTGCCCAGGCCACCACTGACCCATGTCCCCAAGTGCCACATCCACACAGCTTCTAAATCCCTGCAGGGATGGGGACTCCACCAGTGCCCCGAGCAGCGGAGCCAGGGCTGGGCAGCTCTTTCCACAAAGGAATTTTCCCCAATATCCAAATGCATCAGAAGAGGCCACACACACTCATGGATGCACCAGGGATTTGGGAGCCTGTCCAAAGGGGATGTGGTCTACAAAAAGCAGAGAGATGTGGAGCAGCTCATGTCCCCTCACCGCTGCTCCACCTTCCACCCCACACCAGGGTGAAACTGGAGGCTGCTGCAAACTTTCCAACAAGTTCTCTCAGACACTTTATTAAGAAGGGAAAAAAAAAAAAAAAAACAGTTTTGGTCATGGAATGGTGCTGTCATCATGCAGATGTGCCATCCAGACCTAACCCCACCCTGTTCACCCCAAAGCAGCCTTTGCCACTGCTTCAGTTTCGCCCCTCCCTGTGGTACCTCTCACCTCCTGCTCCCTGGTAAGGCAGCAAGGCTGCCTTTGGAGCCCTTATCAGGGCTTTATTAAAGGCACTGCCTCCCAGTTCCCAGCCAGGGTGCAGAAAAGACCCACCTTGCACACACACAAATGCTCTAGTTAAAGAAGAGACTCAAGTGTGAGAGGAGCAGGACCTACCAGAGCATCAGCGAGATGGATTCAGCCACAGAAAGGCAAATATTTGCTTTCCCCTCCTCTCCCCACGCCCCCGTGTCGTATTTGCAAATCAGGGTCACTTCCAGCGACAGGGTGTCCCCTTTGTCAGGCTGGAGAGCCAGGTGCCAAGCAGAGCCACACGGCGAGCAGCCCAGGGCAGCAGGCCCAGCTCAGCCCAGGGCTCAGCTCCCTCTGGATGGTCCCTGATGCTTTCAGTCACTGATTTCAGTCCCTGCACAGGCACTGGGCACAGGGCATGGAGGGACAGCAGCCAGGGAATGGCTTCCCAGGGCCAGAGGGCAGGCACAGATGGGATATTGGGAATGAGGAATTGCTGGCTGGGAGGGTGGGCAGGCCCTGGCCCAGGGTGCCCAGAGCAGCTGTGGCTGTCCCTGGATCCCTGGGAGTTAGATCCCAGGTTGGACAGGGCTTGGGACTGGATGAACTGTAAGGTCCTTCCCACCCAAACCCTTCTGTGATTCTGGGATTTCCCCACAGAGGGTCTGCAGAAGCCCCCTGTTTCCATGCTCCTTCAGCTGCTGGCATTCCCAGCTGTAGGACTGTGGATCTGAGCTGCAGGCTGATGCATTTCAGAGCAGCCACCTTGTTCAGGACACGACAGGTCCCAGCAGGTCCTTGCCAGGTCTGCAAGGACAGCACTGATGGCCACAGCAGTGCAGGATCTGGGGACAGCCTGGCTGCCACCAGCACACCCACAAAGCCAGCTCCTGACTGCCAGCACCGATGTCCCGGGGAGGAATCCCAAGGGACTGCTTTCCACAAGAGCTCTTTTACAGGAAAGCAGTTTAACCTGCTCAAAAGCCATTTTAGCCAGTTCAGAGGGGAGGTTTCCCCTCTGTCCATCTGCCAGCAAAGCACTGACAAAGACCTGGGCTTTGTTTCAAGGGAAGCCAGCAAACCTCAGCATCCCCACAGCCTGTTTCCAGCCAGGAACGCTGTCTGGGAAAGCTGGGATCTCCCCGCTCCTCCAACACTTCTTTCAGGATTTGCATGTGCAGGAGAAAGCCCACGTCTCATTTTGCACTGACACAGGGAAAAATATGCCACAAACCTCTCCTCATCACAAGAGAGAAGAGGGTATTGGCTGCTCTGGCAGCGAGACAGACTGCCACAGTTAATATCATTATCACCCCTAACGTGTGTTTTATTGCTGCAGCAATTTATCCCCAGTGTCTTACACTCAGTCTGCAGGAATAAAACACAGGAGACATCCCCAGAAATGCTTAGATCCCCCAAAGTGGGGGGTTTTGTGAGCCTTTGGGAGGGATGCTGGACACAAGCAGAGAGTTCAGCAGCTGCTGGCCCCACGCAGGTGTGAAAATGCCAATGTTATGGTTGGCTTTTCACAAATATTAAAATGAATATTATATGTGTTGTGTCAGAAAGTTATGCTGTATTAATTTTTTTAAGTAGTGCTTTAAATATAGTTTTAGGTTATAACATAATGTTAAAATAGAAACTAGGCTATGTGGGATATTTTTTTAAAGAAAGGAGTGAGGTACTCGCACCAGACAGCAGCCACAGGACACCTAAATCTTTCATAGAGAAAGAATTTATTGCTCCATTATCAGAAGAAACTAACAGAATCCTGTGTTTGAACGGAATTTATGCATCATGTATGAGGTGTATGAATATGCAACAGGCTATGGTTTTTAAGGGTTAATTCTCTGTTAAAGGGTGTCCTTTTCCAGGCTTATTTTGCCCAGAAAAGGTACCCAGACGTCCGTAACTCTCTGTTTCTATTGCCTCATATTGTCCTAATCCAAATTGTCCAAATTTTTATTCCTCTAATTATATTGCTATTTTTATACCCATTTTATTACTATTAACCTTTGAAAATTTTAAGAACGAGTGATTGTCGCTTTTGACGCGGGCAGCTCGGGGTCTGACAGCATCCTCACCGACCTGAGGGCCTCAGCTGGGAGGGACAGCGAGGGACACAGCTGCAGGACATCAGCCCAGCACAGCAGTTTGTGGCTGCTGAAAGGACACGCAGCCCCTGCAGGGGCCCTTCAGGCTCTCAGGTGTCACTCCAGCCCCACAGATGTTCACAGGTTTAGTGGCCAAGGGCCATTGCTGCATTTTCACACCCACACTCAGCTCAGCCCGGGTTTGTGGCACCAAGGACACGGCACCCACCCCCTCACTGCTGGGTTGTGGCCAGGGCACAGCACCCACACAGTGGCTTCAGCTTTTCTGCCTCAAACCCAGGGTGGGGAAAGCCACGTCTCGGTTTTTCACTGGCCTGCTTCCATCCAACAACTTAAACATCCTTAATGCATCCCAGCCAGCCAACACAGGCCCTGGGCATGGGCACTGCAGCTCCCAAGAGACTGCTCCGAGCATCAGTCATGGACAAGCGTGTTAACAGAGCAGCCAGCTTTCAGATCAGACATAAATTATGCACAGAGCCTGTAAGAGACAAGGGTCAGTGCTGTTTGTGGGGTTAAAGCAGGTAAGGCAGATGCAGCCAGGGCCTCTTCCATCTGCTGGGGTGTTTCAAAAGCCCTTCAGCTTTCAAAATATGAGCTCTGGTTCAGCTCTGCACTGATTTGCTCTGCCCTGACTTGAAAAATTACATTTGTTTTGTGTGAGCAGGAGGAGAGAAGCCAAGTCCTTCCAAATCGGCCTTTTCCCTTCCCAGACAAATTACCTGAACTGAAGTTCAGCCTCACACCAGGACAGGTTTGTCCAGATCCCAGGCACATTTTGGCTGTTCCCAGTTTTCCAGCTGCTTCCCAGGCAGGAGAGAGTAAGCAGGGAGGCACCAGGGAGGCAACCCTCCTGCCCAGCCCGAGCCTGGCCACGGCTCCAGAGCCCCCCAAACCCCACAGGAGCCCTCACAAGGCATCCAGCACCCTCTGCTAATGCTGCAGAAATTCCTCCTGAGTCACTCACAGGACATGGGGGCAACTGGGAGTTCAGAGCCCCCAGTGACCAACTCAGGCACCCAGAGGTGTGTGCAGAGGAAATTAATTTATCTAGACAAGCGTCAGGGCCACGTCTCTTCCAGACATCTCTGTAACTGCACCTCAAAGCAGCATTTATCAACATCTAAAACATGTCAGTCTACTGGCTCTGAAGCTTGGAGGCAGAAGAAACAAGATTTTAACCCGAGGAAGGTGTTAAGTTGCTCGGTGAAGATACTTGAAGTTTGTTTCTAAGCTTCAAGTCACATTATAATGTGGCTCTTCAAAGAGGAGCTTTTGGGAGCAACTCAGAAAACAAGAGTGGATTGTATCCTGTGGAAGGAGAGCAGTGGAATCCTGGCTGCAGGCAAAAGCAGAGCATTAAAGAACACCTACACCCAAATGATCACACAAAAGTGAAAACGACCACAAAGGCTGAGGACTTGGACCCCCTTCCAGAAAACAGCAGCAGTTCCAGCACATCCCTGGGGTGGACTTTTTGCCCCGAAACGCTGCCCATGCAGCACAGCTCATCTCCCCCTTTTCAGGTGGGCTCTGACATTGCTCCATCACGTTGGGCATTCACTCCAGGACCTTGCAATATCGTGTGTCTGCATCTCAGCAGCACCTTGCACGCTGCTGCAACGTGAATTCAGCTGCAGTATGGAGCTGAGTCCAAAGTGTTGTTGCCATACTCCAGAAGGATTACAGAACTATTTTAAATAAGGGGTTTAGTGAGCTCTAAGCAGAGTAAGTTGCTTTTGCTCAGCTCACATGGCTGCAAAGATAAAACCTTGCACAAAGCAACAGCCACAAGCTGCTTGACAGAACTTGCAGCGCTAAAAATTATGGAGTTACCTCCTAAAAGAATGTTCTCCTTTGTTTCCTTTGAAGTAAAAGTTTATATACTACAAACCTAGGTTTGGCTATCTCGCAGTTTTACATCACAGAGCTGCACCTCTGCAGTTTCTGTTTGGCTTTGGCCAGACACTGTAGGATCAGGAATGAGCAACACTGAAGGTTTGGAGCACGAGGAAAACACCTAGATCTTGCTTTGTGAACCAATATTCTTTATGTACTTAAGATGCACAGCACCAGGTGGGCACCCTCCTGAGCTGGCACAGCCAAAACCAAATTCCCACAGCACATTCCACATCCCCAGGCACTGCTGGTCACCCACAGCTGGACCAGAGCCACACCACGCTGGACCACAGCTCCCAGCACCCCCAGCCACATCCCAAAGGTGACAGGACAGATACCCACAGCACAGGGATGGTCACCTCCAGATAACACACATCTCTTGGAAACCAGTCAGTATCAGCATTAAATTTTCCTCAGGAAAAAAAAAAAAAAAGTAAATAGAAAAAGAAAGCAAGCCCATCCTGAACCTAGGAAAGGGTCAGCAGAATAAAATTTAAAATTATAAGTAACTATTAGTTTTTTCTGCTCTGTGAGTGTTTCTCCCTCCCCCACCACTTAGCACAACCTCTATTGTCTGAAAAGCGTTTAACTGGAAGTGGGTCATGTCTCCTGGCATTACTAAATCTTCCCAAATTTCCCCCGATTAGTCAAATGCAATATCCTCTCTGACATCTGAGTGATTGAGGTAGTGTGTAATGCCATTTTTCCCCTGAATGAGCCACATCAAAGAGGGTTATCAGCCTAGAGATGGCACGCCAGATAAAAGAGTCGCCAACAGATTGTGCCCAAAATGTTACCAAGGGAAATTAAATCGTTTTGTTGGAAGGTTTCTCCTTTGGAAACACTCAGCCATTAGGATTGGAAGTGGAGAGACAAGAAACTGCCTTCAGAGCTGCTAGGAGGATGAAACCTCACTAGCTGTGAGCTGAGTGGTCCCACGGTTAAAACACTTGCACGCAGAAGATTTTCTATCAGCCACAACATCCAGCCTGCTCTTTGCACAGAGACACCAAAAACCATCCTGCTGGGAGTTAAAAACAGCCTAAATTTGGGCAATACCTCTCAAATGACTGAAAATTACAGCAGGATCCTATCAAACTAGAAAAAAATAAGGAAAAAAATGCAAAAGAAGCAGTAAACCTGCTACCCCAGAAAAAGAAAACACAATTAAATAACTTGGATGTAACAGCAAGCAATCACTCAGGCATGAGTTATATCCAAAGGGTTCAAAAATGCCACCCTTTGAAGGAGAAGGATGCCAGGACCCTGGAAGAATCCAAGGGCTGCTCCAGTGCTGACGTGGGGCTGAGCTCTCTCCTCACAGGAAGAGAGCTGGAGCTCTCAAATACGTGTCAGGTTGGTGATTAGGTGAGATCCGGGCAAAGTTTAGTCCATAACAGCAGGGTTTGTATTCTGCTGATTTACCTCACGTGACCCCCCCAGTGCTGAAACTTTGCACCAGAGCAAAGGCTGGCAGGAGGCAGCACCTTTTTCAGTCAGTTAAAAAAAAAAAAAAAAAAAAAAAAAAGAGAGAGAGTAATAAATTAAAATAATATTAGAAAAAGAGGGAGAGAGCCCAAAGACGTTTCGGCATTGACAAATAGAATATTCTGTTTCTGAGAACTGGCTTTTTATCCAAAGACAAAAAGTGTGTGGTGCAGAAATCCATATTAAAAAAAGAAAAAAAGAGGGGCCCCAGGGAGATTCCATTTGGGTGAGAGCACTGTTTCAAATGCCTGCTGGTGGACTTTGGGATGCAAACCCGTATTTTGGGTTGAGCAGTGCCTGGGGAGGAGAAGCCTGCTTGCAGATGGTTTTTGGGCACTGCCAAGTGGCTCAGCCTGGAGCAGCCTCAGCCATGCCCACCTCTTCCAGCACGGAGTGCTGAAAGGGAAATTCAGCCAGGTTTCCTTGCTAAGGTGGTTCAGGCCCACCCTGATGGTCAAGCAGGGGGTTCAGGTTGCCCCAAGCTGGTCAGCACTGACCACCAGACACCTCGGGGACAGTCCCCAGGACTCCCCAAAACGCCGCGGGGCCAGCACAGCCATCCCTCACCACAACAGCAGCGGGGAGGGCAAAGTGCAGAGAGACGAAGATTAGCTCTGACAGCCTCGACTCTGAGTTTATTTTGGCATGGCAAGAGCACACGAGGCTTCAAAGTAGCTCTGACGAGCAGGGGCCGGGCAGCAGCAGTTGCCCCGAGGCTGAATTCCACAGCCGTCCCTGCCACCGGCTGCACCCAAAGCATCGGCCCTTTAGCCCTCACGCCAGGGTTCTGCAGAACTGGGACCCACACACTCAAGGCACCTCGATTCTCCTCCTTCCCTCTTGCTTGTTTTTAAATGAAGTGTTTTGTTTAGCAGCTCTGCCTCCATCCCTGCGACAGGGCAGACAAAGCAGCAGCGCTCCTCTCACCGCTCTGCACGGGGAGGAACAGCTCCTCTCCTTGCTGGGGCAGGAGCCAAACAAGAACAAAGGCTCTGGAAGGCAGAAGGAAAGAGAAAGCAAGCAGAACCTGGTGCTCCCAGGGTTTACAGGAGCAAGATAGGAGCTGCTTATCTCTGGCCAGGGTGGTGAAGTACGTGCTGCAGGAGAGCCAAGGGCAGGTCTGTCACCCTGGGACCTCTGCTCCCCAAAAGGCACAGGGACAAAACCCCAGCTCAGAGGGGCAGGGGAGGCCCTGCTGACACCCCTGAGAGCAGCTCTGCCCCAGCCCACCGGTGAGATGTTCCCAGCTCACACACACCTGCCCTCCCTGAGAGCTTTCCTGTGGTGCTACAGACCCTGCTTCAGCCAGAACGTGCCTTGTTGGTACCAATACTCACAAGAGGATAGTGCAGGGGTTCACAGCCCAGCCCAGCAGAGAATTGCTGTCCTGTCTCACCTGGCCTTGGAAGAAACCAAAGGGACAGCACAAGACATGAGACACCACCCAAGCTCTGGATGGGCAGCTCTTTATCTCCAATTTCTTTCATTATTTTATTTCTTACCACTGAGCATGGCGGTGAAAGAGGAATCAGATAAGCAACAAGCAGGCACCCCACAGCTGTGGGGAGAGCTGGCAAGAGCCATGTCAGTATTCCCATGTCCACTTTCTGCTCTGGAGCAGACACTTCTCCTCCAACCTCTCTCCACAGCAGGACATGGTCCTAGCAGGAGCTGTGGGACCAGCCCAAGACCTCAGCAGTCCAGGGCTGCCAGGTGAAAGCCACCTTGAGCTCCCCATGCCCAGCCCAGCAGGAGGCTGAGTGTCCCTGACCCAGCCCCAGGCCATGCCCAGGGCACTCTCTGTGCAAAGAACAGCAATACCCACAGCACCCACCCGCCCAGAGCTCACAGTAATTAAGCAGCATCAATCCACAAGGAGTTACTCAGCTTAATTAGATTGGAAATTACACCTTCTATCATCTCAGCCTCTTGGCATCCACTGGCTGCCTTGAGACATGCTTGCACCAGCCGTGCTCACCTGGGGTGCAGCACCAAGGACCAGCTCCTCAGCAGGCACAGGGATCAGATATTTTTTATTCCTGTTTTGTGTCAAAGCCCTTTTCAATGCTCACTCGCTAATACACATGTCAGCAGCCCCAGGGGCCTGCTCACACCCAGCCTGCTTTGTCAGCTGTAGGTTTGCCTGTGCCACCTGAACCCATCCCTGTGGGGCTTCCAGAAAAATCCGGACATGCCCGTGATGTTCTAGAAGCCATCTCTAAATACATCAAGGGTCTTTTTTCCCTTTGAAGAGCAGTGACTGGCTGGACCACATCCCTGAGGTGTAACGTGCTATTGTGATAGGCAGTGATTCACCCAGCAGGCATCCTGCTCCCTGCAGCCTCTAAGTGGTGGTTAGCACATCCAGCCAGCTCCCCACAAGCTGTGGCACTTCCAGGAGGGAGCCTGGGCAGTGACTCACGGGAAGGGGGAAGGTGTGAGGGCTCCACCGAGGCCTGGGGCCACCAAGGGAAACTCATCCCTTTGTGGGCTGCCCCTGGTCCTTCAGGGTGGGAGCTGGCTGTGGTCTGGAAGGGTTGGTCAACCCCAGGTGTGGAAAGGATGTTCTCAAGGAACGGCTGAGCTGGAAGGACGTGGGGATGGAGACTTGTGGGTGAGAGCCAAGAGAAATATCCAAAAGTCAGAATGGATGTGGGCTTCCCAGAGGTGTAGGGTGCCCAGAGCAGCTGTGGCTGCCCCTGGATCCCTGGCAGTGTCCCAGGCCAGCCTGGGCAGGGCTTGGAGCACTCTGGGATAGGGGAAGGTGTCCCTGCCATGGCAGGGGGTGGACCTGGATGATCCCTCAAGTCCCTTCCAACCCAAACAATTCTGGAATTCCATGACACAGCACACATCTCCTGCTGAGGATCCATGAAAGCACCAAACACCTGGAGCAGCCAGAGGAGGCAAAGCCACCCCAGTGGTGCCACCACAGTGCCTCTGTGGAGAGAGGGAGCTGAAGGCTGTACACTAAGGAGGAGGTGAGCAGGGTCACAACAGCCTGCCCTGCACCCTGCAGAGCCAGGGAGGGCAGCCAGGGGGTCACACAGCACTGCTGCTGCTCTGCTGGGACTGCCAGAGCAGGGCCTGAAGCACCCCTGGCTGCCTGGGGACAAACACAGGGCACCAAAAGTCAGTGCCACAGAAAACTGCTCAGGGAGGGGAAAATTAATAATGAAATTTAAAAAAGGACACTAGATGGGGTTTGGTTAAAAATGGCAAAGGATGGTGGCAGAGCAGGCCAGGAGCACAGGCTGCTGGAGGAGCACAGGTGCTGGAGCACCATCCCACCCCCCTGCACCACCATCCCACCCCCTGCACCACCATCCCACCCCCTGCCCCACCATCCACCCCCCTGCACCACCATCCCAACCCCCTGCACCACCATCCCACCCCCCTGCACCACCATCCCACCCCCTGCACCACCATCCCACCCCCTGCACCACCATCCCACACCCCTGCCCCACCATCCCACCCCCTGCACCACCATCCCACCCCCCTGCACCACCATCCCACCCCCTGCACCACCATCCCACCCCCTGCACTAACATCCCACACCCCTGCCCCACCATCCCACCCCCTGCACCACCATCCCACCCCCCTGCACCACCATCCCACCCCCCTGCACCACCATCCCACCCCCTGCACCACCATCCCACCCCCCTGCACCACCATCCCACCCCCCTGCACCACCATCCCACACCCCTGCACCACCATCCCACACCCCTGCACCACCATCCCACCCCCTGCACCACCATCCCACACCCCTGCACCACCATCCCACCCCCTGCACCACCATCCCACCCCCTGCACCACCATCCCACCCCCTGCACCACCATCCCACACCCCTGCACCATCATCCCACCCCCCTGCCCCACCATCCACCCCCCTGCACCACCATCCCACCCCCCTGCACCACCATCCCACCCCCTGCACCACCATCCCACCCCCCTGCACCACCATCCCACCCCCCTGCACCACCATCCCACCCCCCTGCCCCGTGCCAGGGCTGGCAGTCACCACCTCAGGTAATCACTGCTCACAGTGAGGGGTTACAGACCCGTGCTGCTCACAGCCCTTGCAGCCCCACCGTCCCTACCTGGACATGTTCAAATCACCCCTGTGGTTCCCAGGTTTCAGTCTGCTGGAGAAGGCTTTGGACACGGACAAACCAAGGACAAAAGGAGAGCACAGCTGGAGAAGGAGTCACATTTCCAAGCTGCAGGCTCTTCCCTGTAGGGATGCTCTTCTCCCAGCCCTCTGGATACCACAGGAAAGGCAAAGGGCGGAAATGCCAACCCCTCAAAAGCTTCATTAGTACAACTGATGAGCTCCCCACGACCCAGACAACACTTTAAAGAGGGTTCAGGTGAGGAAAGCCACGTGAAGCCCACTGCCCACCAAGCCTGGTCCTTCCCAGCACTGCCACCACCTCTGGACAGGTCTCTGCTCATACTTGAAGGTTCAGACTAAGCCAAAACCCAACCCAACCCCAGAGGCACAGCTTTACAGGTACGAGGACCACAGCTTTACAGCCAGCCCGAGACACAGAAAGCTCACAGGGAGCTTTTTTCAGTTTTGATAAGCAGCAAACTCTTCCCTAAAGTGTTCTGCAAACATTTCAGGCGTCTGCCACAGCTTGAGGTTCCGCTGCAACAGCAGCAGTTGTTTTGCTGACCTGGATTGCAGCTCGCTCCGGTGCTCCTTTAGCCAGCACCAAACGCCTCTGTGTGCAGGAAGGGCCAAAGATCAGGCAGCAGCACCACACAAAAACACCCAGCTCAGAGCTTCACCTGCCTAACCTGACATTTATTACACCCATGGCTAGCTCAGAAAGCCCAAAGTCCACCTTCAAGCTCAAGTGGGGCTACTCCTGTGGATTCCCTGAAGGACAGCCATCACAGTAAGGGTACACCACTCCTGCTTTGGACAGGGCTTCAAATTAATTGTGTGTAAATTAAAAGTCCAGCACATCTAGAACTGCACTGCTTTACAGCAAACTGAGAAGTTTAAACATGTATGTATAAAAACACAGTCACAAACAGCCTTCTTTCTTGGTCACCAGAAGAGATGCATGAGTTCACATTCAGGGTCATTATTTCCTCTGCCTGGTAATTGGCAGCAAGAAAGAACAACAAAGCAAAAATCCTCCCCTGTAAATACATTCCTCAACAGCAGCCAGGCTGCCTGTAACAAATAACCTCGGATAAACTCCTTCCTCAGGGCAGGAAAGGGCAGGAAGGACTCATCCCACCCAATCCCATAAGAACCAGCACAGCACCCACTGCTGTTCCCATCCCTCACCCTGGAGTGAGCCCAGCAAATCACTGCAACTTGGGCTTGCATGCACTGTGATTTCCACACCACAGTTTCACACCCTTGGAGCAGAATCAGGGCAGGAATTCTCAAAAATAGTTTTTTAAAAGAGCAAGCTGATTAATCCCAGCCAGCAAGAGGGCATGCAGCGGGATCCAGCTAATTAACCCTGCTGCAACCATTCCTGGGGCTGTGCCCCAGCACCTGCACTCAGCTCTGCACTCAGTGCCTCTCATCTGACCCAAGCACAGGGATTATTAAATGCACAACTGAGATGAAAAATTGCACAAACAGAGCTGAAAATAGGGTTATTTTTGCAGCACAAAGCCCCCGGAGCAGCGTGCCCTGTGGTGGGACGTGCACCCGCACAGCGCCAGAGAGCGTGGGGTGAGCTCTGGCCATGCCCTGCCCATCGAGGCAGGGAGATGCCCCTCAGACCACAATCTCTCACCTCCCCGGGATCCAGGCAAGGCCCAGACCCAGCCCCACCCGGGGCTGAAGGATATTTAAGCCCAGGCTTGGCTCTGGCTGTCTCTGCCCGTGCCACCACGGGAAGCCCAGGGGGCCCCGGGCGGCTGCAGCGCCGGCCATGCCCTTGGCACGGTCCCAGGCTGCAGAGAGCTGGCTGGAGCAATCAGAGTTTACATTTCAATGATTTTCTCTCTGCCACTGCAGCTCATAATGAGGCAGGACCAGGAGGAGCCCGGGGATGCCAATGGACCTGGCTCCCTCAGTGAGACAGCCCCATCCTTAAACACAAACCCCAGCGTGGCCTCCAAGCTGTCCCTGCCCTCTGTGCTATGACCCAGACGTGGTCTCATCATCTCAAATAAAGAAGAAAAAGAGACAAAACCCCTCGGATGTAACCTGCTTTTCCTCACAGGAGCTGCAATGGCAGCAGCAGCAGCTCAGGAGCTCTGCAGCATCCCGTGGATGTCCTGAGACTGAACCCCAAACGCTTCCTGTCCCCAGCACTTATTCCCAGAAATTAGTTCTACAACATCCACAGAAAATCTCTCTCCTTCCCAGCTGCTCCTCAGCCCCAAACCAGCCCACAGGCACACGCTAAGGATGAATCCTCCCCGAGCCTTGCAGGATAAATAATTTTCAGGAGGTTTTCTGCCAGGAGGTTTGTGCAGATTCACTGACTCAATCAGTGTGTGATCACACTGGCAGCATTTACACACTTTTGAGAAGTTTCTCCCCAGGGTCAGAAACTACCAATTCATTCCAGCTATTTCATTTAATACAACTTTAAGTGAAAACCAGGGTCTTCTACACCCAACACAAGCCATTAGAAGAGGATTTCTCTAATGCATCAAGTCTGTAAGAAAAGGCTTGGCAAATTGCAGCCACTTTGCACGACAAGAGGAAATAAAATAATATGGTTTCTTATTTAGCCATAGTTTGCAGACCTTCTGAAGAGCATATCTTGAGCTGCACAACAGCCCAGGAGCAGAAAGGCACAGCTTATTCCCCAGCCTGGCAGAAGCACTATTTTGCATGAGGTTCAGAGGCTATACTTACAAGGACAATTAACATATTTTAAGAAGCACCTTTAAGAGAGCAGAACAACAGAAGCCAAAGCAATTACAGTTGTTTTTGCCATACAAAGAGCTTCACCTTCCAACGTAACAAAGGTCAGCCATACCAACAACTCTAATTTCTGGTTTAGTGCTGCAAATCAGCCATGATGATGAGGATGGCACCTTCCATGGGCTGTCCTGGTCCATTCCTCCCATCCAGTGCCCAGCCCAGGGCACAGAGCACCCCGTTATCCCATGGAAGGGGCACACTGGCACCTGCACAGGCTCAGTTATCCCACTCCAGGGGCACACTGGCACCTGCACAGGCTGTGATCCCATGGAAGGGGCACACTGGCACCTGCACAGGCTCAGTTATCCCATGGAAGGGGCACACTGGCACCTGCAGAGGCTCAGTTATCCCATGGAAGGGGCACACTGGCACCTGCAGAGGCTCAGTTATCCCATGGAAGGGTCACACTGGCACCTGCACAGGCTCTGATCCCACTCCAGGGGCACACTGGCACCTGCACAGGCTCTGATCCCACTCCAGGGGCACACTGGCACCTGCACAGGCTCTGATCCCACTCCAGGGGCACACTGGCACCTGCACAGGCTGTGATCCCACTCCAGGGGCACACTGGCACCTGCACAGGCTGTGATCCCACTCCAGGGGCACACTGGCACCTGCACAGGCTCTGATCCCACTCCAGGGGCACACTGGCACCTGCACAGGCTGTGATCCCATGGAAGGGGCACACTGGCACCTGCACAGGCTCTGATCCCACTCCAGGGGCACACTGGCACCTGCACAGGCTCTGATCCCATGGAAGGGGCACACTGGCACCTGCACAGGCTCTGATCCCACTCCAGGGGCACACTGGCACCTGCACAGGCTCTGATCCCACTCCAGGGGCACACTGGCACCTGCACAGGCTCTGATCCCACTCCAGGGGCACACTGGCACCTGCACAGGCTCTGATCCCATGGAAGGGGCACACTGGCACCTGCACAGGCTCTGATCCCACTCCAGGGGCACACTGGCACCTGCACAGGCTGTGATCCCATGGAAGGGGCACACTGGCACCTGCACAAGCTCTGATCCCATGGAAGGGGCACACTGGCACCTGCACAGGCTCTGATCCCACTCCAGGGGCACACTGGCACCTGCACAGGCTCTGATCCCATGGAAGGGGCACACTGGCACCTGCACAGGCTCTGATCCCATGGAAGGGGCACACTGGCACCTGCACAGGCTCTGATCCCATGGAAGGGGCACACTGGCACCTGCACAGGCTCTGATCCCATGGAAGGGGCACACTGGCACCTGCACAGGCTCTGATCCCACTCCAGGGGCACACTGGCACCTGCACAGGCTGTGATCCCACTCCAGGGGCACACTGGCACCTGCACAGGCTCTGATCCCATGGAAGGGGCACACTGGCACCTGCACAGGCTGTGATCCCATGGAAGGGGCACACTGGCACCTGCACAGGCTCTGATCCCACTCCAGGGGCACACTGGCACCTGCACAGGCTCTGATCCCATGGAAGGGGCACACTGGCACCTGCACAGGCTCATGGGCTCATGAGCTGCCTTTGCCCCCTGCTGCAGGTAAAGAGGATTTGACAAACTCCCCTGCCCAGCAGCAGCTTTCCTGGGCCTGGCTGCAGCTGGGCACATCAGGGATGTGGCAGGATCAGGGCCAGCACAAGCAGCCTTAGAAAGATATTCCTTGGGCAATGCACAGATTCTTTGAAGTTCTCCTGTCTCTCCATATGGAACAGTTTTTGCAGGCTGGAATCCTCTATACCACCACCTGCCCTGTTCCTCTTGCACAGGCTGGTGCCAGGTGGCATCCTCTGCCACAGAACTCCTTTTCTGCTGCTCAACTCCTGTTTGATTCAGCCACAAAATAAAATCCACAGCCAGATAATCCCAGAGTGCCCAGGTGAAGCAATGGTAGTGAGAAGAGAGAATGGTCTCTCCATAGCTCCTTACCAAAGGGGAGTCCTACTTGAAGGCTGAGGCAGTTTTGGAGCTACTCTCATGCTCATAATTAGGCAGAGCTATTAATTACCCTGCTTGATGGGGGTATTAAACACCAGTCTGCCCTGATCTTGCAGGGCCACAGGCATCCCATGGAGAAGGCATCCAGCAGAAGCTCAGAGCTGCTGGTGTTCCCAGGATGGGTTCCTCTCCTGCCTAAGTGCCCCCAGGCCAATCCAACACACCAAATTCATCAGCATGGTGATGGATTTGTGCACCAAAAAAACTACTGCACGTCCCCACAAGGTCCCAGAAAACCTTCTGCAAGCACCACATGGGAGCTGAGGGCACTCCACACATCACACACCAGCTCCCATTGCAGTTCAGCAGGAAGGAGACCTGAGAATTCCCACCTGGACGCTCCAAAGTGGCTCCTCAGCAGTTTCTCTCATCCTGGCTCAGCCGGAGGAGGGATGACTCAGAGGAAGGTGCAGTTGTGGCTGTGCCAGCACAACAGCACCTGTGGGATCAATAGCCTGTGGGATCAATAGGCTCTCAGCAAGACAGCTGTACTGAGCCTGGATCACCTTCCTCCCCCTCCTCTGCTCCCCACAAACAGCCTCACCTGCCAGCAGAGGCCCAGGAGGCATCACCCCTGCACCTGGGCTGTCACCTCTGCCCCTGGGCATCACCCCTGTCCCTGGGCTGTCACCTCTGCCCCTGGGCATCACCCCTGCCCCCTGGGTTAGGGCCCTGGGCATCACCCCTGCCCCTGGGTTAGGGCCCTGGGCTGTCACCTCTGCCCTGGGCATCACCACTGTCCCTGGCCTGTCACCCCTGCCCCTGGGCATCACCCCTACCCCTGGGTTATGGCCCTGGGCTGTCACCTCTGCCCTGGCCATCACCCCTGCACCTGGGCTATCACCTCTGCCCCTGGGCATCACCCCTGCACCTGGGTTAGGGCCCTGGGCTGTCACCTCTGCCCCTGGGCATCACCCCTGCCCCTGGGCTGTCACCTCTGCCCCTGGGCATCACCCCTGCCCCTGGGTTAGGGCCCTGGTCTGTCACCCCTGCCCCTGGGCTGTCACCCCTGCATGGAGCTGACCTGCAGGTGAGCTCCAGGACCGAGCCCAACACATCCCCTTTGCCTCAGGGACTCTGCAGCCTCCAGCACCACCAGGCTCAGCACCTCCAGGCTGTTGGGTTTGTTGTGGGTTTTAAGCCTTCTTTGATCTTCTTCTTGTACTCTCAAAGTCACAGGAAACATTTCTCCTGCTGCTTCAAAGGCCAGAGCTGGCACAGGGGCCCCATGCAGCAGACAGCCCAGCAGGACAGTCCTAAATTTCACCATGACTCAGCTGCACAGACAACCCATGTGGGTTCCAGCCCCTGGCCCCACCACCTAAAAATCCAGCTGCATCCCTAGAATGT
This sequence comes from Haemorhous mexicanus, assembly GCF_027477595.1. Taxonomy (NCBI): domain Eukaryota; kingdom Metazoa; phylum Chordata; class Aves; order Passeriformes; family Fringillidae; genus Haemorhous; species Haemorhous mexicanus. Next base: position 89,019,394 of record NC_082381.1, read on the forward strand.
TCCTGCAAAACTGACAGGCAAACGCAGAAAGGCCAGTGCTGAAACACCTGCTCCCACCAACAAACTTTCTCGTTGTTAAAAATAAACCTAAAATTAACAACACACACAGGTTGCCAGCAAATCCCCCCCACTTCCTCATCAGAAAGTCCCTACACAGCAACAAGATCCCAAGGAATGCCCCAGGGGGAGCTCACACCTGCTCAACAGACCAACAGGAGTATAAACCAAGGCTGCACTAAAAAGTCAACGCGGGTTAGCTACTGCTCATCAAGTCAAAAATCAATTAACCAGGCTGCTTTAATCAGCCCATCAACTGGGCTAGCACAGCACTGGGAGCCAGCCTCCCTCCTCCCCAGGGATGCTTGCCATCACATCCATGCACTCATCCTGAGAGGGGCTGTGGTCGGCATGGCAGAGCTGTTTAGCCGCAGCTTTACTCCTGCTCCTCTCTGGATTTTCCAAGGGGAAAAGATGTTCAAAACTTTGCTTTTGAAGTGCTCCCGAGAAGGATGGAGGTCATCCCGCTCACAGACAGCCCGGCTCAGTCCAGCAGGGCTCCTGCAATGCCCACAGGTTCAGGGGAGATCACTAGATCCACCATTCACCCTGCATCCCTTTGGCGGCCACAGCCCCCGACGTTACATAAAAAAGCTCTTGGCAGAACGAGTTACAGAAGCAGAAATCTGCAGCAAAGTTGAGCCCGGGGGACAGAGAGTGAATCTGGTGCCAATCTGGCAGCACCTCCACGAGCCAACCACGGCCACAGGGAGAATCCAAACCACTAAAACTCTCATTAAGACAACAGATGATGCTGACACTGTCACACAGCAAAGCCTTTTCTGAAGCCAAGCGCTGCTCCCGGAGAGCCCCTGCCCGGCGTTACGGATGTTTCTGACACTCCCGGACCGCGGCTGCCCGCAGCTCTCCCGAGCAGCCCCGGGAGATGCAGAGCGCAGCGAGAGGGCTCTCTCCATCAGAGCGCTCCGAGCCAGGCGCATCTCGCACTGCCTGCGACCAGCTCTTTCATCGGGACAGGTCAATCGGCACAGATCTCTCTGGACACAAACTCCCCCTGGGAAAAGGAGCGGAAAACCCCGAACTGGGTTGGAGGCATCCAGAGCCCGGGCTGCCCTAGGGCTGGGGTTACCCGAGTATCCCACAGACACAAAATAACGACCAAAAAAAAAATAAATAAAAAAAAGCAGAGTGGAAACAGTGTTTTTCTAGTCCAGACCTCAGGCTCTGCTTCAAAAAGAGCACCTGAGCCTCCAATTACCGCCGCGATCACTTTGCAAGAGCAAGCCCTCGGCCTGGGAAGCGTGGGGCCCGCCGGGGCGCGGTGCCCAGCCGGGCCACCAGCCGTGTCACCTTCCCTGGCTGCCATGAGGAAGCGGGCGCGTCCCATCGCACCCCTGCCAAGGGATCTCATCCAGGACTTGTGGAACAAAAAGGGCTCTGGAAACCGGACACCGCGGAAGCGTTTCGGTGAGTTACGGCACTTGTTCTGCGGTTCTGTGATTCCAGGGGCTGCACCTTCCTCCCCCTCCACCCCGGCCTTTAGGAATACAGCAGGGCAGAATTATTCCAGGGGGTCTGGGCAGGCTGACAGTGTTTTGGCCGAGCAGGTGACGGAGCGCACGGAGGGCGAGGCCACCGCCGCGACCCACGGGCGAAGTCCACCCCGCAGCGCGGAGAACCCGGGCGGGGGGAACGCCGGGGGCCCGGGAGGGGTTCGGGAGGGGCCCGGGAGGGGCCCGGACCCGCCGGGGCACGCCGGGGATGCCCGCTCCGCATCCCGCGCACCTGCGGCCGCCGTCCCGGCGGGTGCGGGAAAGTTGCGGGGCCCCTCCCGGGCTGGGAAGCAGCCCCCCCCGAGGGCAGGTGGAGCACGGAGAGGCACCCGCAGAGCCCCCCGCGCCCCTCCCCGCTCACCTTGGTGTAGAGCTGCGCGGCGGACATGGCCGGGGCGGGCGGCGCTAGGCGCGGGGCATGGGGGCGGCGGGCGGCCGGACCGACCGCCGCACGGACACACGGACGCTCCGACACACCGGCACTTCGACCTTTACACCCGCCGCGGCCGGCCGGGAGCGGGCACGGGAAGCGAAGGGAGCGGCAGCGGCAGGAGGAGGAGGAGGAGAAGGAGAAGAAGGAGGAGGAGGAGGAGGAGGAGGCAGCGCCGCTCCGCCTCCGCCGCGCCCCGCTCAGGTATGGGGAGGCTCGGCTCGGCTCCCTTCGGTCCCCTTCGGCTCGGCTTTTATTATTATAATTTCTTTCTCAAAAAAAAAAAAAAAAAAAAAAAAAAAAAAAAAAAAAAAGCTCTTTTTAATAAATATTTTTTCTTCCCCGCCACTTCCGCCGCGGTCCTCGGCATCCCGCCCAGCTCTGGCTGCGCCCCCCGGGCAGGGTCCCCCGGGCAGCGTAGGTTGGTGCTGCGTTTGGGAAGTTTTGCCTTTTATCCATCTTCCTTTCTCACAGAGGAAGAGTAATTAAGCCCCAAGCAGTGCCTCTTGGTGGTTTTCGCGTCTTCGATGGCCCACAGGGCTCTGGGGATCCCCCACACTTTGAGGAGAGAGGGGCGGCATCACTGGGGTGTCCTTTGCCAGGACACACCTGTTCCCGGGACAAGAGCATTGACCTCGTGAGCCCACTGGAAATCAACTCGAGAAATGTGCCAGGGACAGGTTTTTCTCTGTCCTCTGCCTGCAGGTGGGCTTGGGGTCCCACCAGCGTCACAGCTCCTGGGTGCTGCTTGTGTGCCACTCCTACACCGAGGGCAGGAATTCCAACTCCCACAGCAACAGCCAAAAATTGATCCCAGCCCGTCAATCTGTGGCCGTGCTGCTTCCCTCCATCCCACGGGAGCACCCTGTTCTGCAATTCATGCTTATACGGCACTTTCAGAGCCTGAGAAGCAGAATGAAATGCAAAGCGTTCCTAATTAACCACTGCTATTCTTTATCACTCAAGGTATTTTGCATATTAACTGAGCGGGCAGAAGCCACGCTCAGCGGATGCTGCTCGCTGTCACCGCTGTTTACTCATCACTGGGATCCCTCCTGCCGCGGTTTCGGGCTGTGCCACTCTCAGGCACCCACAGCCCTTCCTCACAGTGATCACTGGTGGCATCTCACACTCCGCTCCTTGTCCCCTGCAGGACAAAACTCTTCCCCTCTGACATATTTTCCCTCTTCCACCTCAGGGCATGGCAGGGAGCAGTGCTGATGTGGTGGAAGGACAGCCAGCATTGCAGATTCTTCCCTTTTCTAGCTTTGATATCCTTGATGAATAAAAAAAAAATATTGCAGGTGGGTCTGGCGGGAGTCTGGGAAGGAGGAAGGAAGGGGAGAAAAAAACTGCACCATGTCTAGAAATTGCCCTGGGAAAATTTGACAGCATAATCCCTGCAAAGCCTCCAAGAGAGCTTAGTCAGGCAAACAAAACTTGCTCCTCTCATTTCATTAAATCAGCTGCAGAAACAAAACGTGGGGCGCTGGTGGAATTAGAAGCAAAGCTTTCAGTGAAGCTGGGGTAGCAGTGATAGCCCCGAGGCAAAGCACAGCCATTCCCGTGAAATACCAGCTGGTGTCACATGCGATTCTCCACTAATCTAACACTTTAATTAAACTCAGAAACTGAAAACCCCAAAATACATACAGAATCCCTGAAGTACATCCCAACTGCTGAGTTGCTGGAAATTGTCTCTTCCGGGAGATAGAAGCTTCTTTCCACGTGGGAATCAAAACTTGTGTTGATCAAATTTAACAGGCATGGGCTCTTAAAAAGCAGTTTATGGTACCCCTCTTGCATTCACACACAAGGCACCTTGAGGTAAAATTAACTAAATACCAGGGTTTTTCCCTTTAAGCACAGACAGTGGGTTCTTTACAAGTACAGGATGAGCTGGAGTTCATTTTAAGGTCCTGGCTTTGTCCCTGTGTTGTAGTGACACATGGAGACCCCAGGAACAGATGGATGGATGGATGGACGGACGGACAGGTGATGGCACAGCCCAGTGAGGTGCATCAATTCTGACAGCTCTAAATGTCATCAGAACAGAGCTGGCTGTTGCTAAGTATAACCCCAGGTCCTGAATTTTTGCATGCAAAGATGTCCCAAAGACCTTAAATCTGGGTTTCACTCCTCCTGAGCCACACAGAAGCCACCATGTGCCACATCTGGGCACAATCTGGGGCCTGGCAGAGTCACAATACCCTGGGTTTGGTTGCACTGGCTGTTTCTGCAGCAAGGGTTCCTGCCTGGTTTAAAGTAATGATAAATTATTCCAGGTGATAAAGAGATGAATAATTAACACTCCTGCAAATAGAACTGATTCTGTCCAGAGCCCTGCAGGCCAGCCCCAGGGAGCAGGGACCAAGACAGCACCATGCCACAGGGTGTGGGGAACCACTCCTGAGTCCATCATCTTGTGATGGCCAAAAACACCCCACAGAAAGCCCTGGGGTCAGTAAAAAGTCATTGTAAGCAGATGGGTGCATGTAGAAAAGTCTTAAAGCCTTGGGAGACGCTGAGGATTCAAACCCTGGAGTGAGTGTGGGATGATGTGATCAGGGACTGGCATTCCCAGCCCTGCCACAGGCAAGTCACCCACACGCTCCACACCTCTGCCCTTCCTCTGTAGCCATGACAAATTTAATTAAAAATACTGGGAAGAATGTTTTGCAGAGACCTGGTACGTGTCTAAGAGAAAAGGCTGTGACTGTCAGGTTTCTAAATGCCATTGGTTCTGTCTCTGTGTGGCTCACAGCCCTGGTTCAGGGCAAGCTCAACCCTGGGCCAGGCTTCCCTCACCAGTGGTGTCCCTGCACTCCGGGTTTAATAGCTGGTTTGCCTGCAGGATTGCTCACTGGGGCAGGAAATGCCACAGGATTTCAGGAGCAGCAGCTAATGCTCCAGAGGTTCCCGATACCTGCAAGCCACAATTCCAGCTGAGTTTGGCACCTACAAGCCACAATTCCAGCTGTTTGACTCGTTACTGACCTGTAAGTCAGAGGTGAAACGTGAGCACTGGCCCGAGGCAGGCAAAGGCACCACCGAGCTTTGCAGCACGTTCTGCTTGGTGCCCTTTTTACTCAGTTTACTGCAAGGAGATCCAAGGAGCTGGAAGAAGATGGAAATCTGGAGGATTTAGAAACCCTTCAGTCTTGAGAGAGAAAATCGTTCTTACGGCATCACTCGCTGCTGGGGACAGCAAGCAGGTGCCTCTCAAGGAGGCTCTGACCCAGCCAGCCTCACCAGTTCTTCTGGACCAACCTGAATCCTGTAAGGCACTTGGCAGCAACGGGCTCAGCCCCAGCAACACGCTCACCCACCAACAGCTTTGTCTCACAAGAGTTTGGTTGCCCGTTATCCCATGGGAATTCACTCCTGCTGAAGGCAAACTCCTTCCAGTCTGATCTTTTAATCTTGTGCAGACCTCATGTTCGTTGCAGAGGAAATTTGCCTCCAGGAGCAGGAGCTCAGACACTCTATAAATGTTTGATAGCTCTGACCACCTCTTCTGAGTTATTATTTTATTAAAAAAGGAGATTTATTATGGTTCTGGATGACTTGAATTCACAAAACTCACCAATGTGGTATTTTTTTTATCTCTCATATCAGGTATACCCAACAAATGTCACAGCCTTTAATAACATGCTTTAATTAATCCTGGAATTCTGGATGTGCTATTATCTTCATTTTTCAAAGGGAGGTCACAATAGTAAAGGAAAATCTACATTGCTTGCACGGGCTACTCCAGGAGTCTGCAGCAGACCAGGAAATTAATCTCTTAATCATTCTGCCAATTTGACTCCGTGGTGGGAGCACAGACCTGTGACTACCTCAGCTCTCTGCATTGATGAAACTATTTCCTTTATCTGGGGTGGCCTGTCCTACCTGCAAAACAGAAGCAGCTCTGATGTCCTCTGGGCAGCTTTGGAGATGGCTGCTGAAAAGGGCTCGACATCCTGGCCACCAGCCTACCTCTCCCAGCCTGAAGCTTCATCTTTCTGGAAGCTTCCTTCCTCAGTACCTGTAGGACAAGCCCTGTTTGGATCCAAGGAATCCAAGGAACAAGCCTTGAGAGGCACTGCTCTGGTCTGTCTGGCTCCCTGCCAGGATGGAAAGAGTTCCAGTGGACTTGTCTCTCTCCCATCTGGTGACTCAGGAAGTTTTGTCTGTAAGTAAGGATAAAATCCCACCACTCTCCTTTTGCCCTCAGCAGGGCCAGATTCTTCCAGCACTTACAGCCAGAATCAGCTGGGTTGCTGAAAGACCACTGGCACTGTTTCAGATTAACACATCTCCACCTGGCCTTTTTCTCCACAGGGGGCTAAAAAGCTTTTGTCAACTTGGTGTCTGCTTTAAACCAAGAGGACACAACTTTGCAGGGTGTTTGTTCCCGGTTTGCTCCAAGATGTCTGGGATCTGGGGCTCCTGAGCTCTGATCCCAGTGATTTATCAGCACCTCTGTGCATCCATTCACATTCTCACAGAACAAAAGCAACAAAAACACAACTTGGTTTGCCAACAGGGAGCCACACTCTGAAAAGGAGGGTGGGAGGACAAAAGTGGCAGAGCAAGTGCTTAGTGAAAAATGGAAGTTTTGGGAAAAAACAGGTGAAAAAGCAGGAGCTGGAGGAAAGATGGCAGAAGCTGAAAGGCTGAAGGAGAGAGTAACAGCTGCAGATAAGCAGCAGCAACAAAGATTCATATGGAAAAATGAAAAAAAGAACTTAAAACATTTTCAAATGCCACGAAGTCTATGAGCAAGAACGGACGAGAGGTTTTACATGGGTTCTTCACTTCCCTGCTCTCAATAGGACAGAGGAAAAACTAAAGAAAGACATAGCAAGGAGCTGGTCAAGGGCAGCACCATGGGGAGCAGCTGGGTCACCCCTACCCGTGCTCCTCATGTCACCCACTGCTCCTCCTGCAGCAGGGCCAAGCTGGTGTGGGGACCGAGAGGCCAGCGAGGTGTCCCTGCTCCCCACTGCCACCAGCACCGTCCTGGGGACATCCAGCCAGCTTCTGTGCTGCTGTCTTAAATTATGGTGGTGTGCTCCAGCCCCCACTCCATGTGTTCAGTGTGGTGATCCAGGGAAGGCCAGAGAGGCAGAGGTGCCATGAATATTATAGAGAACAAACCTTTTTACAAGGTTTATTCTAACCTCACCTCAAACTTTAGCCCTGCAAACTTAATTCTGCCCAAGCAGAGGACACACAGACTTGGGACTCCAGTATTGCACAGATCATTCAAAGAATATCAGCTTTTTAATGTTCAACCCACAGTAAAATACATTCAGAGTTTTATACTTGGTATCTAAATACAAAGAAAATATTTTTGCAAATGTTTTCAGTTTGAAAGACATTTTAATAAAGGTTTACTGAAAGTTTTCTACAATTTTTCTTTTTGCAGATTAAAAAGAATACCTGTGCATTGTTCATGTCACAATAATACACTATTAAATTGTAGAGGGCAGACAGCATCCTTAAATTAAAATGTCAAGCACTTTGGATTGGATCAGATTTGTAAACAAAAAAAAAAACTATGGGGAAAAAATCAACTTCAAAATACTATGTTTCTTGTAATTTCCAATTAAATGTTTTGAGTATCACAGTGGAGAGAGTTCTTCCAACTCAAATCAGGCGTAAGCATCCTAAGAAAATGTTTTTAAAGGCAACTGAGTGAGCTAAATACCAAAGGGATGCCCTTAAGAGTCAGGCATTAGTGCTTTTTCTGCAGTGGGGGGCTTTACTTGTTGGGCATTGACAGAATGAACTGTATCTTTTCTTGGTACTGTCTCTCTGCTTCCATATTTGATTCCTCTTCTTTCTTCCTCTTCTCTTCCTCAGCTTTTTGGAGCCACTGTTGATAGGCAATTTGAGTTGTGAGCTGGTCTCTGTACTCTTTGGCCTTCCGTGCTTTTCTGGAAATGCCAAATGAATAGGTTATTTAAGCAGTGTGGGTAAAAAGAATAAACTTTATTATTATTATCATTATGTAACCTGTTAGCATTCGAGCTTAGACTAAAGAACCATTCAAAGCTCCTTTCAGCAGTTAAGAATAACTGCCACTATTAAGCAAATGCTGCATGCTAACCTTATGTTCTGCAGAGAGTTAACTGCACTCTGTTGTGTCCTGTAGAGCAGACTGTAAAACTGGTGCTTGACCAGAAAGAGGGAAGGAACAACTCCTTGTATCAGCATGCCCTCCATGCTCCTCACAGCCGCGGTGAGAGGACAGAGGATGGGGGTGCTGGGTCTCAGTCTGTCCCTGGCTTGGGCTCAGTGCTGCTGCTGACACCCATCCTCACCCTCCTGCTGAGAACAACTCCCTGCTGCACTGATATTGCTGGAAGTGGCTGTCAGGAGAAATCAATCTTCACCAAACCTCAGGACTCGAGTACTGCTTTTAGTCCCCTCTGGAGAAGCACAGGAAGTCTTACGTGCTCAGGCCTTTCTGGTGCAGGAGTCAGACACTTGAATGCCAACAGAGTAGTCAGGACTTGTGCACTAACTCAACAGAGCTGAGCTACAAACCCTTCCTGACACTGCTGAGTGCCATCTCTGCTAAGTGGAGCATATCCCAGCTGGAGCCCAGCGTGTTTCCTTCACAAGGGTGACACTTCTGCCACAGCCAGGAGATTGTTCCCAATACAGCCCTCAGAGAACACAACAGATACCGGCTCAGGAAGAAGCTACTTATGTCCCACGGACAAGAGTGGAGAAAGGGCAGGAGTACAAAAGGGGAGTAAGCGAGATAAGGCCCTTTGCCCAAGGCTTTGCATGACACCCAGAGGAACATTCCAGCTACTGCGTGTAAGGCTCTGCTCATCCAGAGGCACTAGGGAGAGCTCTGTGCAGCTGGGGTTATGTGCTCTAGCCTGGTGTCCCGGTGGCTGACACAGCGCTGTTCAAGGGATGTCTGTGGGTGGAGTTTAGCAATAAGCCCGGACACACTTGCTCTCCTGGGGCAGGAACAAACAAACCTTTCATTAATCCTCCTCCCCAGACTTCTGCCACTTGTAACAACAGCTCAGAGTATGAGGGGATGTGTTTAGGAATATGACTGATGTAAGTCACATGATGATCAAAAACACCAACACAAGGATATGTACCACTATCTTCTGAGGTCAGAATTAATGACTTAATACCAGCTGCAGTATCACAAGTCTGCTCTTGGGCAGTTTGGAACTGATAAGGTACGTGGTGGGAAAGCTTCTCTAAATAGAAAGAAGTCCACCCTGTGTTCTAGATTTATCAGAAAAAAAATAAACAGCTCTCTCACAAGTTTAAAAGATTGATCTGCAAAGGAATGACCCGATGACATGGAAGAAAAATACCTTATACGTTCTTCTTCTTCTTCATATTCAAATTTTCTGACTAGTTCAGCCATTGCCTTCCTCTCTTCAGCAATCTCTATTTTTCTCTCTTCTTTTTTCTGCACTGGAAAACAAAACCAGAAATCCTTTTAGAAGGTAACAGCTCTGCTGAGCTTGAAGGGACAGTGAGACTGCATTTGGGCTAAGTAGCCTAAATAGTAGGTTTGAGTTTTGTTGTTTCTGAAGTGCCACACAAACAACAGCAAGTGTATTCCCAGCTTATTTATTTTTCATCCACTCAGAACTGGAAAGTTTTCACATTCAGGGCTTCATAACAATATAACTAATGACAATGACCATTTGCCCATGCAATCCTCACTTTACTAGGCTTTGCTCTGGTGGTGGCAATGGGGAATTAGTGTAAGGAATGCCTGTAGGAGTGCATTTTGGGAACAGGTTCAGGGAGGGTGACATTGCTGTCCACTCTGTCACACAGTGTGTGCTGGGGCAGATGCTGTTCCCACCAGCAGGGTGTTGAACTGCCTCTGCCCAAAAGTGTGTTCAACCACTTACACTTCTCCTCCATCTGCATCTGCCTTGTGTTCATGACATCTCTCAGCAGGTGAAATCGGGCCTCCCTCTCTTGTTTCAGTTTCTCAACCCTCTCAGCCCAAACCTTATCCCTCTCTTCCTTGAAGATCTTCTCATCCTCTCTTTCTTGCTCCTTCTCCCTCCTCAGCTGTTCAGCCAGATGATCCAGATAAGTAAGCTGCTCCTTCAACAGTGTTTGCTGCAAACACAGAGATGTTTGCAGATGTGAGTAAATTAGTTCAAAAAAACCTTTCAAACCCTGAAGAAAAGAGACCATTCCAAAACCTGCCAGGGGAAAGAACTGCTCAGAATCCTCTACCTGGCCAGACCACAGGACAAACACACAGTGATCCCTTTACCCATAGCAGCTCAGCTGCCTACAACACACCCATTTTACAGACTTCACACAGCTGACCAGGCTACCCCAGTATCACCTGCATTAAATATAATAATGTAACATAATATAATATATATCGGCTCCTGTAATTCTGCAGCAAGGTTTAACATTGAGTTGATACAACTTTCCTAACCTACAGGAGCTTCTAACCACCTCTCTCCTGGGTCCTAAAAACTCTGAGAGTCATTTGCATGCTGAAGTTGGACAATCTACTTGTTTTAACTTCAGGAAATGACAGACATGTCCATTGATTCATGGCATCTCCAAGAAATAAAACATGAGAGTTTGCATCTATCTATATATGGTTTTTAAATAATTTAAATTTTTTAGTATTCATTAATTACAACAAGGTAAATATTTCCTTTCTTCTGCAGTTACAAATACTTACTACCTCAGGTCCATGAAACAAAAAATAGTTTTCCAGCCTCTATTATGTCCATGCAGTGTAAGGAAGATAAAGCTCAGGTGATTTATATACAATGAAGTCAGCATGGAGGGACAAAATTCCAGGATTTTCTGAGAGCCCCCACTTCATTTATCCAGCTTGGTAGCCTTGCTGATTGCAAAGCAGGCTTTAGAGTGCTGTGGTTTTAACAGCTAATGGGCTTCTGCAGAGCTACAGGGTGCTGGCAGGAGGAGAGGCAGCAGGCTGCTCAAGAAAAGAATTATCTCATTCAGGGAGAAGGGCTTGTGTCTGTTCTCTGTTACCCTGTGCAGTTCACAGGGCCACAGAACTGGCCTACATGAGGTATTGCCCCCCAAGCTCACAATGAAACACCTTACTTTTTTATTTCTTATCTTCTCATATTCCTTGTCGGTGTTGTCAAAATCATTTTCCAAGATCACCTTCTCTTCAGCAAGTTGGATTTGTTTTTCTGCATCAAGATGCTTCTGCCTGTCCTGTACTGCTTTGAGCCACATCTCCCTGCATTCCTTCTGCTGATATCGCTTCTTCCTCTCAAGGTCTTCAGTTTCTTTCCTTAACTGGTGCAGCTCTTTTTCCTACACGGATAAAAGTAGCCAGCTTGCAAAATCACTGTGTAACTTCCAACTAAGTGGTGGCTAGAGTTAATTTATTGCAACATTGAAGAGAAAAGCCTTGCTGGCAACACAGAATTAGTGTCATCCACTAGACCTGGTAAACCCTGAACATTTTAGTATATCATTCACTAGAATTCAGGATTTCTATCTGTAACCATCACATGCAATTCAATATAAAAACACTATTGTGCCTGATATTTTACAAATGTTTCAGACAGATAGACAGAGTAATCTCTTTAGGGAAATCAGTATCATTGCAGCACTTTTGATCTACATCCAGGGGTTCATACACAGCGATAAGCAATGACAAATAACAGGGCCGTGTGTTCCTGCTCTTTCTGTAGATATTCTGCCTGTGTCCTCTGCCTGTGTTGGGTGCTCAGAGCACTGCATCTCTACCAGCCATAAGGCTGCTACCAGTCAGTGATTGTATCTTTGTGTTCCGATGGGCACTTAATGAATTTCCATGATTTCTAATCATCCCACTTCATATTGGAAAGAACTTTATATTCCACTTCATTTTGGAAAAACGTGCGGTGAAACTGACTTCTTAAAAAAGAGACAATGACAAATTGGAAATCCATATTTGTGATCAAATAGGTATTTGTATATTCAAGATTATTTAGACACAAAAAAAAAATTCAAATGTAGCATCAATAAGTAATTCATAAGCATAATTTCTGGACATCTTGCAATTGAATGCGTGTATAAGCACAACTGCACTGAAACATAGCCATAACACAGTATGTGACCAGCATTAGCACTGTATTATCTCAGAAATCATGCTTCAGCTGTCTCTAAGGCACACAGATTTTTGTTAACTTGTTTTTAAATTAAATGTCTCTTTTGTAATGTGAATGAGTCTTTAAAAATGCCTTAGCAGGTTTGTCATAAACAGCATGTCTAATCTTTCCATAGGGAAGCAGAAGTTGCACTCCCTAACAAACATCCCTTTTTATGCTGGACATAAAGCACCCACAGGTTCTGGCAGTATTTCAGAGGCAAAGCTGACTTTGTATCTGCCTGAACTGTCAAATTCACTTTCAGAAGCTGGTGAAACAGCTTTGAAACTCAATATATATAATTTGAGGAATAGCATTAGAAATCCAAAAAGCTTTGAACAGCAAAGGTGGAAAGAAAGCAGAAATAGTGAGCAGTCTGCTGTGCAAGCTGGCACATGCCTTTGGATGAATCTGACATCAGTGAAGCTGTGTGAGAGCAGCCAAGGATGGGATCCATGAAAGCTTGTTCATTGGGGGAAAACATCAGAAATGTGCAAAGAAGTGGTTACCAACCACCCTTCTGCAAGCCAGAACCAAAGTGCTATGGCAGAAACTCTTGGCAGTACAGTCAGGATAACATGAAGTCAATCACTTTACAAGAAATCACAATTCTTAAAGGGACAAATAAGACAAAAGGGGAAGGCAGCTAATGTGGGTAATGTAGCTAAAGCAAAAACTGCTGTCTCTGCTTTGTCATCCACTTCTGAGATATCCTGGTGCACACATGTGGTCTACCATGCCAAACATGCAAGTTTTCCTTCACTAAATATTCTATCTTTGTTGCAACAACCAGGAGAATCCTTTATGGACACTTAGCTGTCCATTCACCCAGATGAAACTCCTGGTCATTAGGGGCTGCCAGACTGCAATGAAAAACTTGTAATGAGACCATCTGCCACATCCCTCTTCTGCTGAGAATGGATTACATTGCATTTTCCATACAGAAACTCTCCTTCAAAGAAAACTTTTTTTTTTTTTCCAGAGACTCAACCACTTCACCAGAAATGTATCTCCTTGACAGAGCCCCAGGCTGCTGTCTCCAGGGGAAGATGCAGAGTCTTCTATTTTAATAGTGTTTTTCTGAAAAGGCCAGTTAAGGAGCAGCATTCTTTGCCTGGGAGGTTTGGCAATGCCTTAGAAGTTGTTACAAGAAAATAATTCTATTCTACATGTTTTTAAATAAGCAAAACATTTATCTAGCTTGGAATATTTTCACAGACAGCATTTTCAGAGCTTTAGATTCATTATTGTCTCATTTTTATAAAATGGGGAAGCATATATGATGCCAACACCAGTTTCCAGTGTCTAACAGAGTTTCCTGAGTGATCATTCAGCCTCTACATGTAAATAAATGCAAAATGAAGATTGAGCCTGAGCTAAATAGCCTCCCATAATTCAAAGTCAACACAGAATACGGAACTAGCAAGCCACACTAAAGCCAGCAAAACTACAGCAGGAGAGATGGATAAGAATGATGAGAAAAGAAGGTAGTGGCTGAGCAGTTGGGCCAAGGTAGCCAAATGCCTCCTGTGATGTGAACTCAACAGCAGCCAGGTCTAGCAGGCAAGAGAGCTTAAGTGCTGCTTGCTAATTTGCTAAAAATAAATATATAAAATAAATATTTCAGCTGGGAAACAAGACTCCCCTGCTATCCTTCAGGAACTGGAAATCAAAAAACAACAAAGGTATTTGGCAAAAGCTTTAAAATGTTTCCATTTCCCACAATGCCTCTGAGAGACTGAGTGCCAAAACCCTTTAGAATGCCGAGTTTCAAAAGATGTATTTCCCTCTGTAAACGGGAATGCCTTTGCCACAGCTCTGGAAAAGAGGCTTAGCTTAACAACACAGGCTCAGATACTAATGGTATCAGTGAAGATACAAATAAGGTATGGATTAGTATAAATGTCTAGTAAGCCTATCATTAGAAGGGCCTTCTGCCCAAGCCTGAATGCAGAACACTGTGGAAATTACCAGCCTTTCAGCATCCTGTCTGATCTCCTGCTTCTTCTCCTCTCTGCGAGCGGCATGCACGGCCACCTGGGCTTCACGCACACCCACCATCTCCCGGATCCGCGCTGCCGCCTCCTGCGCCCTCAGCTCCGCTTCCTGGTCCTTAGCCAACTGCTCCTTCTCACAAATCTCTTCCAACTTCCGCTCCTGCATCTTCTCTTCCTTTTTCAGTATCTCCTTCAGAGTCTGCTGGGCCAGCTGGCAGTCACTCAGCTCCTTCTCATTCAGTTTTTTACAGTGTTCGCGATACTCGTGACAGCGGTTTCTGGAAGGCAACATAAAAGTTTTTTTAAAGTCTCAAAACAATAAGCAGGTCTGGAGGTGTGTGGTGAATGAAGGCTCTCGGCTCATCACTGCTCAAAACACAGAAACCCCACACACCAGTTATACTCCTGGTCTGACACTGATTCCTTGTGGAACCCAAGGAACCACAGAGAGCCTGATTTGATGGAGGTTTTGACATTAATGAACTGAAGGATTCGAATTTGTAAAAGAAGCCTGAATCAACTTCCTCACAAGGGGAAATGAAGAGGCAGCAGTGATTTCTGCTCCCTGTGACAGGGACAGGACCCAGGGCAGGGCTGGAGCTGTGCCAGGGAGGGTTAGGTGGGATATCAGGGAAAGGCTGTTCCCCAGAGGGTGCTGGCACTGCCCAGGCTCCCCAGGGATGGGCACAGCCCCGAGGCTGCCAGAGCTCCAGGAGCCTTTGGACAGCACTGCCAGGGATGCCCAGGGTGGGATTGCTGGGGGTCTGTGCAGGGCAGGAGCTGGAATGGGTGATCCTGGTGGGTCCCTTCCAACCTGGGACATTCTGTGAGTGTAAATGAATACGCAATTTATCCACACATTGTATACACAATGAGTATTCTACATGTAGCTGGAACATGGGGGGGTTGTGTGCATATATACCTTTTATTAACATAAAAAACATATGCATGCTACACTTATTCAAACATGTAGGTTGGTCTCTATTCAAATGAAGACTAGAACAGGTTGGTAACTCACCTGAAATCTCATTCATATTCAGAAAATACTGCGACTGTGGAAATGTGGGTTACACGGTTGAGCAGGAACCACTAGAAATTTATTAATTTTTAAAGTGAAGTTCTGTGGGATAATTCAGACAAGTTGCAATAAAAGCCTGGAGAAGCTAGAAAGTCAAACAAGTAATGCAGCTTTCAACTTTCGTTTACTCTCTGCAACTGAGTTGCATATAAAGAGGTAATTTATCTTCAGTTGAAGAGCACTGCTCTAATTGCAGATTCTGCTTTTACTTTTGCAAACAAAGCACTATTGAGATCAACACATGCCATCAAACATTATTTAATTTGAACAATCTGCAAGCACTAATTCTGTTCTATAAACAGGATATAGATTTCATTAAGTCAGACAAAGGTGAAAACCTACAAGTGTGAAGGATGTTTAAGATGTGAGGGTGTGTGACAGACACATGTGAATGCTGTGAAGTGAAAAGATATCTCACAATTTCATGCTGAATCAAACTATCTATGCAGATTATTGCAAAGGTGTTGAGGAATTCACAGAAGATATCACAGGCTGAATCATGAACAACTTCACAGCAGCGGTAGTTACCTGCACAATGTGAAATACTATGACACTACACAAGCTTTAGCTGACTATCCTGTGTAACAAAAATATTAAATATTCATCAGGCAACTACCTCAATGCTATCACCAATCTCCGTATCAGGGTAGTTATTTAATTTTCAGAGCAGAGGTCTCACCACATTTTCTCCCTGCTGGCATTCAACAGTTGCTGCCTCACATTTCCCTGGGGAAAAGGACATCTCTCTGTTCATCCTTTTGGCCAAAGCACCTAGTGCCATGGAGCCTGTGCTGAAAGGTGAAGGGCACTGACACAAACAGAGAAAGGGACAGCACTGTTGTGAAAACATTTTCATTCTGCTTGCCATTTGTTGAACCTGCCCCAGCCTGAACCCCCTGCCCTGGGCTGATCCCCCAGTGTGGGCAGCAGGGCAGGGGGGATTCCGCCCTTGTGCCCCTGGGCTCAGGTGAGACCCCACCTGCAGAGCTGGCCCAGCCCTGGCTCCAACAGCACAAGGACCTGGAGCTGCTGGAGCCAGTGCAGAGGAGGGCACGGAGATGCTGCCAGGGCTGGAGCCCCTCTGCTCTGGAGCCAGCCTGGCACAGCTGGGGCTGCTCACCTGCACAAGAGAAGGCTCCAGGGACACCTCAGAGCCCCTGCCAGGGCCTCCAGGGGCTCCAGGAGAGCTGCACAGGCACTGGGCACAAGGCATGGAGGGACAGCAGCCAGGGAATGGCTTCCCAGGGCCAGAGGGCAGGGACAGATGGGATATTGGGAATGAGGAATTGCTGGCTGGGAGGGTGGGCAGGCCCTGGCCCAGGGTGCCCAGAGCAGCTGTGGCTGTCCCTGGATCCCTGGCAGTGTCCCAGGCCAGGCTGGATGGGGCTTGGAGCAGCCTGGGGTAGAGGAAGGTGTCCCTGCCCACAATAAAGATGACTTTGAAGGCCTCTTCCAACCCAAACCAGTCCATGATGAAATGCTGTAGTTCAGAGCCAGTGCAGGCTGGTGAAAAGGGACGGTTGTTTTTACCTCTTGGACAAGACAGTAACCTCCAGACCACTGTTTAACTCAGCAATAAAAGCAGAGAGCAGCACAGGGATGTGCCTGCCATGAGCCATGGCACATTCCAAGGAGCACCCCTGCTCCCAGCAGGTCATCAAACGTACTGCGTCATTGATGGCTTTCTTATGTTTCACCACTGGAATCTATCTTTCATCTCCTGGGTGGGAGTTAGTGGTGATGAAAGACCACAACACTAATTAGTATTCATGAAAAACATATTTCTCAAATGTTTTGAGGGAAACATGCTATTATTAAGATTCTAAATCTTACTATTATTAAGATTCTACATCTTACAATTAGCAATCACTATACTACCTTAACACAATGGGTTCAAATTTCTCTCAGCATTGAAGGAATAAAGAACTAGTTATTCTTTTCTGTGATTATATACTAATCTGATATTTATTGAATTCCCACAGGAGACTAGAAGTTAATTATAATCAGCATTGTTAGAATTTTAATATAAAATAACCCTGTAATTGCTTGATTTCATCAAAATAATTCCCTCAAAGCAGCTTTTACACCAACCCATAAACATCTGCTCCCCCAGATGGCAGGTTTTCTTCCTCACTTTGCTATCCTAAGCTTCTTAACCTTAAAACTGTGCCTGGATGTGGCTACTTCCCAAAGACAGAACCTCCCCAGTTATTTATTCATTTTATGGCTGCAGCACGATGATGTTGCTGGGATAACATCATTCCCCATATGGATTCTTCTGATGTTACCACAAGAAAGAGGATGTGATCTGTGTTTTATGCAAATTTTAAGACATTGCAGTTTTCTTTTAAGTTACCAATGATGAACATGCCCTCAGGCTAGCACTGGCTGAGTCTCCTCTCAGACAAGGTGTAGCCCTCTCTAAAAATGAATTCCAGCAGGACTCCCATGGTCCAAGCCTTGTCCCCTCTGCCACCTGGTGACAAAGGACTCCCCTGGTTAACATTACTACTGAGAAGCTCTTACACCTGTACCCTCAGGTCATGGCAACCAGCCATAAAAAATAAAAAATGCCTTTTAGTGCTCTGGAATAATGTCTGACAGTATAGGTGCTCCTATACCTCAAGGTTTGAGAATCCATGCCTGGAGCACCTTGCTTGGAGTTAAAGGAAATACAAACAAGTCTGTATCAGGTTTCAGAAAGATATTCAAAAGAGTTGAAAATCCACAGGAAAAGAGAAACAGAAAATCATGTGTGTATCCACCTGCTACTGGATTGACTTGCCAGGGCTCCTGGGTGTGCCCTGGAGTAATCATCTCCAAAGGGGGGCAGGTGTGCAGGAAGAGAATATGTTTTGTACCACTGATAAATAACATTACAAAGTAAAAAATAGCTTTTACTTCATCTTTACCTCATCCTTTTTTATTTCTATTTGTGCATATGTTTTATAATGTACATGATATACCAGTACAGTATATTATTATACACTTATATAGTTGATCAATAAACATATTGGGGTGAATGTTGAAAGTTTTTACAGCTAGGGGGTGGAGTCAGAGGATTGGAGGCCATTGCTCCAGAGGACAGGCTATGACACAATTTACAGACTCTGCCTGTGGATCTTCAGTAAGTATTGTTCTCCTGAGCAGCAAATCCTGCTCCTAGATCTCTGCCTGGCCCAGGATGGTTTAGGAGGAAGAGTAACATCTAACAGCTAAAGAAAAGCCTACCTGGGGCTCCTTAAACAATACAAATACATGCAGATACCCCAAGACTGCCACTCACAACAGCTGTGAGGAGAGATGGTTTTGCTGCCTCTAAATCCTCTGAAACCTCCATCCAGCAGAACACCAGCAGTAAAAGCTCAGCAACACTTTTTAACAGGATGCTGTGTGGTGTGAATATGGCTTAGATCCCACAGCAGAGCGGGAAAGGAAAAAGGACAATAATAGGATGAAATATTCCCATAAGACTGAGTGACCCATAGATCAACAGGGCTACACAAGGAAGACAAAGGACCTAAGACATTAGGACAGGCAACTACAGCATGAAAGTTCAAGTATGTGTCACCAGATGATGCAGTTCACTGGTGTGATTCATTTTGCAATTAAAATATCTAAAATTAGACATCTGAACAAGAATCTGCATATGTGCTAAATTCCTACTCTGATCAATGAGAACCTAATTAAAGTCAGTAGAGGCTGGAGTGCAGTTCAGCTGACAGGGCAGGATAAGCCTGTTTGGGACTGACTTTAGGTTCCTGTAACTGTCCTGATTTTGGTGAAGTTTTGAATAGAACAGGAATGCAGATTCCCAGTGAATATAAAGATATCAACACTGAGACACCTACCTTTAGGTAACATCTCTCTACAAGTACAAAATAAAAGGCACTCCAGCAGCACTCCCACCAAACTATTTTTAAAAGTGAGTTTCAACCAACCAGAACAAACCAGAAGCTGCAAAAGGCAAGGGCCACATTTTCAAACCACCATGAGAAGTTAGGCAGTGTATGCACTTCTAACACCTGTCAAAGTCAATAATCCCCACATTTTAACAAATATTTACCTGTGGAATTAATTAATGTTTATGCACAAGAAAGAGCCAATGTTGATTTTTATCCCCAGCCTGGGCACGCTGAGAAGCAGGTGTTGTAGATTTCACAGTACTGTGGGAGACTGGGAAAAAGACTTCAAATAATCACAATTATTATTTCTTTCATCCCTCCCTCGGAAAACCAGATTTACAAGAATGGGACAGGACAGACTTCATGCCAAGGCCTCAGGTCCTAGTAAGTACCTGCAAGTTACTGCTTTCAGTCTGGAAGACTTGGCACAGAACTTCAGGATGCATTAAACCCTTAGCTGCAGCTGCTACTCTTGAAAAGTCTATATAATAAATAAAATAAATAAATAAATAACACTGTATTTTTGGATAATCTTAACGTTTCAGGAATCTTTAATGACGTATTATCCTAGTAAGCTTGATTTAGGCCAAATTAACCTTCCCTGCAGCCTGTTCACTTCAACAGTATAAAGCTGGAACAGGAATCACAAAAAGGGTTGACTTGGCAGGTGGAAACGCAGGGATGCTCATGTGGGACAAGGAGGACACACTACACTTGCAAGAATTAACTGCTTTGATTTTTTCTGTCTTACTGTTTCAACAACTTTCATCTTTCCTTCCTCAGTTTATTACTGCCATCTTCTTTTTAAATGGTCCCTATATATTTACTTTGGGCAAATTCTCTTTTATAAGCTATTTTTATGGCAATACCTGAACTGTTGCTCTCGTTTTTCAGCTACCACTTGTAGTCTTTCTTGCTCCCTCTTCTCCCTCAGTAATTTTGCTTGTTCCTTCATCTTTACTTCTCTCTGCTGTGCCTTTTCTTCATCTAGTGCATTTACCTCAGCAAGGTGCCTGCTCTCCTCTGCCTCCAGAAAGTCACGGAGCCTGCAATGAAAACATTTGAGTAAAGGCTAAATCAATCCTTCTGTCAAAGGACAAAGTTTTTGTTTATTTGCTATTAACACAAAGTGGGTACTGGGCTCCTTTTAACACCTCTTGCAAATGTCAGAGAAGTGAACATCAGATTTTAACTCAGGATCATTCATGTTGTGTCCATCAAGGGACTCTTACAGCACAACGTGAGTGATCCTGTCTAGGCACAGTCTAAACTCCTGATCTTCCAAACCCACTTTCAAAGCTGCTTTATGACTTCAGTTCCCCATTCATCAAATAATTTTATTTCTCGGACTACATTTGTCACCAGCTGAAAACAATTATATTTTGTACTACGGTTGTCCTTCAGCACAGACCCACAGAATACCGTGAGCTGGAAGGGACCCCCAAGGATCACCCAGTCCAGCTCCTGGCCCTACAGACACCCCAAAAATCCCACCCTGGGCATCCCTGGCAGTGCTGTCCAATGCTCCTGGAGCTCTGGCAACCTCGGGGATCCTGCTGAGTGCCCCACAACTCTCTGGGGGAAGAACCTTTTCCTGATGCCTTCCCTCCTCTATGCATCTATAATTGTATCTTCCCTCAAACGACCTCTTGATATTTTAGCATCACTCTACAAAACACTTCATCCTGAAATATCTTTGATGAGAAAATTATGTCAAATAGGCAGTTTTTAAACACATCATCATTTACTTCCCTGTTAATCCCAGCAATGAGAAACCTGGGGCTACAGAATCCAGAAATCACTGATTTCAGCCCAAATGCCAGAGGGTCTCAGCAGAAATGGCCCTGGGAGTCCCGGCAGACAAGCTGAGCACAGGCCAGTGATGCACCCTTGTGGCAAAGAGAGCCACTGGCACCTTGGGCTGCGGGAGGTGCAGCACTGCAAGCAGGTCCAGGGAGGGCATCCTTCCTCCCGGCACTGCTGAGACCCCACCCCGAGCACTGGCTCCAGCTCCGGGCTCTGCAGCCTGCAAGGACACGGCCTCAGCAGAAGGTGCCAGTGGAGGGACACCTCTCCCAACGGGAGAATTTCTCCTAAAGTTCCTTCTCTCCTGAGAGAGCTGGGACTGTCCAGCCTGGAGAATAGAAGGTGCAGAGGGATCTTACCAATGTACATAAACTCCTGAAGGGAGGGAATGCAGGAAAGACAGACACCTACTGCTCAGTGGTGCTCAGTGGCAGGGCAAGGGGCCACAAATTAAACCACGTGAAATTCCAAACGAACAGAAGAAAACATTTTGTTTTATTTTTACTGGGAGTGTGGTCAGATATTGGACAGGCTGCCCACAGAGATGATTCAGTCTCCATGTGTGGAGACAAGCAAAACCCAAATGGACTCACACACCCCGGGACACCCTGCTCTAGGTGACTCCAGGGTTGGACCAGATCATCTCAGCAGGTTCCTTCTAACCCCAGGGGTTCTGTGGAACCCATGTGCAATTCCCCTGAAGGCACATTAGATCAGGACACCAAACGGATGACCCTCACAGCTACAAAGTCACTTGACATGAAACAGTAACTGAGAAATTAAATCACATTATTTTTTCCAAAGATCAGTACAGCATAGTTCTGTTCTTTACATGGCAGCAATGTGTCTCACCTTTAATATTTTTGAAAGACTTCTAGAAAATTTTAATTTTTTCAGCTGACTGTGCTGCAAAGCATTATTTGTAGGAGTTAAGCAGCAGCTTGAGGAGTTTGCAACAAAACCCTCAGTGACACTGGACTGAGAGAATTTCTGATACTTGGCTACCCAGAGAAGCTGTGGATGTCCACAGCAGTGTAGGTGGATGAGCCCATCCAGCCCAAACCACCCTGGAATTCTATGAATCTGTGCCCCACCTCTGGAAATGTTCCAGGCCAGTTTGGACAAGGCTTGGAGCAACCTGGTCTGGTGGGAGCTGTCCCTGCCAGGGGGCTTGGAACAAGATGAGCTTTAAAGTCCCTTCCAACCCAAATCATTCTATCATTTCATGACTGTACCAAGGTACTCTTCAATCTCTTTAAAAATCAAGCAATGAAAGTGCTATGCTACTACTTCCGCGCTTATCTGCGGCAGACAGGAGGCTCCAAAAAATGCCACCTCAGCTACACAGTTACTGCGTTTGAACACATGCCACCGGGCCGGGCCCTCTGAGCACACACTGAAAAC
Source organism: Haemorhous mexicanus (assembly GCF_027477595.1). NCBI lineage: Eukaryota > Metazoa > Chordata > Aves > Passeriformes > Fringillidae > Haemorhous > Haemorhous mexicanus. The sequence continues at coordinate 89,041,718 of NC_082381.1, forward strand.
AGCAGGGGCGCTGCCCTGGCTACTTGCTCGATACCTCTGTCTCCTCACTTCGATCTCCTGCAGGTACTGCTGCAGCGTCGCCCGGACCTTCCTCTCAGCAGCACGCTGCATCCATTTGTCCTCGCCGCCCTTGTGCCACTCGCAGACGTTGCGGTAGTGGTGGAACACTCGCAGGTCACGTTCTTGCTCACGCTGCTCCTCCTCCAGCGCCCTCTCAGCCAAAATTGTCTCTTCAACGAGGTCTCTCTTGGTGGGCTTAGCTAGCTGCGAGAGAAAGGAAATGGAGAAAGCGTGGACAACTTCTAGCATCCTTCCAAAGATGTGAAGGGGCCTACAGCGAATCCAGAGATGGATTCTTCATCAGGAGCTATAGTGACAGGACAAGGGAAATGGGTACAAAGTGAAAGGGAAAATTTAAGCTAAAGGTAGGAAGAAATTCTTCTTTGTGAGGGTGGTGAGGTACCCGCACAGGTTTCCCAGAGAAGCTGTGGCTGTCCCATCCCTGGCAGTGCCCAAGGCCAGGCTGGATGGGGTTTCGAGCAACATGGGATAGTGGAAGGTGTCCCTGCCCATGGCAGGGGGTGGCACCAGATGAGCTTTAAGGTCCCTTCCAACCAAAACCATTCATGGGTGAAAATACAGACTATTAGTCTGCATGTTTTTCAGTTGAATTCATGACTGTGCAAGTACCTAACACCAAATGATGAATTCACAGTAATTATGGGGTAATCACAGAATCACTGAGGCTGGAAAAGAGCTCCAAGATCATCAAGTCCCCACCTTGTCACCCAGCCCAGAGCACTGAGTGCCATGTCCCATCCTTCCTTGGACACCTCCAAGGATGGGGACTTCAACACCTCCCTGGGCAGCCTCTTCCAAGGCCTGAACATTTTTTCTGTGAAGAAATTCTTTCTAAATTAGACAAGCCCTGCCTACATCCCCATAGCACCAGGCTCCTCAGGACCCCCAAATACGGCACGGGGCTTGCCAGGACCTCTCACACAGCACCAGGCTCTCCAGAGCCAATCACCCAGCACTGGGCTCCCCGGGACTCCTCACACAGCACCGGGCTCCCCGGGACCTCTCACACAGCACCGGGCTCCCCGGGACCTTCAAACACAGCACCGGGCTCTCCGGGACCTCTCACACAGCACCGGGCTCCCCGGGACCTCTCACACAGCACCGGGCTCCCCGGGACCTTCAAACACAGCACCGGGCTCTCCGGGACCTCTCACACAGCACCGGGCTCCCCGGGACCCCTCCTGGCTGCTCCCAGAGGGTCCCGCCTCAGCCGGCCCCGTTCTGGGGCTCGGCCCCCAGGTCCCCGTAGCTCCCCGGAGCAGAGCAGCCCCGGCGTGGCCCCTCACCAGTGCCACTTCGCCCGGCAGCGGCCCGCAGCCGGTGAACTCCCGGCGTCTCTGGGTGTGAGAGCGGCGAGGGGACTGGGGACGAGGCGGGGGCCGCGCCGCCATGGCGGACGGAGGCGCCGCCGTTGCTGAGGGGACGCGCGCGGGACGGAAGTGGCATCATGGCCGTGGGGGCGCTGAGGGGTATCCGGCACGGCGGGAGCGCTGAGGTGTGTCCCAGTGTTAAAAACGGGACCACACTCCCGGTACTAAAGTGATTTTAGCATTTATGATAATATAAAGGCCTAAAGCATGGGGGACCCGCGGGTCGATTAGGAGCATTTCCGTCGAGGATGCTGCAGCGCCGCCGCTGGGTCTTCTTGAGCAGCGATGTCCCCGATGTTCCAGGTGGAGCGGCACAAATTCACTGGGTCACTTTTCATCCTGTTTTTTGTCCCTCTGGATTGGTTTCTCTTGGGATCCTTTCACTTGCATGAAGGTTTAAGGCTCTTGATTTGCCTATTACAGTTCTGTCCAGGCCGGTTCGTTCAGCTGAGGGGAGGGACGGTGCACTTAGGTGTAATGTGGCACGTTGAGTACCATATTTCTCATAACTACCTGTGAAAAACGCCAATCACTTGTTTTTAAAATTTTAAAGGTTTAATAGTAATAAAACGGTTATTAAAATAGTAATACAATTAGAGTAATAATAATTTAGACAGTTTGAATTAAGACAATATGAGACAATAAAAACAAAGAGTTACGGACTTCCGGGTACCTTTTCCTGCGCAAAATAAGCCTGGAAAAGGACACCCGTTAACAAAGGATTAACTCTTAAAAACAACCGCCTGTTGCATATTCATACCCTTCACACATGATGCATAAATTCCATTCAAACACAGGATTCTGTCTGGTCATCATCAACTTCTTCCTCTGAGTCCTAACAGCGCCTTCGAGGCAGGAAGAAGTTCGTTTCTTCTAATGAGAGGGCAATAAATTCTTTTTCTCTGAAAGATTTAGGTGTCCCGTGGCTGCTATCTAGCTGCAAGTCCCTTATTTAAAAAAGTATCCTATATAGCATAGTTTCTATTTTAACTTTTTTTTTATAACCTAAAACTATATTTAACAAACTATTTAAGAGAATTAATATAACATTACTTTTTAACACAACTCATATAATATTCATTTTAATATTTGCGAAATGCCAATCATAAAATACACATTTTTCACACTACCTTTTAAATCCCTTTTAGAAATAATAACTAAACGGTACATGCTTAACAATTACCAAATATTTTACAACAGTTTCTAACCCATTTTTGACACTGGGGTGGCGGGGACACTGAGGGGTGTCCGGCATGGCGGGGGAACTGAGGAGTGTCTGGCATGGCGGGGGTACTGAGAGGTGTCCTGGCATGACGGGGGCTCTGAGGGGTGTCCTGGCATGGCGGGGACACTGAGGGCTGTCCTGGCATGGCGGGGGTGCTGAGGGGTGTCCTGGCAGGCCGGGGTCACTGAGGGGTGTCCGGCATGGCAGGGGCGCTGAGGGGTGTCCTGGCATGGCAGGGGAGCTGAGGGGTGTCCTGGCATGGCGAGGACACTGAGGGGTGTCCTGGCATGGCGGGAGAGCTCAGGAGTGTCTGGCATGGCAGGGGCACTGAGGGGTGTCCTGGCATGCCGGGGGAGCTGAGGGGTGTCCTGGCATGGCAGGGGTGCTGAGGGGTGTCCTGGCATGGTGGGGGCTCTGAGAGGTGTCCTGGCATGGCGGGGGAGCTGAGAGGTGTCCTGGCATGGCGGGGGAGCTGAGGGGTGTCCTGGCATGGCAGGGGAGATGAGGGGTGTCCTGGCATGGCAGGGGAGCTGAGGGGTGTCCTGGCATGGCAGGGGAGCTGAGGGGTGTCCTGGCATGGCAGGGGCACTGAGGGGTGTCCTGGCAGGACGGGGTCACTGAGGGGTGTCCGGCATGGCAGGGGCGCTGAGGGGTGTCCTGGCATGGCGGGGGTGCTGAGGGATGTCCTGGCATGGCGGGGGAGCTGAGGGGTGTCCTGGCATGGCAGGGGTGCTGAGGGGTGTCTGGCATGGCGAGGACACTGAGGGGTGTCCGGCATGGCGGGGGCGCTGAGGGGTGTCCTGGCATGGCGGGGGAGCTGAGAGGTGTCCGGGCATGGCAGGGGCTCTGAGGGGTGTCCTGTCATGGCGAGGACACTGAGGGGTGTCCTGACAGGCCGGGGGCACTGAGGGGTGTCCCGAGGTCAGGGGACAGTCAGGGTTGGAAGAGACCTTTAATACGATCCAACGGACTCGGAATTACAGTCCGCTGTAATTCCGAACCCACCACACCGCGGCTCTCCGAGCTACAGCCCGACGCCTCCTGAGCTCCTGCACTTTCACCGCCCTCTGTGGGCAGCCCCTGATATGCCTGCCCGCCCGTGTGGCAAAATGCAGAATACCTAAAAGTTTCTGAAGAAGGGCTGTCCTTTGATCATGGAATCACAACATATCCTGAGTTGGAAGACAGGCACAAGGGGCCCCGTCCCCGCCGCTCACAGTGTCAGGGACCTACAGAGTGCAGCCCCGGGTGCAGTGCTGGGACATCAGTGGGGACACGCTGGAACAGGAATGGAAAGCATTTAGGTTAATGACTCTTATATTATGGAGCCAGCCTGGCACAGCTGGGGCTGCTCACCTGCACAAGAGAAGGCTCCAGGGACACCTCAGAGCCCCTGCCAGGGCCTCCAGGGGCTCCAGGAGAGCTGCACAGGCACTGGGCACAGGGCATGGAGGGACAGCAGCCAGGGAATGGCTTCCCAGGGCCAGAGGGCAGGCACAGATGGGCTATTGGGAATGAGGAATTGCTGGCTGGGAGGGTGGGCAGGCCCTGGCCCAGGGTGCCCAGAGCAGCTGTGGCTGTCTCTGGATCCCTGGCAGTGCCCAAGGCCAGGCTGGATGGGGCTTGGAGCAGCCTGGGATGGTGGAAGGTGTCCCTGCCCATGGCAGGAGATGGCACTGGATGGGCTTTAAGGTTCCCTCCCAACCCAAACCCTTCTGTCACTCTGTGAAATGGAGCTAATGACAAGAATGGGTTCTCTGTGCCCACAGGTGATGGAGCAGAGTGAACCCACAGCTCCCAGGTCAGGACTGTCACAGAGACCTCCTGCAGCACATCCTGCTGATGCCAGGCTCCAGACCTGCCTGGGCTGGAGGAAAACGGGAAGTAAAACATTGGCTGTGCATCAGTGATTGCTTCAAGCTCATTGCCCTCAAAGGGGTCACGGGAAAAAGCTGTTGCTGAAGCTTTGAAGCTCTGGAACACACACACATACACTGCCAAGAACTTTCCTTTCTTGCACATAATCACATTAGCTTGGCTGATAGCAAGTTGAAAAAAATGATCCCAGGGAAGAAAGGTCAATGTTTAACCTGGCTGTAAAACTTGTTCTCATCCAATTAAAACCCAGTGCAATTACTTCTGGTGTCAACAATGGGATCCTTGCATGGTCAAACACAGCAGTTTGATACACATGATTTGCACACTGGAGAATGTGTTATACCACCACGGTAGTGCTTGAAATGGAATCTTTTGAGTTTATTTCAGTAGAGACCTAATGCTGTCATCCTGTTGTGACTTAGTCTTTGAGATGTTTGTGAAAGGGAAACAACTTCACATCACTTTCCCCCTGAAAACTTGTATTTGAGTGGAGGGAGGGCTGAATTTCTTGGAATTTTATAGTTCTGCCTAGTATTTTATGGTGCGTTTAATAGGAAGTGTTGCCTTAGTCTTAAGATCTACACAAAACCAGCAATCAGCTTATGTGTAAGAGACAGTGTACAAATGTGCAGCACTGCCATCTGTTTGACATCCAAAAATAAACAGGGATGTGTGGATTCTCTAAAGCCCCCATTCTTCTGTGAAGTCTCTCCACCAGCTCTGAGAACATTTCCTCCTGAATATTGGGTTCATTCCAAAGACATGGCAGATGGTTTTTGACTTTATTTTACATTAATGTTTGATGAAAAAACAGATTCTCCTTAACTTAGGTGTCTGAGAGGACCCTGGTCACTGGCTTTCCTTGCTGGGAATGTATATGGGATATAGGTTATTCATAGGATATGGTCTGTTCTGGATTGGCTGGCTTGAATTCTCCTTCCTGAAACCTCTCTCAAAGGAATGGCCCATAAACTTCACACATTCACAGAACCACAGAATCCCCAGGTGGTTTGGGTGCAAAGGGACCTTAAATCCTGTCCCATTCCACCCCTGCCATGGGCAGGGACATCTTCCACTGTCCCAGGGTGCTCCAAGTCTCGTTGGCAGGAGGGAAGGGCTGGGAAGGAGTGGAAGAAGGACAGCACAGGCTGACAGATGGAGCAACTCAGCCAACCAGAGCCCATTTTCAGGAGCAAAATCTGCACTGGGAAAATCTGGCAAGGACGGTAGGGCCTTTCTGTCCTTCAGGGAAGTATGAGAAACTGATTGGTATCAACTGACAGACAATTCCCTCTTTGTACAAAAGAAACTTTCAGTGTCTTCCTCTAGAAGGAAAATTAACTCTATTTAAGGGAACCAAAGTCCTCCCCACCCCTCAAAAAATACAATTTTCTCTGCAATGGCTGCCTATTCTCTTTGTCTGAGGTTGTGGTAGCTATATGAGCCAGTGCTTGGCCACACCAGCCCCCTTCCCTCTGCAGGATCAAATGTCCTTCTGTCCTGTTCTGTCCTTCTGCCCCTGGCTTCCCAGGCCAGGGCTTTCAGAAGTTGCCAGTTCCTCTCTGGTTATGAATCCCCCTGAGGTTTCCTCACTGGTCACATTCCATCATCTCAGGTTCCTCCAGCCAGGCTTTCTTGTGATTCTTCCTCCAGGCAGTCTTCAAAGTACTTGCTTAGGGAAACCATGACTTTTGGCTTTTTGTGTCTTTTGGATACATTTTTTCTGAGTGGTTTTTGTGGTTTTTTTTTTTTTTTTTTTGTTTTTTTTTTTTTTTTGAGGGATTTCCTGTTTGCTCAGATCCACATGACTGGCTGAGTTAGGAACAGGAGAGTCACATAAATATGAAAGTGTGTCACAGTGACATGCTTTGCATCACTAGCAGAGCTCAGAACTTCTACTAATGTATTTTAAAAATGTAAGTTAAATATAAATCTTTCCCTTGCGTCACTGGTCACAGGCAGTACCTGCCAGCTGGCACCATGTGTCATGGTGCAGAGCCACGCACCAGGCCTGGCTGTGGCAGGAATCACAGAGCCCTGGAATGGCTGGGGCTGGAAGGGACCTTAAAGCCCATCCAGTGCCACCCTCGCCATGGGCAGGGACACCTTCCACTGTCCCAGGCTGCTCCAAGCCCCATCCAGCCTGGCATTGGGCACTGCCAGGGATCCAGGGACAGCCACAGCTGCTCTGGGCACCCTGGGCCAGGGCCTGCCCACCCTCCCAGCCAGCAATTCCTCATTCCCAATATCCCATCTGTGCCTGCCCTCTGGCCCTGGGAAGCCATTCCCTGGCTGCTGTCCCTCCATGCCTTGTGCCCAGTGCCTGTGCAGCTCTCCTGGAGCCCCTGGAGGCCCTGGCAGGGGCTCTGAGGTGTCCCTGGAGCCTTCTCTTGTGCAGGTGAGCAGCCCCAGCTGTGCCAGGCTGGCTCCAGAGCAGAGGGGCTCCAGCCCTGGCAGCATCTCCGTGCTCTCCTCTGCACTGGCTCCAGCAGCTCCACGTCTTTCTCATGCCTGGAGCCCCCAACATACACAGACATTTTTTGTTCTCTTGTTCAGTTTCCCCTGAGACTGCAGCCTCACATCTTGGCTGTCCTCTCTCACCATTATGATTAATTTAAATTCATGCTGGCACTAAGTTCTGCAGCCTGGGAGGCCCACAGATGTTTTATGGTGGAGCTTTAATCACCATTGATTCATCATTCACATACCTGTGACACAGCTCATGTTTCTGTTGCATCCATGTTGCATCCATGTATCTCCCCATGGAATTTAATGGCAGCAAGATGCGAGTTTCTAGCACTGGCACATAAAATTCATGTAGTCCTTGATATTTATTTGACTCTGAGCTTCAGGGGAGGACTGAGAGTTTTGAGTTGGAGGCCAACAAGAGCTCTTTGAACATTCTGAATGAATGAAGGAGGCAGCTGATGGGACAAGTCTGTCTTTGGCCGTGGCTGGCAGTGTCAGCTGCATGCATGAGTCCAGCTTGGTCACTTTGGTGCAGATGTGGAAGAGCAAAGATAGGAGTCCTTCCCCAACCACATCTGAGCCATCCGACAAATGCTTCTTTTTACCCCAAATCCCCACAGTGGAAGGGGGTGGGAGAGTGGAGGATCAGCTGCTTCCCTCTCTCCACACCCACGGGTGAGCAGAAAAGATATTTTTCTCCTTCCTTTCTCTCAGCCTTGAAGGAGCAAAGGGTAACCACAAAAAGGGAACATGGTGTGAGGGGGGGTGAATAATTCCAGCATGATTAAGATAGACCAAAGCCTAAGAGTGGATTTACAGCTTTATTTTTATAAAGCTGCCTGTGGTCCTTCCCTACCTCCCTGCCCCAAGAGCTGATCCATCTCAGGAAACATCTCATTCTCCCTATTGTAAATCAAAGACGACTCTGACGAAGGGGAGAGAGAATGATGCATCTGACTCCATCATCAGAAGGTTAATTAATTATTATACTACACTGTGTACATTTCATCTAAACTGAATCTGCCATGCACTCACTCTTGCTCACAACTGCACAGAACTGCACTCATCTCCAATTCTCTCCTGACTGTCCCGTGACAGTCCCACACACACAAACTTCTTGGCCCTGATAAGCCAAGGGAACAAAACATCCTCACTTTGGGCAAACAATCTCCATATTGCATTCTACTTTAGCACAACACAGGCACAGCAAGCGAGATAAGAATTGTGTTTTCCTTCTTCTCTGCTTGTCTCACAGCTTCTCTCTCTTCAGAGGGCATGTGAATACCACATCTCCCTGCATGCTCCAGGTTTCACCAGGAAGATCTGTACATCTCCAAGTTGTTTTATCTGTATTTTGTAATTAGAAGGGGATATCACAGAGAAGCTCACCAGGCATGGTTTGGGGTTTCACCACCTACACCATGCCTGGCTGCTCTCAGTCACAGCTCACAAAGTTGGTGAGATCAGCAGCGAGGTCAAAATTCCCCTCCCAGCAAATCAGAGTCCCTGAAGCAGAGCAGAGCATCAGGCTGCAGCTCCCTGCAGGCACAGCTTCGGGGCTGGGGCAGTGCTACCTGTGGCAGAGTGCTGAGGTGTGGCAGGAATCAGAATTCCAAGCTAGTGACATGGATGCTTGCACACGAACACTCCAGGGAAATGCTGCCCTGCTGACCTCTCTGCTGACATGGGATGGAGAGCCATGCACAGTCCTTCCCTTCCTAATCCAACTCCAGGAAGGAACAATTTCCCTTCTGCAAAACTGTGAAAATTTGTGCTGGGAAACACACTTTTTTTCATGCCTGAGACAAGAACTGGCTGTGTAACCCAGCTGGAGTATTTAAGAGGAAGTGAAAGTAGTTGAGATTTTCAGACTTGGCTACCTGCTAATTTTATGATGTCAATAAAAGATTATTTAATTCTTTTTAGCTAGAAAGCAATCTCTGCTGACTTTAAATTTTCCTTCCTGTTATTTTTACATGAGTCTTTTCAACAGACCAAAATGATTCCAAGAAATAAGGTCATGTACTATGATGGTGCTTCTGCATCATCCTCACGTGCCAATCATGGGAGACTGATTTTCTGTCCTCATTGTACTGGGGGCACCAAAACGTCCAGCACAATCAGCAGCTGGCACTGCAGAAGTAGGGAAAAAGGGCTAAAGTCAGTTGGAGAATGAGGAAAGGACAGGTTACACAGAGGTTTTATCAACTGATGGCTCTCAAGTGAATTTGGTGCTCTGGGCTTTTTCCCAGAAGACTTGGAAAGTGAGTCCAGCCCTCTAAGAGCTGTTTGGAGTGGGGCTGTTGGAAGGGAGGTGAGGTGCTGGCAGACTGAGAAAAAAAACACTTGGAAAATACAAGCCAGTTAACTTCAGTTCCTGATTAACAACATCAAAGAGACCATGGAATAAGTAATTGGGAAATCATTTGCAGACAAGAAGAAAATACAGAGACAAATACCAGGCAACATGGATATGTCAAGGACAAATGGTTTCATGCTAATTGCATTTCCTTCTGTGATGGGTAACAGGCCTTGTGGGGAAAGAAGCAGTATATTTAATTTGATAAGGCCTCTAACACCTCCCTGTGCCCCACAGTACCTTTGTCCCCGTGGCCTGTCCGGAACAACCCCTGTGTCCCCCACCCGTGGCTTGGTGTCACCTGGGTTACTGTCCCACCTCCTGGGGGTTTAAATTTCAGTAATAACCTGGAGAAGAGAACAGGGATTTTTTTATGTGGGGAGCACATGGAGGTGTTAAGGACAAGGGCTGCAATAGAAATAGAGTTGCCAAGAGATCTGGAGGGCCAAGGAAGAGAGGGCTGAAAAATCAGATGTGGTGCAGAAAGGACAAGGCATGGAGGGACAGCAGCCAGGGAATGGCTTCCCAGGGCCAGAGGGCAGGCACAGATGGGATATTGGGAATGAGGAATTGCTGGCTGGGAGGGTGGGCAGGCCCTGGCCCAGGGTGCCCAGAGCAGCTGTGGCTGTCCCTGGATCCCTGGCAGTGTCCCAGGCCAGGCTGGATGGGGCTTGGAGCAGCCGGGGACAGCCCACGGCAGGGGTGCTACTGGATGATGTTTAAGATCCTTCCCAGCCAAACCATCCTGGGGTTCTTGGATTCTGTGACACCAGCAGGGTTGCCCACCTGGACAAGAGCAATCAGAAGTGGATGGGGAACAGCTGACTTGAATGCAGTTCCTTGGGCAGAAATAGATGATGACAAGCTGGGAGTGAGTCAGCAAGGCCGCAGCGCTGCAGGAGAAGGCAGAGAGCTCTGGTGACCTCTTCATTGCAACCCTTGGGGAACACGCTGCATTTCCACGCATTTCGAGAGAAACAAAGTTTAGTGGGAGAGAATGAGTTCTGGAAAGTATCAGAGCTAGCAAGTTGTTTAGTCTAGCAGGAGGAAAGCAAAATAGACGTATTTTCAGATACCTTGTCTCATGTGCAGAGAGGAATTTTATCTTTACAGTTGTGGTTGTCTGGTGGATAAGGGGAAATGCGAAGGCCTTTTCCTATCTCATGTTACAACTTCCAGTACAAACCACTGAGCCAGCTGCTGATTGTTTCCCAAACCGATCTCACACTGAAATCCAGCAAACCCAAGCAATTTACCCAGGGTGAGAGATCTATGGCAGGCAGCAGCTCTGGAAAACAGCCTCCTTTGAGGCTTTATCAGGTTAGGTAGTTTTTATTTCCTTTTTTCCACAACTCCCTTCCAAAGCTGCCTGTGAAAATTCCAGCTTACTGCTGTTTTAAAATCTCATGTTCAACAGGGATCTCTTAATTTTAATATTAATTTGTTAGGAAATGATGCAGAATATCACAGCCAGGGTTTGTTGTGATATTTGGGATAGATCTCTAAGGGCACATTTTGTTCTGGCAAGCTACTTTCTAGATCACCTTTAATAAAAAAAATCAACCACCATTGATTTTGAGTAACACTTTGTTCTGAAACAAACAGCATACAGGTGGTAACAGTTTTGTTACAGATTCAATTTTATTCTCACTGTGAAATAACCATTTTTATATATCTAATTAAAGACTTTCAGTGAACTAACAAGTGACAGAATTGGTAACAATATCTGGATATTCAAGAAGAGTGGGGTTTGGTTGGTGTTTTGATTGGTTTTGGTTTTGGTTTTTTAAACTCCTTTATATTTCATTTTAAATCAAACATCAGATTTTGCCCTCCCATTTTTCTTCAAACTCTTTCCCCCAGATTACCAATCATTCCTGTAAAACTAGGAGAAATGGTTTCCAGGTGATATTTTTTTTTTTTTTGCTTTGTCCACCTGCCACACTACAAGGAAAAGTGAAAATGCTGATTTTTTTTTTCTTTATTTAAAAATACTCTACAATTACACACGTTGTTAATATTTAGTGCTGTAATAGAAAATATGATGGCAAAGAGAGCCTTGCTGGTAGGAGGAACTCTGTGAGCAGTCCTCAAGTTCTGACTTTGTGCTGATCTTTGCTCTCCAAGGAATTTAATTTGGGATATGAGCTTCACCCCACTTTCTGCACACAAATTTCTCTTTTCAGCAGACAGCACAGACAGTCTGATGCCTTTCAAAGCAGCTGTAGCTTAAATTCATGGTCTCTGGGCAGAGGCTGTCCATAATCTCCCTTTCCTGCTTTCCTGCTGGAGGGCTGGTTCATAACATCCCCTCCAAAATCCATCTCCCCCAGAAGACACTGCATCACAGCGATTTTTGCCAGGAAGGGGCAATGGCAGGAAACTCGTTATTGCTGCATCCTGCAGCCCTGCCTAGGGGTGGGCTCAGCTCAGTTCGGGCTGCCAAAGGTCTGCTCTGATAAACAAACCCCTGGCTGCCAGTCCTGCACCTCCAGCTTGTTTGTAAAAGCACGAGGCTTGGCTGATGAGAATAAAGTGACATTTGCAGCTCTCTGCAGGCACTGAATTCCAATACCTCTCCCTATACCTGCTCAGCCTCACATTCCAGAATTTAGGATGTACTCTGTGTCCAAACCTGTGTTGTGGAGTCAAAGAATAACTTGGGTTGAAAGGAACCTTAAACATCATCTGCTTCTATCCCCTGCCATGGGCAGGGACGCCTTCCACTGTCCCAGGCTGCTCCAAGCCCCATCCAGCCTGGCCTGGGACACTGCCAGGGATCCAGGGACAGCCACAGCTGCTCTGGGCACCCTGGGCCAGGGCCTGCCCACCCTCCCAGCCAGCAATTCCTCATTCCCAATATCCCATCTGTCCCTGCCCTCTGGCCCTGGGAAGCCATTCCCTGGCTGCTGTCCCTCCATGCCTTGTGCCCAGTGCCTGTGCAGCTCTCCTGGAGCCCCTGGAGGCCCTGGCAGGGGCTCTGAGGTGTCCCTGGAGCCTTCTCTTGTGCAGGTGAGCAGCCCCAGCTGTGCCAGGCTGGCTCCAGAGCAGAGGAGCTCCAGCCCTGGCAGCATCTCCGTGCCCTCCTCTGCACTGGCTCCAGCAGCTCCAGGTCCTTGTGCTGTTGGAGCCAGGGCTGGGGCAGCTCTGCAGGTGGGGTCTCACCTGAGCCCAGGGGCACAGGGGCAGAATCCCCCCTGCCCTGCTGCCCACACTGGACACCAGCCCTGGTCATCGAGTCCAGTTGTTAACCCAGCACGGATCTATGTGTTTTCATCACTGATCCACATATTCCTGCTTTTCAGGGGAGCATGTGTTTGGGAAGATTGGCTTCAGATAGACCAAAACAGGCTGGATAAAGAGGAGATAGCTGTGGGTTAGCAACCCGGGAAAGCAAATCTGATGTAAACCTTTGTGCTGCAGCAAGAGCTTTTCACAGGGCTTAGTGTAACTTCGCTGGAAAGTTGCAGAAGTTTGGGGGGAAAAGAAAATCTAAAAAAAGCACAAAAAAACCACCCAAAGCACGCTGAATTCAACAGTAATTTGCTTTGAAATTTGTTCCCGGCACTCCCCACCCCCTGCTTGGAAATCTGCCGGCTCGGCCACGGGGAAACGCGTCCCGTGGGTGGGCAGGGCAGGGCAGGGCTGGGGCGGACCGGGGGCGGCCCCGCGGGGACCTGGTGCCGGTTCGGCGGCAGCGCAGCCCCAGAGCTGCGCCGACATGGACTGCGGAGTCATCACGTCCAAGACCGTGCTGCTGCTGCTGAGCTTCGCCTTCTGGGTACCGCGGGGCTGTCCCGGGCCGTGGGGAGCGGGCTCTGGCCGGGGAACACGCTGCTGGGGGACGGGCCCGCGATCCCGCAGTGAGCGGGGTGTCGGACTTAGCTGTGTGTGCTCGTACCTCTCTGTAGCAACGCCTAATTACGTGGTTTTAAAGAACGAGGGGATTTAGGAGTTTAAGTTTCTCAGGGAAAAAAAATAAGGTCGGAGCTTGTTACTTTTTTTTTTTTTTCTTCGTGGCGTGTTTTTAATGTACACTTTTTTTAGTAGTGTTTTTAGTTAGAGCAGTCTCCAGCACGTTTTGTGATCGGAAGGAAATGAAGCTGCGTGGCGGGGGCATTGTATAAGGGCTCTGCTCCATATTTGGGGCGAGGAGACTTTTGGGGAGGAAAACTGCTGAGAACTTTGTTCCAGCTATGTCCTTGGCACAGTTACAGCTTTCCAAATCCCTTCCGCGATAATTATTTACAAGCAAATGAGAAAATGAGGGAGGTTTGTATACTTTTTAGCCTAACCCGCGTTGGTTTGGGGGTGTCGGCATCGGAGGCTCGTGGCACGGCTGCCTCGTGGCAGTGACATTGGGGCCGGGGGCTGGTGGCTGTTCAGACGGGCTGGGGGTTGTTCTGGTAACCCGGCTGGGACATTCCGCCTGCATGGGGAAGTTTGGAAAACCCCCGCCATCACCAGGGACCGCGCTGGGACTTGTGTACTGCTGTAGGGAAGGGCCATGTCAGAGCTCAGGTGTGTCGGGCCGTGGGCTGGGGGTTCACGGCTGCTCTGTAGCACCTGGGTGTTTTCCAGGGATGCCCCAACCTGCCGGCGGCAGCCAGGGCCTGGAGCTGCTCGGCCAGGCTAGGCTCAGCGAGGCAGCGTCCCTTGCTCTGGGTGTAGCAGGGACTCTTCCTGAAGAGAAGGACCAGAGTTTTCCAAAGAGAGATGCTACATGAGGAGAGAAAATATAAGGCAAAAGAAGGAATCCTGCTCGAATTAATCCCTGGGGCCTCGTGGGGTGTGGTGCCGTTTTGTAAAAACATGACTTGCTGCTGGCTGTGGTGAGGAGCTCGTCCCCTCCGTCCGTTGCCTCCTTTATGGAGGCCCAGCACAGTTTATTGCTGCATGTGCTCCATGTAGCTCCTGAGCCATTGGCATAAAGGGAGCTGCAGGCCGAGTCCCTTCTGCACACCAGGTGACATGATCTCACTGTGTCTGCTTGGTTTGTGGCGATTTTCTTTTGTTTTCTTGTTGAGTAACCACAGAGAAACATTGCAGCATCCCTCTGTTTGTATGTGGAAAGCCCCTGAGCCTCAGAACAGGTGTACCTCAGGTTAGCATCGTTGCTTGGCTTTTTGAAAATGAAATAGCCTTATATCCTCCTAGAAATGTCTCTGGTGCTTTTCCTGCTGCTGTAGGAGCACTCTCTATTTGTGATTGGTCTGCTTCCATGGACTGTCAGTAATGATCCTTGTGCACGTCTCTGGCCTCTGAATTTGGGGTGACCCAGAGCAGCTCTTTGAGTTGTTTTTCATCCCAGTAAGAGCAGTGCAGCCCCGGTACCTGTGGCATTTAAATGCTGCTGCCACCATTATGTGTGGTAATCACATTCCAGCAGCAGAACTGCAGAACCTGGAATTCTGGTTTAGGAGGGTGGAGATGGAGGGACTGATTCTTTTATACTCCAGCAGAACATTTCTAACAGTCAGGGCTCTGTAAGTACAACGCTCCAGGTGATTGTGAAAATGGGATTTGCAAAGAACATCAGAGCCCTTCTCCAAGGAGTAATTCATGTCCAGACATTGCATGCTGCAGATCTTTCCCAGCTCAGAAGTGATTATGGAAAATAATTCACCACCTGCGTAGTCAGCAGATGGCGCAGATGTGGCTCTTTGACAGAAGTTATTACTTAAGAATATCCTAAAAAGGCAAAAAATCCTCTTTTGGATTTCTGATCCTTTTCATGCAGAGTGAAGTAAGTCAGATCTTCCACGGTGACAGATCGGGCTTCCTAAATGAGGTGAAAAAACAGCCTTTCTCCTAAGCACTAGGCTCAGCATTGTACATGCAGGTCGTTCTTCGGGTGAGGGATCTGTGCATAACTCCCCTCCCCTCCCCCCTCCCCAAAAAACTCGGCGATTAAAGATTATTTAATTACAAGACTACCATGGGTGGTGCTTCAGCTGTGGGAGCTCTTCCCACCTCCTCTTCTGCTCTTTAGCAGCCACCAATTAGGTGCAAGTGAGTGGTTTTGCTAAGTGGGTGCTGGCCTGCTCCAGGTGAAGATAGGGGATGCAGGTTTATCTCTTGGGTCCTAAAAGAGGCAGAGGAAGGGTCAGAGCAGACCATGATGTTCTTGGCAATTTCTTTTGAGGGGACTTTGCTGGGTGAGATGTGATGATGCTCCTTTTGAAGGAGAGAGGTAAAATGCTGGGATTCACTTCCTGGTCCAGGGGAAGAAAATGAGAATGTTAAAACTAGGTGGAAGCTTCATGCTCCAGTATTTCTGTATAATGTGTGGTAAGCACCTTCCAGTTGCTTTTAACCTCAAAGCATCCAGCACCTTGCCCCTGCTCACCTTCAGTCACTGAGGAGGTCTCTGCCTTCAGAGGGGGTTTGGCATTCACTGGTGGTCCTGGGGACTAGGAGCTGGACTTCCACCATCCTTGTGGGTTCCCTCCAACACAAGATATTCTGATTGATCACCAGAGGGCTGCCTTAGGTGTTCCTGCAGTGAAAATCCTGCTTCCCCAGGTTTCCCGTTCACCTCTAAGCAGAGGTGGGCACTTTCCCAGCTTCCTTGCTTGACTTGCCCAACAGCAGGGAGAAGCATAAGGACAAGTTCCTGCCTAGGGGGCTTCAGCAGGACCAGGGGTTTTGAGAGAGCGGCATTTGATCTGCAGGCAGGAAGTGCAGCCCCCTGCCGTGGGCAGGAGCACCTTCCACTAGACCAGGTTGCTCAAGGAATCACTATATTGCTGTGGTTCACTATAAATAATTTTTAGTGATTTGGAGGTATAAACTTACCCACAAGATAAATTCCTGTATGTGTGAATGGTTTAAAATCATTCATGCCAGTAATGAGTACTTTGGGAATGCTTACTCTGGAGCCTCAGTCAGAGAGGAATCTGAATACTTTTAATAAACAATGTATTGGATACTTTTAATGAACAACACATTGAATAGCAAAGATTACATTGACAAAGGGAAGGGGAAGGTGGTGGGTTCCTTGGGAGTTGGAACCATGGTGATTTTTAAGGTTCCTTCCAGCCCCAGCCGTTCTATGATTTCTAGCTCTTTTCTGAATGGTGAGAGCAGAGCAGCCACATGACCTACTGGTCACAGGATGGGCCTGATGCCTGGGCCCTTTGGTGTGATCCTTTTGAGCATGCCTCGGAAGGGTAAAGTTGTTCCTTGTTTAAAATTATTCTCCCCAAAATCAGGAAGCAGAACTGAACTGGCTTTCAGGAAAATGGGCTTTGCTGTACCGCATAGGGGCCTCACGGACCAAATTAAAATGAAGGTGCCAGTGCTGTGTGGTCAGCACAGGGGAGGTGTTGGGACAGTGATGCAGATTCAGAGGAACAACCTCAGCTGGAGGGTCCCTGTGGCTCTGAAGGGACCCCTGGGTGGCCAGGCTGTGTATCCATCCCTAAAGGCACTTTGGTCTCTTCAAAGGCCACCAGTGTGCAGGTCACCAAAACCACAGGTTGACAGGCTGAGAAGGTGGGGGTGGTCAGCCTGGAGATGAGGAAGTTGTGTGAAGACCATGTGGAAATCAGCCTTCCAGTGTCTGACAGGAGCTGCAAGGAAACCATAGAGGGATTCTTCATCAGGAGATGTACTGGTGGGAAAATGGCTTTACACTGAAAATCAGGGTAGATGTTGGGAAGGAATTGTTCCTGTGAGGATGGTGAGACACTGGCATAAATTGCCCAGAGAAGCAGAAGTGTTCCAGACCAGGCTAGACAGGGCTTGGAGTGCACTGGGGCAGTGGAAGGAGTCCCTGCCCATGGCAGGGGGTTGAGCTGGGTGAGCTTTGCAGGTCCTTCCAACCCAAACCATTCTGGGATTCTGTGATTCCATGTTGTGGAAGTGCATGTGGTAATTACAAGGGCTCATTTTGGTAGCTACATTTTGGTACATTTTGTAGCAAGATTTAGGATTAGCTCTGCTGTGATTTAGGTGCACCTTGGTTTAGTTGCAGCATCCAGTGTCTGAGCCTGGAGCAGCTGATTGAGAAATTGGGGTGGTTCAGAAGGCAAATATTGAACTACAGGGTGTTTTGTGTCCAGATAGGCTGCTCAGATCCAAAACAGGCTGGCACTGGCTGATAAATCAATCTGTACTCAGCTGAAATTACACTCCCTGCAACTCATGCCCTGCAGTTTGTGTATTTGGGGAGAATTTGAGTGAAAATGGGGGTTCTGACAAGTGGAAATAGGGGTTCTGAGAAGTGAAAAGGGGTTTCTCCTCCTCCTGGTCCTGTTGCCTCTGTGATTGTGATTAACAGCAGCACCATAGCCCCGAGGCAGGGGATTAAGCATTAGGAATTGGGGCAGGATTCTTTGCTTTGCATTTCTGTACAGTATCTCTGTGAGGACATCCCACCTTTTGTGCTTTGTAGGTATATGCTGGCTTTTAGGGATGGAAAAATAACCTTGGAATTCGGCTTGGGGAACAGAAGGCTAAAACAACTCTCAAGGCAGACATTTACTTAATATAGCTTGAAAACAAGCCCACTACACCCAGAATCCCCTCTGAGTGTGTGGTTTTGCAGCATGTAAACTGCAAGAAAATGTTGGTTTAGGTTTGGGGATTTTTTCTCCTGAAACAGAGACTTAGGTTTCCAGAGCCTTTTGGCAGCTGCTCATTGTTTTCATTTGAGGAAAAAAAGGGAAAAGCAAGCACTTCCCACCATACCCAGCAAGCAGCCCTGAGGTGTGTTTTGAGGGCAGGCTGAAACATGCCCCGCAGTTGTACATCCCAGCTGAATATTTAGGTGTAACAGATCTTGATGAGTCTGTTGTGGCTTGGTATAGCTTGGCTCAGAACAGCTGTCTAGGTTCTGTCCCACCTCTGTAAGCTCACGTGAGGAAACTGATTTGAAGGTTTTAGTTGGAGGGCAGTGACTGGCATGAGATTGGCAGCAGTTCTCTCCTGGGACTGTTGGTGCTGCTGGAATCGAGGGCAGCCTCCTAGGAGCTCACAGCTTTGGTGTTTTTTGCTCCAATCCAAAGCCAACTTGTTGAGTTCAGTATTTTTTATTATTTTTTAAATCATTGTTTTCACAACATGAAGATCTGAGGGAGCACAGCAGGTTTGTGTACTAACAGGAGACTCCATCCTGCCTCCAGCCCTGGCTCCAACAGCACAAGGACCTGGAGCTGCTGGAGCCAGTGCAGAGGAGGGCACGGAGATGCTGCCAGGGCTGGAGCCCCTCTGCTCTGGAGCCAGCCTGGCACAGCTGGGGCTGCTCACCTGCACAAGAGAAGGCTCCAGGGACACCTCAGAGCCCCTGCCAGGGCCTCCAGGGGCTCCAGGAGAGCTGCACAGGCACTGGGCACAAGGCATGGAGGGACAGCAGCCAGGGAATGGCTTCCCAGGGCCAGAGGGCAGGCACAGATGGGCTATTGGGAATGAGGAATTGCTGGCTGGGAGGGTGGGCAGGCCCTGGCCCAGGTATCCTGGCATAGCAGCTTTGCTTGCTCCTCTGTGCCTGTCCTTGTCCAGATGATGCTGTCAGTGCACAGTGACAGGGCCAGTGAGCACAAGCTGAAGCACAGGATGGTCCCTCTGAACTTCAGAAACCTTTTTCACTGCAAGAGTGACCAAGCACGGTCACACACTGTCCTGGGTAAACACAAATGTAGCAGTACCTGATTTATCATTTAGAGAAATTAATACCGTAAGCAGAGTAGGAAACAGTAGCTGAAGCCAGGAGGTCCCTTCCATCTGGCAGAGTTCTAAATCCAGGATGGAAAAGGGAGAGAAAGTTGTGCACGTGTGTGTGAGTTGGGGTCACTCTCACTGCTGGGAGAAACCACCTTTGCCTCGGGCCGAGGGAGACCCTCAGTTCTGGGAGGTGCCTGGTCCGTGTGGACCATGGGGGCTTTAAACTGGTTAAAATGAGGATAAAGCGAGGAAAGCTTTCTCAAAAATGCTCAGTGTCTTTCTTTTTCCCTAAAATCCTTAGAAAACCTTTTGCATCCCTGAAAATGGAGTAATGCAGCAGCCAGGGAGGACTTGAAACTGTGGCAGTGAATGGGAAGAATAAATCTTGCAGTACAATAAATCAGCAAGGCAGACAGATAGTGATTCCCTTTGCCATGCAAGCTGGCTGTTGGGTAATAAAATACATTATTTATGGAGGAAATGTGCAAAATATTTCGAGCAGAAGATTTACCTGTCAAGGTAAATCAAAACCACTTCTTGTACACAGAAAAAAAGCCAAAAAACAAAGACATGGAGTGTCTTCTGTGCTAAGGAGAGGATGGGCAGGTGTAACTGAGGCCAGTGTTGCTGGGGGCTGACTCTAAACGTGAGAGACATGGGGCCTGCACAGAAGTAATAATTGTAATTGGCAAAGTAATAATTGAAGAATAATTGAAGTAATAATTTGCATCTGACTGTGTAAAGATACTGGTAAAAAAAGTGAGATTTGAGCCTTAAAGTTAACTCAGACAGCTCTGTGAGCTGACTGTCTAATGATGAGTTAGGTGGCAGTGGTTCAGAAGGGGTTTGTGGGGCTATTCATAGTTCTTCCAGTTTGTATTTGCAATAGTTTGCCGTGGAAGACAGCCTCTCTCACTGTGTCATGAAAAATGGTATTATTTCTCTCACCTCTCCTGGCCCATAGGAAGTTTATGATGTATGAAAAATCCAGCCAGCCTGAGTTTTGTGCTGTTGTGGATATTAGTGCTGGCCCTGAGAAAGTCCCATTGTACAGAGGAGAAATGCCTGTAAGTCTCATAGCCTCAATTTTTTACTGTATAGAGGCTGCATCTTGCTGGACACATGGGTGAATTCAGAATTCACCCTGTTCTTAAGCTTCTCATTTTAACACTACAGCTTTGTTACTCTGTATTTTTAATTTTCCAGCTTTTTCAAAATAAAATCCTATACCAGTTTGCAGTAACAGATCAAGTCATAGAATCAACACTCTGAAATAGGAGGATGGTGGGAGAAACCTTTCTAAAAGTACCCCAAATCCTCCAAGCAGCAGACACTGCCTTTTAACATCACAGGTGGTAGTTTGGCTCCTTTGCTGAGCCTTATCTGCGTTTGGCAGGGGACCCAGAAGCCTGTGCTGATACCTGTGAACGAACACTAACCTCTGTTCTCAGCCATCACATAAGGTTAGCTCATGAAAACAGAGAAGTAAAGGTGGAAAAGCACCTGTTCTGCCTCACTGATAGGAAAAAAAAAATATCTATAAATAAAATATTTGCATGTATTTCAGAGCAGTGGTATAGAGGAAGATTTAAGCAGTCCCTTCTATGTCTGTGATTAAGTGGCATGAAGTATTTGCATGGCTAAAAGCCTCCTGAACAGGGTAGGGACTTTTGGCCATCAGCATATAAAAACAGTGGAACACAAAGTAAGAGGCTTGTTGCATTTTAAAAAATACATAAAATTGGTGTTTTCCAGCAGCTGTCCTGCTCTGCATCAGTGAGACCGTGCAGGGTTCTGTTTCATGGGCAGCAGTGAATATTAACGGTGCTCTGTGTGTGTTATGTGACCGAGTGCCCCCGTGTTGTGTTTGCCCTCTGTGCACCTGCTTCCCTGGCTCAGCTGAGCGTGGAAGGGCTTGGTGAGCCCAGGCTCTGCCCAAACCTCAGCCTGGGCAAATCTGCTGACTGTCACAGCTTGGCTTTCTTCTCACTCATGCCCGAGGAGTTCACTTTTTCACACTCAAATAGTTTTTCTGCTTTCTGTCAAGGGCGTGGGATATGAAAAATTGAGTGATTCTGGCACTAGGTCCTTGAAGGGTGCAAGCTGTGGGGGTGAGGCAGCTCTGTTGCCCAGCTGTGAAAAGGGGTTTTCTTGCAAAATTTCCTTTTGCCTCATCTCGTCATCTTGTCTTAAGGAAGTCACCAGCACTGTAGAGATACGAGAGCAGTTTCCTGGAGTCTGGTGAGTCAGTGGGGGCTGTGAGGGCAGGGCAGGGTCGGGGGGGGGTGTTGTGCTGGCTGTGGGTGGCCCAGGGGAGCTCCACCTTGAGTCACCCTGGGCTGCCCATGCCGGGGTTCATGCCCACACTGTGTGAGCCGGCTGGGCACTGGGCCTGGCTGCAGGCATGCTGACAAGCAGGAAACCGACAAAAAGTGTGACAAGAAGTGTGTTTCTTGGCATCATCCTAGCGTCCTTTGTGTCATTATAGATGGGTTTGAGGAGGTGGTTGACTAATCATGGGAAAAGGAGGTATTTGATCTGTTCCTCCTCAAAAGTAATTGCTCAAACTGGCCTGTGTGTTTGTGGGAATTATTTCTTGAGACCCAACAGAAACCTAATCAGACATACTTTGAGATCCATCTTTTGCAATGCAAAGGACTTGTTCTTCTAGGGAAGTACATCTTAGCACATCTTGATATTAGATCTAGGAATGGGCTGTAGATTTTGTGATGTTGAGGTGAAACAAATCCCTCCACCAGCTTTTGAATTTGCCTTAAATTCTGGAAAGGCTTAAGGGAAGAGTTCTGATATAAGTTCTGAAGTATTTTTCATCTTTGCTTTCAAAACTTGTCTCTGGGACTCACGTGCAAAAATCAGGGAAGAGGTCATTAGCTGTGATGCCTTCTATTCCTGAGTGACCCAGCTCTACAAGGCTTCAGGATTCTTCCAACTGAATCAAAAATCATGGGTGAAGTTGTGGCAGTATCTGTGGGGAAAAGGCCATCTTCCTTTAAGTCTTTTCCCAAAGACTTCTGGTTTTGCCTCATTATGCTTCCTTTTCTGCTTGGAAGCAGAGGTTTGGAAATTTTAGTAAACTTATTGCTGGTTGTGCTTTGTCTCTGACCAGAAACAAGGTAATCCTGAGTATTGCAATAACACCCACTGTGAAAGTGCTTTGTATTTGAGGTCCTTGAACTTAACACTAGACCTTCTGGTTTTGTCTTGCAGTCCTGGGGCTTTGCTGGTCCTGGCTTTAGGGGCCTTTTGTGAATTGACTTCATAATTTATTTATTTTTTTCTTAATTTGTGGCAGCCTTTTACTTGCAGCAAGGTCTTTCTTAGCTCCCCACAGCTGGGGAGCTTTGTTCTTTAGCATGTCCTGTGCTGCTTCCTTTGCATTGCCTTTTGAGCACACTGGAAATGGATGGAAAATGAAGTATGGATGAAAAATGAAGACTGTTTCTCCACCATGGTGGAGAGGGACTTTGGAAAAGACACTAGAATGACAGGACAAGGGGGAATGGCTTCCCATTGCCAGAGGGTGGAGTGAGTTGGGATATTGGGAAGGAATCCTTCCCCTTGGTGGTGGTGGTGGTGTTGAGGCCCTGGCATAACGTGGCTTGCCTCTCTGTGACTGTCCTTGCCCAGATGATGCTGGGCAAGGACAGTTTCAGAGCAGAGAATAGGTGGACAGACACATGCATCCAGCCTTCCACGCCAGAAATACAGGATAGACTGTTTGAGTCAGGCACCTTCATTCTTTTTGTGCAACTGAAGGCAAAGGAGGATGAAGGTGTCGTGTCCCCACCTCCACCTTTACTGTGGCAGCAGCTCTCTGGCCACAGAGAGAAACAAACAACTTTCCCAGAACTATGCCTGGGAAAGACTGTGAGAAGATCAGAGAAAAGAATGATAAACAATTCTTGTCTTCGCTTGCTGCACCTGTTGTTGTGAACATGTGGAATGTGTAACCAAGATTTGTTTACCAAACGGTTTCTTAATCAGCCAATGCTGATGGTGTTTGGATTGGAGGACTAATCAATTCCACCTGTAGCAATCTAGGGTATAAAAAAACAATGGTTTTCCTAATAAATTAAATTATCAGCTTTCTGTGAATACATGGAGTCTGTGTTGCTTATTACCCAGCTGGGGGCCCATTGCTGTGGCGCTTTACTGCTGCTGCCATTCCAAGGACTTTTCCTCCCCCACTTTCAGTTCAGGAACAGAGTGTTGAGGGATAAGATGAGGTTGCTCCTCCTCAACTCCTCGCTCCTGTGGTGAAATGAGAGGGCAGTGGTGCCCTTTGAGATAAAGTTATCTCATCCTTTCCCTGCATCCCTAAAAAGGTGGGACAAGAAAAAGCCACAGTCACCCAACACCTGCAGACTGGGAAATAGGAAAGAGATTTCCCTCAAAGAGAGGAAAAATGAAAGGAAGCTTTATCAACACTTTAATCATTAGCATATCTGAAAACCCAGTGCATGTGGAGAAGAAAAACAAGCAACCTGTTGAGAACTTGGTGATCCTATTCCTTTTCCTGATATCCCACTTTGCAGAGGACCTGCTGCATCTGAGCCCCAGTGCAGCAGGACCTTGCAGGTCCTGTACCAAATGTCTGGCTTCATCACTTGGTGCATCTGACCCCAGTAATTCTGGGGTGCAGACAGCATCCAGGAATGCAGGATTATGGGATAGGAGCTGTCTGAAACAAAGGGTGTTTCTGCACTTGGAGGTAATTGAAGGGCAGGCAGCAGACCTGGCTGGAGGGGAAAGAGCCAAACAAGGTCAAGGAATTAGCAAATCCTAGCTCCAGCACGAGGAGTGTTTGATTAATTAAAATGTACAGTGCTGGGGAGGTAACAAACTGCTCCAAGGCTGTGTGATGAAGTCCTGCTGTGACCTGTTGAAAACAATCTGGCTGATTTTCCTCAAGTTTCCAGAATGTGAATATGGGGGGTGCTGCATTTTCCTTGTGCTGCAGGATTACAGAGGGTGGATGAGCCATCCTGACTCTTGAGAGAATTTTTTTGGGCCATCAGTAAAGGCATGGCTGAGCCTTTTGGTGTTGTTTCTAGGGCTATACCCAGTCGAGTGGGTAAAAGTCTTTGGTCACCAGTGCAGCTGCCACTGGTGCACTTTACCTTGGCCTCAGTCACCAAAACATCCTTCTGGGAGAGAGATTATTTTAGAGGTTGCAGAAATCTGTTTCCTCCAGGAAAAGGAGGGACTGTTTTGCTGAGTCTAGGTACATTTGTGCCTGCCTTAGTGGTCAATGAGAATGCAAAGGATGAGTTTTTCTCAAAAAGAAAAACCCGAAAAACCAAAACAAACAAACAAAAACCAAAACCAAAACAAACAAAAACTCAACCAACAACAACAACAAAAAAAAAACCTAGCAAAACCAACCCCTGTGGTGATCTGGTTCCTGCTAATGCAGCCTTGGTGGGATGTAGTGTGAGCTTAGCATTCTGCAAAGACACTGATGCAAGTCTACAGACACCAGCCTTTCTCCTAAGCTCCTGTGGTGCCTTATTAGCAAGGGAGCTATACAGTGAATTTTGCCTCCTCTGTGTTCAAGTTTGAATGCCTAGATTAGGTAATAGTTTCAGATTCCGCGTTCCTTTCCATCTAGTTCTTTGCACACTGTAGCCATTATTTCTAAAATCTCTATTAGAAAACAATCCCTTATTAGTTTCTATGTCAGAGGCTTTTATAAATAGCTGCTTATCACTTTTCTTTACTGCATTTCAGGCGGCAGCTGCCGGCCTCAGCTATGTTGGGGCGTATGTCATCAACACCTACCAGAGCTACGACAACTTTCTGCAGGACAAGCACGCCCTGCTGCCAGCCGTGATCATAATTTGCGCAGCTGTGGTGATGTTCGTCATCGGGCTGATCGGCTGCTGTGCCACCTTCCGCGAGTCTCGGGTCGGCCTGGGGCTGGTGAGTGTCACCGCGGGGTCGCTGCCACAGTCTGCGGGTGTCGCCTGCCTCCCGCCGGCCGGGGCGGTGCTCGGCCGGACCTCGGGAGGTGAACAGAGGGAAAGGCCGTGGCGATATGCACTGCTGGTTTGTGTGAGTCACCTACACCTGGGATGTGCGGCTGGCTCAGGGAAGATGAGTGCAGGAGCAATTTTTGTGGAGTGAGCTGGTGAAGGAACAGGAGGAAATACGAGTTTCTAAGCAAGCAAACCAGATGTGTATCAGTTTTTCTGCAGACTTTAATGCTCGTGCCTTGACTGCTCACAGAATTACTTTTAAAAATCCAGAAAGGTTCACTTAGAGTCGCTTCATGCCCCAGGTCATGCCCTGAAGGCAATGTGAGCCAACGAGGAGTGCACAATGTACCTAACTCAGCTGCTGGTGTATCTGTGCACTCTCCCCTTTGACATCTACCTTGTGAAGTGGTCCACAGGCTCTTCACACAGGTCACGCCGTGGCAGTGTTCAGGATCAGGCACAGAGCCTGTGGAGCCACAGTCATCGTCCCAGCCACACACAGCAATCCCCAAAACATTTGGGTTGGACAGTTCCACCTCTTTTCCATAGGCAGGGACAGCTTCCACTAGACCAACCAATACAACCAGCTTGCTCCAAACCCTGTCCAACCTGGCCTTGAACAATTCCAGGGGTGAGGCAGCCACAGCTTCTTCTGTTCTAAATTATCTTCTGGGAACTATTTTGATTGGAGAGGCAATAAGAGATAATGATCACTTACTGCTGTAAATTAATGTGAAGTGTATGGTGC
This sequence comes from Haemorhous mexicanus, assembly GCF_027477595.1. Lineage (NCBI taxonomy): Eukaryota > Metazoa > Chordata > Aves > Passeriformes > Fringillidae > Haemorhous > Haemorhous mexicanus. The sequence goes on from NC_082381.1 coordinate 89,067,513, forward strand.
AGTTGAATTTGAGTGCTCTGGGATTTTCTCTTACTGTCTCTCTTTTTTATTTTCAGTTCTTGGCCATTATCCTGGTTATCTTCATTGCTGAAGTGTCTGCTTTTGTCTTGGGATTTGTTTACAGGGAAAAGGTAAACAAAGAATTAGCATCTCTGTCCCAACATAAAAGCAAAGAATAGATCTTGCATTATTTGATCATTCCAATTTATCTGGATTTTTTTTAATTCATCCCCTGTCCTGCAACCTGCAGAGCAAATGGGAATGAGGATGTCTTTGTTGGGAACACAGTGACTATATAAAGTACCTGGCAGATATCACAACAGTCTCTGAGTTGGATTAAACAGTTGTTGATGTTTCCCAAAGGAAGGCTTTTCCACCAAGGGTGGCAAGCTTCTGCCCAGGAACATGATTCTGGCTTAGTGCCACCTGAATTTTGTCTAAAACGTTGCTTGATTTTTCTTATTCCTTATTTCACCCCTTGAATTATTTGGGCTACAGATCTTTTGCAGTTTCTACCTGCAGATAAAGTGCTCACCTCTCACATTAAAACCATCTGCATTGTTTTTCTCTGTCTAAACAGGTAAAAACTGATGTGCAAGGTACAATGCGCTCGGTCTTTGAGAAGTATGATGGCAAAAACCCAGAGTCTGTAGTTGTGGATTACTTGCAAGAACAGGTAAGAAAATATTGAAGCATTGTTTGGGAAAGAACAGTTGGGTCCTGAACAAGGAATTTACTCTGGGAAAGGTGGGGAGAGGATGAGTGGGGCAGTGTCCCGGAGCTTGGCTCTGTGTTTAGCATCCAATTATCCAAGGCAGCTGAGGGTGCTCGTCACTTTTCAGAGCTGGTGTGTCCAGGCTGCAGGTGTGGCGTTCATGTAGTCAGGGATGTGGTTGATGTGAGTGACATTTGCATCACAGCAATGAGTACATTTGAATAGCTGCTGCTGAGAACAACACTCCATAAAATAGCGAGATGATGGAAGAGTCTGCCCTGCAACGTGTGGCCTTCCTGTTGGAGCTTTCACAAAGAATGAACCAAAAGGGATGTAATAATGTGTGGAGATTGATTTATTACATCTGTGTTTTCCTGAAGCACCGCTGCTTGCAAATTTGCTGCAAACTACTGGCAGCTCTGGCTATGCGTAAGAGAGGTTTAACTCACCATGAACATTCATCTATATGAACATATATTATATATGTATAATGTAACAAGTAATACATATGTATAATGGTATGTAACAGTAACTGCTGTGTCACTGTTCTGTGTTTGGTAGCTTCACTGCTGCGGTGTTAAGAACTACAGCGACTGGACAACCACCCAGTGGTTTAATTCCACTGGGAACAACAGTGTTCCTCAGAGCTGCTGTCAGCAAGAGGCCAAGAACTGCACTGGGCACCTGGATCAGCCGCAGGAACTCAACACAAGGGTGAGGATGAGGGGCTCAGTGTCACAGTGGGCCATGTTCATTTTCAGCCAGGTGGAACTGTGGAGGGAAGCACACCAGGCAGAGTTTAGGGATTTGCCCATAGCTGTAGTTGTTTAAACAGATCTGTGGCAGGGAAACAGACTCATCTGGGATTGATCACGCTGAATCTGGAAGATGACGATGTTCTGAGGGCTGGAGTCCCTCTGCTCTGGAGCCAGCCTGGCACAGCTGGGGCTGCTCACCTGCGCAAGAGAAGGCTCCAGGGACACCTCAGAGCCCCTGCCAGGGCCTCAAGGTTGCCTGTAAGGGAGATGAGGTAAAATGTTTTAGCAGGGCCTGTTGCAACAGGACAAGGGGTAATGGTTTTAAGCTAGAAGAGGATCAGTGTAGATCAGATATGAGGTGGGCAGGCCCTGGCCCAGGGTGCCCAGAGCAGCTGTGGCTGTCCCTGGATCCCTGGAAGTGTCCAAGGCCAGGTTGGATGGGGCTTGGAGCAGCCTGGGACAGTGGAAGGTGTCCCTGCCCATGGCAGGGGTGGAGCTGAATGATCTTTAAATTCCTTCCAACCCAAACCACTCTGTGATTCCAAATTCCATACCAAGTTTTCCAGTCTAGGGCATAAAGCCCTAAGCTGGCTTTTATAGATACTATTGATGGCCATTCTGGCTCTGAGTTTTGGGCTCTTGTTTAAATGACCAGAGCTAGAGGAAATTCAGATGCAGCAAATGTCAGTAAATTGCAGTTTGTCAGTGCCTCTCCTCATGCAGGAGGAAATAAGCCATCAGGTCTGGAAGAGAAGAATGGAGTTCCTCAGATCTGCAGTGTGGTTTAGACAGGCCTTACCAGGTCCTGCTTCCTTGGGACAGCTGAGGGGGAAATAATAAAAACTTCAGTCTGGATGAACACCTTTTAACACGTTTTTACCTCTCTCTTTCATGGCAGGGCTGTGCACAGGAGCTGGAGTCTGGGCTGCAGAGTGTTTTCAGCTATGCCATGCTTGTAATCCTGGGATTTGCCATCGTAAAGGTAAACACTCCTGTCTCTTCCCTCATGGAAATAGTACTGTTTTCCCTTGGATCTTGGGTCTTCTTCATCTCCACTGTCCTAACAGCCTACAGCCTTCTTCTGCTTCTGGAGTAGACTCAGTCTTCTGTTCCTCACTTGTGTTTTTCCCACTGTCTCTGTTTCATCTGCCTCACAATGATGGGATTCAAAAGACAGTAGGGGATTTGGGATGGAAATTCAATGTGGAATCCATTTTATCATAGTCACAGAATCTCAGGATGGTTTGGGTGTTAAGGGACCTTAAAGCCCGTCCAGTGCCACCCCCTGCCATGGGCAGGGACACCTTCCACTGTCCCAGGCTGCTCCAAGCCCCATCCAGCCTGGCCTTGGGCACTCCCAGGGATCCAGGGACAGCCCCAGCTGCTCTGGGCACCCTGTGCCAGGGCCTGCCCACCCTCCCAGCCAGCAATTCCTCATTCCCAATATCCCATCTGTGCCTGCCCTCTGGCCCTGGGAAGCCATTCCTGTCACTCCTTGTCCAAAGGTGTGCTTAAATAGTTTGGAGAACTCATTTTATCCCCAAACAATCCTAGCCTTTCACTGAAATTTCCCCCATGGCAAGATAAATATTAATTAATGTGAATGTACTAATTAATGGAACAAAGCAGAGAGGAAACACTCCAGCCAGAACTATTACTGGGAATTGGTATGCAAAAATAACACTTTATGCAGATGTATTTTTAAATGAGTTTTTTTCAAATGATGAAGTCATCTGCTGTGTAGGTGTTTAGTCTGACAACTGAAATAGGAACACAGCAGGACCAAGTCCCTTGTGCACTCCCTCTTTTCCAGTTCTTTGCCATGCTGAGCATCTGCGTGCTTACTTGCAAGAAAGAAGAAAGTGGATATCAGCCTCTTCACACAATGGCGTTTGCTTAATAAACTGAGAACAGCCTTGCTTCCTGATGATGAAACTGACTTGTGATCACACCACAGTTTTCTGAAACGTTATGCTAAGTTTGGACCTGTGACTACAGGTAGCACTGGGTGGTGTAGTAGGCTCCAGAAAGAAACTTTATTCTTCCCAAAAACGTGCAGCAGAAATTTTATCTTTTAATCAAAAAATTGGTGGAGACCTCAGGAGGGGTTTCAGTTGCCTGCACAAACCTCAGATCCTTCCCATTATATGGTTAAAACAACAAAAGAAACTTGTAAATGCCAGGTTTAAATACTCTTCATAAGCATGGGGATCTGTAGTATGTTTTTTTTTCTATATTTGATTGAGCAGTTTCAGGTTTTTTCCCCTTCTTTATGTCACATGTTGTAATTCTGTTTGCTGCAAAGGTTGTTAGTGCAAGACAGCCCCACACTTAAAGTCTCGAACAAGCATTAGTGTGGTTGGTGGGAGCAGCTAGCTCAAAACCCCAGGTTCTGAGCTTTTGGGCTCAAAAGTCTCTCTCTTTGGTTTGGTTTTAATCTCTAAATTATTGACATTAAAAATTCTTTATGAAGCAGGGCTTTTGAACATTTTCTTCCTCCTTTTTCTGTGGTTTGCCTGGGGGAACTAATGCCACATTCCCACCCTGACCATGCTTCTCTGTAAAAATATTAAAAAGATACATTCTTGTACTAAGCAATTTCAATAATGTGCTGTAGCGCTGCTTTTGCACATTTCAGTTCTCCTTAGTTCTGCTGGACACAGACTGGATTGTATGCTTGCTTTAACACAATCCTTCTGAAACTCGTTTGTATGTTAATCTGTTTATAAGCTCTTCAGAATTTTGGGGATAGAGAACAGAGAGAACTGTGAGCTTTTATGTATCAGGGAATTGTGGAAAAGCAACAGAAATTCTGCTGATTCCTTCCTTGGAGAGATAAGCAGCCCGTCCTTAGTAAAATAAACCTTTATATTTGTGGCTAAAAAGAAAAAAAAAAAAATCTTTGGATCAGTGTAAACTGTTTAATTATCTCCATCCCTACCCGAAGAGAAAAAAAAGCAGCAATGGTTGGCAATGTCCTACAGAAGACACACTAGCACGAGCATGTGTATGTTGAAAACTTGAATTTTTATTGAGGGCTTTGTCTTCTGTTAAATGCTGAAATAAACTCAATTTATACAACCAAGTAATAAATAGTGAAGCGGTTGTTTGTCGATGCTATCACAATTTTCCTGGAGGGAGTGAAGTCCTCAGGGGTGGAACCCGACCGAGGGGCTGAGGGCGCTGCCTCAGAGAGATCCCGCCCGGCTCCCTCAGCAATTCCGCCTTCCGCCCTTTTTTCCGGCTCCCCTCAGCGGTCCTGCCTTCCCTCCCCGCTGTCTTCAGCGATCCCGGCTCCTTCTCACCCGGCTCCGTTTAGCAATTCCGCCTTTTGTTCCCGCTCCCCTCAGCGATCCCGCCTCCCTTCGCGCCCGATTCTCCTCAGCGACCCGGCCTCCCTCAGGGATCCTGCTTTCCCTTCCCGCCCCCGGTTCCCTAACTGATCCCCTCAGCAATCCCGCCTGCTGCCCTTCCTTCCCGTTCCCCTCAGCAATCCCGCCTTCCTTCCCATTCCCCTCAGCAATCCCACCTTCCGCCCTTCCTTCCCGTTCCCCTCAGCAATCCCGCCTTCCTTCCTGTTCCCCTCAACAATCCCGCCTTCCGCCCTTCCTTCCCGTTCCCCTCAGCAATCCCGCCTCCCTTCCCGTTCCCCTCAACAATCCCGCCTTCCGCCCTTCCTTCCCGTTCCCCTCAGCAATCCCGCCTTCTTTGCCGCTCCCCTCAGCAATCCCGCCTCCCTTCGCGCTCGGCTGTCCTCAGCAACACGGTCTCTCTTACCGCCTCCCTCAGGGATCTCGCTTTTCCTTCCCGCCCGGTTCCCTGACCGCTCCGCTCACCAATTCCGCCCTTCCTTTCCATTCCCCTCAGCAATTCCGCGTTTCTCCTCGCCTGGCTCTACTCGGCGATCCCACCTTCCACCCTTCCTTGCCGCTCTCCTCAGTGATCCCGCCTCCCGTCCGCTCTCCTGGCCTTCCTGCCCTGCTTCAGCAGTCCTCCACCTTCCCTTCCCTTCCCTTGTTCCCGCCTTCCGTCTCGTCCCCATCCCGCTGTCCTTTGACTTTCAGGTTTTTTCTCAGCTTTTGTAAACGTAACTTCTGTGAAATTACTTGTGTGAGAGGAGTTTCCCTAGTGAAGGAAAAAAGCCGTTTCAACCCGTGCGTTGAGATTACATCACCCAAATAAATATGCATTAGGTGGGCGTGATCACCTGAATTTTACTGTTAACAGATGTAACTTTTTACCCCTTGACAAGCTGATTAGTGGGAACGTCCTCCTCGCACGCTGCGCTGAATAAACAACGTCTTTCTGAGATGAACTCTTGTGTCTGTGTTCACAGAGCTCCTAAAATCGACAACAGCCTCCACGCTCCCGCTCCCCTCAGAGTTCCCGCCTCACGCCCTTCCTCCCAGTCCCGCCAAAATCACAGAATTATAGTCAAAGGTTGGAAAAAACCTCTGAGATCGTGCCCAACCCTTTGTCATTCAGACCACAGCACTGAGGGCCATGTCCATGCGTTCCTTGGACACCTCCAGGGATGAGGACTCCAAACCTCCCTGGGCAGCCCCTTCCAATGCCAGAACGCCCTTTCCATGAAGAAATTCCTCCTGAAGTCCAACCTGAGCTTCCCATGGCATATCTTGAGACCATATCCCCTTGTCCTGTCACTGGTTATCTGACAGAAGAGACCGACCTTCACCTGACCCACAACCTCCTTTAGCGCCCGGCATTGCGCCCTGAGTTCCCCTCAGCGATCCCGCCCTTCCCGCCCGGCTTTTCCTCAGCGCCGCCCCCGCTCCGCCCTTTCCGCCCGCCCCGAGCGCTCCCCTCAGCGCGCACGCGCCCTCCGTGCCCTCCCCAACGCCCGCCCGAGCGCGGCGGATTCAAATCGGGGCTCCACCCGAGCTGTGCTAGCCGCGTCCGAGCGTCCTCCTCCCCCTCCTGAGGGAGTGGGACCAGGACGAAGGCCGGGAAGCACTAGTGCTGGGCCTGGTGAAACCCGAGGAGAAACGGGCGCTGCCGCCGGGCGCACGGGTGAGCTCGATCCCCTCAGGGCATCCCAATCCCTCTCGGAGGGTCCCGGTTCCGCGCAGGTACGGAGGGTGGGGGAGGCGGCAGGTCTCTAAGAACGGATTTAGTAAGCGCGGTAGTTGATAGTATTTTAAGCCAAAAGCGAAAAAAAGCCGTTTTTAAAGTTTCCAAGTGTGAGCCGCCGGAGGGAGCTATGTGAGCGCTCAGTGCCGGGCCACAGTGTTAAATGCGGGTTTTTGTCACATTGTATAATTTTTTCTTTTCATCAATTCCTGTCTATAATAGGGTTAATAATTCTATTATTATAGACAATATAGTAATCGATATATAATGCTCTTTTTGATGCCTCCAGACTTCACTAATAACTCTGCTTTTTTTTTTCTTAATTACGTTTTTAAAAAAGCACCCCAATTTAAACATCAGTCATCTGATGTAGTCTCCCTGAGAGAGTCTTCTAAAACTGCCTCATACACACCAGGTGTTTCTTGGTTTTTGCAGTAAATTCCAAGTCCTTTTTTACTGCACACTTCAATGTAATAAGGATGCTCGCAGTCTTGTGAGGAATCGCTGAATGATATCACACTGCATTTATCTCCAGAGTTCTGGGAAACTTATTGCCTTGTCTAGTGCCACTCTTTGCTTCCTTTCCTGCCTTCAATTTAGTAAGATAAAAGAGAATTACTCCATTTACTGTTTCATTTATGCTCCCTTTGCTTCTTTGACAGATCAGCATTCTTCTAAAAATTCTGCTTTTGTAGGCAATGTTTGCAACTTGGGTCTTTGGTAAATTCCTGCCTTCATTTTTGTTCTCCCTTAGTGTGATGATGAAGAATATGGCATCCTCAAGCCTGGAAGATTTATGTTTCCACATCAATATGAAGATTTCAAATATTAAAAAGTGTCTCCTATTGAGAGACATAGGTAACAAGAGCAACAGTGGGGTTTGGCTTGCACTTCACTCCAGGAAAGACACTGAGGGGCTGGAGCCCCAGGAGGGCTGAGGGAGCTGGGAAGGGGCTGAGCCTGGAGAAAAGGAGGCTCAGGGGGGCCCTTGTGGCTCTGCACAGCTCCTGACAGGAGGGGACAGCCGGGGGGTCGGGCTGTGCTCCAGGGAACAGGGACAGGAGGAGAGGGAACGGCCTCAGGCTGGGCATGGGGAGGGTCAGGGTGGGCACCAGCAGGAATTTCCCCGTGGAAAGGGAGGTCAGGAATCCACCCAGGGAGGTGTTGGAATCCCGATCCCTGAAGGGATTTAAAAGCCATGTGGCTGTGACACTTGGGACACAGGTTAGTGGTGGCCTTGACAGTGCTCTGTGGGACCTGGTCTTAGAGGGCTTTTCCAAACTAAGTAATTCCATGAACTCTGTTGGCTGTGTGGAGTACAAGGCTGACAGTTTGGCTTGCTGCTTCTCCTGGATGGATATGGTGGCTGAGGAGCAGGGAGTTAGATAATCACTGCTTGTGAAGGGGAGGAAAATGGGATTTTCTTTTTTTCTTGGAGACTTTTTAGCTTAATGTTCTCTCTTTTACAGGTAAGGATGATTCCCGCAAGCCTGTGCTCCATAAAATACGGAATGATGTGATCCTTGTACATGATCTCCTGAATAAAATGGAAAATGAAGTTAAACAGCAAGAAAAACTGAGAGATTTGCTCAAAGTAATTTTTTTTTCCTGCTCATAAAATACTGAAAGATTCAAAGAAATCTTTGATATGTGTGTCACTTTTTTTTCCTAGATTCTTAGTGATGTTTGGATGCATGTGCTTACAAGAGAAACTGGGGCTTGGAACAGGCTTGCTGGTGGCTTGTCAAGCAGTTCTCCAGAACAACCAACATTAAAAATTGTATTTTTCAAGGCTTGTACATAGAATCATAGAATTGTAGAATGGTTTGAATTGGAAGGGACCTTAAAGCTCGTCCAGTCCCACCCCCTGCCATGGGCAGGGACACCTTCCACTGTCCCAGGCTGCTCCAAGCCCCATCCAACCTGGCCTTGGACACTTCCAGGGATCCAGGGACAGCCACAGCTGCTCTGGGCACTCTGGGCTGGGGCCTCACCACCTCCTCAGGGAAGATTTTTTTCCTAATATCTAATCTAAGTCTACCTTCCTTCATCCTAAGGACATTAAAATCATGTCTTTATCACTGGCCTTGAAAACATGTCTTTATCCTAACAGATATTGTGATCTAAAAATTAATTCTACTTATGCATCTTTACAATAGCTGCACAAAGTATTCAATTAGAATATTTGTCTGGTTTTCTACTGTGTGTTTGCAGTGCCTTTGTTAAGTCTTTTGTGTAAATGTTGTTTGGGGAATGGAGGTGAGTTTACCACAGTCCCTCGTCTTCACCACTATCATTCCCCAACCAGACCTTGCTCAGGGTGTATTGCTAAAGTTCCTTTTGCCTGCTCAAATTTCTGTGACATTCTGAGGGCAAGGACAGACACTCCTTCCTTTATATCTATACTAGTTTTCCTGGGGAAATTATGGGATAAGGAGGTAAGATGATGGGGAGAAAACAAAGACACCTCTTAAAAAAGCTGAAAATTAATTTAGTTTTGCCCTAATTTCACTTGCTTGATGTTAGTAGGATGAGATTTCTGATATAGTCTGATATCAATTTCAGGAGATGCAGAAGGCTGCTGAGAGAGACCAGAAGGAAGCAGAGCACCTCCTTGAACACATTCCACGCTATCTGCCCAAACCAGCCCAGAGCCGGTATGTGGTACCTGAGCCCAGGGGATTCGGGCTGCTCCTGGCACTGTCCAGCTGCAGCGCTCTACAGCTGTGCTCCTTTCACTCCACATTAACTGGGCAACTTTGGGACACAAAGTTGTTGTGTCTGTTGATTCTGGAGTTGGCTCTTGTCCAGGCTTGTGCCAGCACCCCAACAAATCTGTCAGGTCAAGTCTATAAAACCCCAGGTTTTTCCAATGGGAGCTTCCAGGTGTAGGTGTGATGTAGTAGAAAGGAAGTGCTTCTCTGAGTTTGGGCATCCCTTCCTTTAGAATCACAAACACACCACTTTTGTAATTGCAGTGCCTACTCATCAAAGGGGTTGTGACCCAAATGCTGGGTCTCTAGAACTGAAGTGTACCACTGCCCTTCCAAATACAATTAGAAACCAAAAATTCTCTAACTCAGTTGTCTTTCTGCAGGACTTTGAATCATGTTTGTGGTAGTTTTGTTCTCTTTTCCCTAAGGCAATCCTGCATTTATTTCAGCTAGCTATGACATCCCCTTGCCTTGGAGAGGGCTGTGGTAAGAAGCTTTTCAGAGTCAAGTAGCTCAAGTGTGTAAAAATGACAAGTACATTAATTAACAGTTTTAACAGAACTAATGTTACTTAATTAACAGAATTAATGTTACTCAGAAGGCTTCTAAGACTTTTCAACTCTGAGTTTTTCATCTCTTTCTCCATCCTGTTGGAGCTGCTTTGTTTTATGGAGTGTTGTTAGTGTGTGTCAGGTGGGGTCACTTCCAGAGAAACCCTTATTATCTGGGGATCCCAGAGTTTCTTTCCCACCTCGTAGCTTGTCAGAAGGCAATGCATTGGTTTGAACTCAGTGCTTCCAGTATGTGCCCTGAATCAACCAGCTTTACTTGGTCTGGTTCCTCATGCCAGAGAAGCCTCAGTCTCAAAACATGACAGACGTATTCCAGCAAACAGGTTAAATGTGTGGAAAGAGGGTTCTAGAAGAGAAAAATGAATGGTAATTTTTGTTGGTGTGTAGCAGTATAGTCATTGGTGTAGGTATTGTATTGAAGCTTTTCTTAGCTGGTGAAGGGATGACTTGTGCAGAAGCTTTTTACCTATTCTCACCCTTTAGAGATGAACCCCTAAGTTTAGGAAACAGCCTCTCAAAATGTCTCTAGGGGTGACATGCTCCTTCTCAATTTACATGTTGCTTTTTTTTTTGTGTGTAAGAATTGAAGTTTTTCGGAAATTATCACTTGGGTTCTGCCTTCCTGTCATAACTTACTTTTTTATTGTGGGAAATCCTTTGTCTTAACTTTGTGTTAGCTCCTGGAAATTGTTTAGATGTAAAGGAGGCTTGTTCAGTGATTGTGCCACCTCTCACACCAAAAGATTTTTTGGGATGTTAGTTTCCCTTACAATCTTGTCCTGCTTGTGATTAGGACGTTAATTGTGATATGACTTTTGTCAGTTCTTCCCTTTCTAGAGAGAACCACAATATGTAAAACCAACCAAGCTTTTCTGATACTTTTCTACAGATTGTGCTCAGCCAGCTTACAGCTGCTGTTCTGTCAGTGTCAGTATGTTGCTGGTATGTCTTGAGTAATAATACATTGTATGATGATGCCCTTTGTCAAAACACGCTTTCTTCTTTTTTCCCTGTTTTGTCACTTCTTGGTATTCACTGCGTTATGCAGTGGAGGGTCAAGGAAGTGTAAGAAGGGACATAATTGTTCAAAACCCACTGTATCAGGTGTAAATATGTTTTCAGGCCTCTTCCCCAAACCTTCCTCTCCTGGCCTCCTCCCTTTCTGTTCCCGGATGTGTGGGGCTGTGAATATCAATGCTGAGTGATTTATAATGTTGAGTGAGATAATGCAGAAAGCAAAGGAGCACTTGAATGCTGGTGAGACAGGCCTTGAAGTCCCTGGGAAAATGAAAACACCCACACAGAGAAACTCAGGGATTCATGCCTTTAGCAATTGTTTCTCTCCTGTATCCTTGGGTTTTCTGTTCTTGTTTACCAGAGGAATCTCACTGAAATAAAAAGCAGGTTAAATATCTCTCAAGCTCTTTGTATCCCCTGTGTTTGTTGCGATTCAATTTCTCGTTCCACCAGAGCCAGATTTTGTAAACAAGCATAAGTTTTTCCTTTTCATAGTTCAGGTCAGTGGTGAACTGTGTCTGTACTACCTCACTGCAGCAGCGCAGGGGCAAAGGAGTGGGTGGGAACACAAAGGAAGGGGGCCTGGATATGGGAATCATCTAGAAAAGGTTTGTTGCAGTGGGATAGACAGCAGGAGACTGGAGCGTGGGAGGAATGAAGTTTCAAGATGTGAACTTGCTTCCCTTGGTTCTTGTGTTTATCCTTTCATTCCAAACCCACCTCCACCACCACCCAAAATTCACCCCCCTCTTCTTTCCCTCCAGTTTGCTGACATTCCCTGCTAGCTGCAGGGTGCCAGGATTCATTTTGTTGTTGTTGTTCAGATGCAAACAGATGTTCTTCAGATGATGACATCTGCATAAGCTTGGCTGCAGATGTGTTGGGTTTCAGAAGGGCTCTGTGCGGTGTCCCCGCGCAGAGCAGATCTGCTCCCGTCCCCGTGACAGCGAGCAGGCGGTGTGGGAGCCCAGCAGGTGGCACTCACTGTCCTCTCCATGGCTCTGCTCTTCCGCGGGGAACACAGCGAGTGACACCTCAAATCCTGCCCCTGGGGGGGACAGATGGGGCACTGCCGTACTGTTCACTGCTGTAGAGACCCCATGTGCAGCAGCGATCTCTTGTGGGACAGTCAGATCCAAGCAGAGGACTATCTCCTTGTCCAGGTCAGCTCTGTACTGCTTTATTTAATTCTGCTGCACATCCCAGTAATGCCCACGTGTTCTGCTGACAGTGGATTTGGCCATATGCATCACCTTTGCTGTCCTGCTGAGGAGCAGCTGGGTGGGTGGCTGGCAAATCCCTTGGGGTTTGAGGCTCTGCGCTGAGGGTTTAGAGGAAGGTTGAATTTATAAAATTTATGTTCTAATAATCAGGAATAAATCAGGAAATTCTTTGACCTTTTGGAACTTGCCTAAAAAATTTTTAAAAGTGTCTGCCAGGTGGTGTAGAATTTCTTTGCTTCAAAAGTTTAATGGATGAGTTAGGCTTCCCAAGATTTGAAGTATTTCAAATCTGCCTGTGAAGGCTGCAGCTCTGGACTGTGTTTTATCTGATAAAAAGCCAGGCCTTGTGTTGTGTGAAATGTAACGGTAAATTGAATTCTGAGCTCTTCCATGCTGCACTTGGACTGCTTCCAGCTCACCTGCTAGCAGCTTCTGGAGCACAGAAACCAAGAGCTGTGCTGAAGTCAGCTGAAGGATATGATTTGAAACAGAGTAGGCTGGCTCACTGATGTTTCTTTTGTGAAATATCACTAAAACAGATAGGCCGGAACTTAGGTCTGTGACTAAGCAGTGTAGTGGAATTATCCTTCCTAATTACCTGCTGTTTATGCACGGAATATTCCTTCATTTTACAGCAACATCATGCCAAGTGTGAAAGGACAAACAAAGGCTGTAGAATGCAAAGCTGAGAAGAAACCTGCAAAAGAGAAAAAACCCATTAAAGAAGCAGCATTAATAACCACAGAGGAGTTTGAAAGTGTTCCTGCGTAAGTAAGCATGGCTTCCTTTGTACCCTGGCATATCAGTTTGGGTGGCACACATAGGTTTGGCAGAGTGACCTCTTGCAGAACTGGGACTGACAGAGATGAAATATTTCATTGGTGAAACATGACAGCAGCTCCAAAGGGTTTAAATGTGTTGCTAGCAAACACATTTAAAATCCAATTAATTAATTGGGCTCCTCTTTATGCTGGTATTGGGAAGATGAAAACTGGTCAGTTAAAAACCAAACCTCTTACCTCAAACGCCACTATAATTGTATGAACAGAGATTTATTAGCTAACAGGTGAATCCTCATCTTGTTTTGAGAACTGACATTAAAAAAAAGAGCCATCATCCCATAACATGGTTTGTTTACATATAGAAAGAAAAACAGGGATAAATGCTGTTTTTATTTGACACAAATATTGGTTTCTGGAAACTTCAAGTCTTGACTTACCAATCTGTTTTAAGACAGGAAAAGCAATCAGACTTGTTAAAAACAAAAAAATCACTTTGCACTGAAATTCCCAAATTTCTGGAATAGAAAGCTGTGGGTGTTTTCCCCTAACATCAGGACCTGATTAATGGATATCCTTGTCTGATGTCTGACATACAGGCATAACTTCTTAAACAGCATTTGGGTGGTATGGGTAAATGTTTCTGCAGGAAGAAGAAATTTCTTTTGATGCCTAAGGCTAAATTGTTATTGAGACTCTAGATTCACTGTGTTCCCTGACAATACCTGTTTCTGTAAGAAATACAGTTTTGAGTCTGTACTTTACTTAAGGCTTTCCAGTAATTTTTTTCTATAGCCTTCAAAATTTTCAGGTGAGTAATGCCCATTTTCTTCCTTATCCTGAATGTTGAGCTAATGACAAAGGACTCCTTAGAAGAGCATGTGCCTGATATTTTTATTCTGCAGAATATCTCAGGTATTTTGTGGATTTACTTCCTTAGGTAGTTCTCTCCTGATAAAATTATGGGAGGATAAAGCTGGAACCTGTGAATTTTTGGTCTTTATCTCTGCTGTGGTAAGAAAAATAGACACAGACCTTTCCAGCCAAATACTGTTTTAACTTCCAGTTAAGGCGATGATCTTCCACATCACAAGACAGGTGGCAGGACACTTGGGACATGGTTTAGTGGTGGCCTTGGCCATGCTGGGAGAAAGGTTGGACTCGATGATGTCAGAGGGCTTTTCCCACCTAGAGGAGTTTATGATAACCCTTGAAAGTGGAAGATTTTCCTCAGCTGTTCACGGGCGTGGAGGATGGGGACAGAGGCCAGATGGATCCTCTTCCTATCCATTACAGATTCACAAAACGACAGAATAAGCAGAGTTGGAAGGCACCCCCTGTGGAAATGTTGCAGCTGTGTTGGAAGGTACCCATTATGGAAAGGTTGCAGCTTAGACTGTGCTGGTAGAGCTCTAGAAATAATTTAATTTTATTCAGATGGGAGAAGCATGTTTGTTCTGTGGAGGAAAATTTACATGAATTTACATAGATCTATTAATCTACCAGTACTTCTGTTGCCTGGCAATGTTGTAGTACAAGATTGAGGGAGTACTTGCAATTTCACATACTGATTGACCAAATCTAAGCAGCAAATACTTGTAATACAAATTCTCTTACACTGAATGTATTCTCTTGGAAGAATGAGAATTTGGTTCAGAGCCCGTTTCTTCAGGTGAGCACTGGGGGCGGGGGGTGGTCACTGAAAAATTGAGGCTGTTTTCCCTTGCTTTATGCTGAACATGAAGGAAAATCTATTCCTAACACCATCAGGCCACTGAAAGGGACACAGGCTTCAGTGACTTCATAGTCCTAGGACAGGGCAGCTGGCATTTAGCAAAGGTACATGCTGTGTTAAGGGGCAGAAGTGGAGCACCCTGATCAAACAGAACACTTTGCACAATAAAAAACCTGCAAATTATCTTACTCTTCAAATCTGTTGCAGGAAAGTGCTTTTGGAGGAAGATAAAGGACATTTCACAGTGCCTGTCTTTGTTAACTTTTGACTTTGAGGCAGAGGAAAAGGTTTGCTTTATTATGTGTCTAGAATTCCTACTCCTTTCTGAAAATCTTACTGCCGAAAGCATTTTAGATTCTGTGCATTCATTATAACTCTCAAGTCTCAGAAGATGGTGGCTTGGGAGAATGCATGGCTATTTTAGCCCAACCATTTTGAGAGAGCAGGGGGTGGCCATTACAAGCTTTATCTCTTTTAGAGTGGTATATATGTGATATATTGATGTTATTCTTTTCTCTGAGGAACACAGCACCGTGCTCTGGTTTTCATACCTATAGAAAAAATGCTTTGAAAAAGGGCTTCTGTGGATTAAAAAAAGAAACTGACTGGATCTTTTTCAGAGGAGTTTTGAATTTTATTGCATTTTGAATAGTGAAGCAGATTTTAAAGTTATTTTAAATCTAAATTAAATGCCTGAATTTGGAACTTCTCAACTTTGTATTTTTATATTAGCATACACATGGACTGAAATAAATGTCAGCATTAGTCGATTTGCCAGCCATGGTTGGGTAGAACCATGAGAGGGCTGTAGGACAGCTGGAGTTTTTATGATCCTTAGTTATGCACAAAATAAAAATTGCATTTGGTTTTGACAGGATTTAATTTCAGATTAAAGCATCTTGGATGCCTGAGGGCTTCTCAAAGACCATTTGTGTTTAGGTTCAGGCAACCCAGTCCTGCCTCTCTGTTTCAGTTTCAGGATGAGCTGAGGTGCTCCCTTGGCTTTATTAAGTGTGTTCACTGCCTGTGTGTTGGCAGTGGGAGCACAGGAACTTAAATAAAGGTGTTTTATACCTCTGGGCTGAGCCTTCCTCGCTCTGCACACTCCCCTGTTGTGCAGGGAGGCAAAGAGAGCAATAAAGAGCAGTTAATGCAGGCAGGCAGAGCCCTGCTGTGGTTACAGCTGTGCTCCTGCTGTGGCTGCATGTCAGGGGGGTAGTGCTGCCTTATTGCTGTGCAAAGTAGAGAGTTTTTGTACCTACGGGATGGCTGCACCCTCCAATGCTGAATTAATTGAGGTGTCAATAAAGTAGGAAGCTGGTTGCAAGTAACTTAGTGGCTACTGAATTTCAAACTCGGTTTGGAGGCAGAGCAATTGCTTTGATTTCAGTTTTACAGTCTGTAATTTGGCCTGACCACCTGGCAGGGACTGGCTGCTGTTGAAATCTACAGCACTTGTTTTGAGTTGGCAATTGCAGAATGCCTGTCTGAATTCTGGTTTGGAATACTGAACTTGTAATTGATTATCTGCTGCTGCTTTGAATTCTTTGTGTGCTCTCCAAAGATTGAGCCTGTCTGTTCAGATTAAAACGAGGGAGGAATTTGCTGTTCATTGATCTTTTCAGTCTTTCTGTCACACAGCTTTTAGCCACCTGCTCTACTGACCTAGAGCATTCATTCTTAAAATGAGTTGTAATACTTGTGTAATTCCTCACATCTGCAAACCCATACTGAACAAAACACCAACAGCCAGGTTTGGTTTGTTGTAGCAACTGAATGAAGGCCACAGGACAATGCAGGTTTCAAGGCTGGCCTGGCCTTTACTGCCATTTTTGTGGGGAGAGGAAGGTTGTGTTGTATTTAGCTTACTGCTTGTCACTTGAGTTTCAGATTTCATTTTTATATAATGGTTTCTCAGTGTGCAGCACAGTTCCTTTTCCTTGAAGGCATGGTTTTACATCTATAAATACTGAACAGCCTTACTTGCAAATCTTCCAATGTTCTAGTATTTCCACATCACTTTGTTCTTTATCTTCTGTTCTTCCTGTACCTCTAGGCTGTTATCAACAGACCTTATTCTTCTAGTACTAGTATTAGAAATGCTCTGAGAGTTCAGAAATGGATGCTGGTGGTGCAGAACCTTATCTTCACAGCTCAGTAGGCTGCAAAGTCAAATACAGAAGGCAACACACAACTAGTAGCTCTTAAAAAAACCCCAAATAATCACAGAATCACTGGGTTTGAAGAGACCTTCAAGATCATCATGTCCAACCCATGCCCTGACACCTCAACTAAACCATGGCACCAAGTGCCACATCAAAAAAAACAAAAACAAAGCAAAAACCAACCAAAGAAACACTAAAAAAACCGATAAACAAATTTTAAAGAAGGGCCCATGGTGGGCAGGGGCCGCTGCGCTCCGGCCCCGCTCCACGCCCGCTGCCTGATTGTTTTGTGCCCTGGCCAAACAATAAATGGCCATAACATCAAACACAGCTCATTTGTGGTGATAATATCAGCCAAGTTGTGCTCCTAGGCAAACATTTCATTTCGTGCTGTTTTCTGCAAAGTTTCTTTATTTTTCTGTGTTTAAGTGGTAAGCTATAAAAGAAACCTTTATTCCATTTGGAAAAGCTTTTTACAGCTTAAGCACTGAATGCATTCTGCTTCTTAATTTAGCTTTCTAATATTTTATCTTTCTGCTTTAGGTTTTGTCATGGCCTTTTTACCTTCAGGATTGTTAAGCAATCAAGGAAATGAACAGAATTAACTACTAGATGTTTTCATTAATACAAAACAGGAGAAACTGCCTCTAACTAGGAATGGCTTCTTCAGTTAAGGCAGATGAAAGAGAAGAATAATCACAGAATTTTGTGATTTTCTGGTTACTGATTCTTATTTTTATTTGTAGGTATATGAAAGGCCGTATAACATATGATCAGATTAATGCAGTTGTTCAAGAGCTGAACAAGGCCGTGGTGGGCAAATACAAGATCTTGTATCAGCCTTTGAAGTCTATGAGTGCACCAGTCAGAAACCTCTACCACAGGTTCGTTGAAGAAGAAACTAAGGATACAAAAGGTTTGTTTTGTTTTTTTCCTTTGTTAGTACCAAACTCGTAACACTTGGGTGTTGCAGGAGAAGTATAAAAATACTCATCTTTTTTTCAGTATTTTTGACTGAAGAGTTTCCCATAATGATTGGCTCACTTTTTGATGGTTTTCCTTGAAGAATATGTCCCTTTGATGGTGTGTCATGGCAGAAAGTTTGATGCACAAAGATTTAGTTTGGAATCACTACAAGTTTGGGAAACTCTTAGTTTGATAACCAAACCATAGAAATGTGTTCTCAAGTGTTAAACTTGGTTGGATGTGATCTGTTAAAATTTTGTTTTGAAGTTGGGAAATCTGGCTAATTAATTGTGCTGCAGTGGCTTTGTGGAAGAGGTAAGTCCGTCTGAAAATCTTATAAAGTTTTCTCCTCTTAAAAGCATAGAGGGAGTGAAAATCAAAATATCTTTCTTTCAATTGAAAAGTAAGTTGCACTTAATGGGTAGTTTTTCCAAAAACCTGTGGCACAGTAAATCTCTGATATTAAAATCTCCTTTTTGGCATGCCTTTCCTCTTGAGAACACGTATGTAATTATTCCTGGAGGGGCGCAGTGCACATGTCAACTTGGGGATGTCCTTAGAATGCCCTCATGTTTCCAAGTTCAGGCATAAAGAGTGGAGCAAACTGTCTTCTGTCTCACATAAGAAGAGCTGTCTCTGACAGCACCATGGCACCCACTTTCTGTTTTAGCCCTGGACAGAATGCTAGAACTTCTGCCCTGAGCATTCACTGGGTATTCAGGAGTGAAGAGAAAGTGCAACCTTTCCTTCCTTCCTTCCGCCACTTCCTTCCTGCCTCCCTCCCTCCCTCTTCAAGACTCTGGATATTATAGGATGATGATGATAACATCAGTGACTTCTGGGTTCTAAATGCGGCTTTTCTGTAGGGAAGGAATTCTGATCTGATGGACATGCTGGCACTTTATTTTGAGACCTGTAAGATAAACACAGAATCATGAAATGGTTTGGGTTGGAAGTGGCCTTCAATATTAGCCACTTCCACCCCGTGCCATGGGCAGGGACACCTTCCACTGTCCCAGGCTGCTCCAAGCCCCATCCAGCCTGGCCTTGGGCACTGCCAGGGATCCAGGGGCAGCCACAGCTGCTCTGGGCACCCTGGGCCAGGGCCTGCCCACCCTCCCAGCCAGCAATTCCTCATTCCCAATAGCCCATCTGTCCCTGCCCTCTGGCCCTGGGAAGCCATTCCCTGGCTGCTGTCCCTCCATGCCCTGTGCCCAGTGCCTGTGCAGCTCTCCTGGAGCCCCTGGAGGCCCTGGCAGGGGCTCTGAGGTGTCCCTGGAGCCTTCTCTTGTGCAGGTGAGCAGCCCCAGCTGTGCCAGGCTGGCTCCAGAGCAGAGGGGCTCCAGCCCTGGCAGCATCTCCGTGCCCTCCTCTGCACTGGCTCCAGCAGCTCCACATCCTTCTCATGCTGCAGTCACAGGGCTGGACACAGGACTCCAGATGAGATCTCAGCTGCCATACAAAGGTCATTGTTGTAAAGGGCTTTATTAAAATCATTCTAAGCACATGCAGCTAGATAAATTCATGTGACTGACTTTTGGTTTGGGCTGTGATGGTGTGGCTTATCTCTAAGCATGTTTTGCCTCAGTTGAACAGCAGCTTGCATTAATCTGGATTTCTTAAAATACTGGCTTCATCAATTTAATTTACAGCACATTTTTGGTATCACTATTCCTATCCTTAGGACAGTAGTAACGAGTTTGAGCCCACAGCTGTAGAAGAGAGGCTGAACACTAGAAGGGCCCTCCTGGGCCTGGAGTGCTGCTCAGTCTGCACTGTGATCCACAGCAGTCTTGGCTGCAGTGAAGAAGCCATTCTAGCAACCTGGTCAGAGAATTTTCTATCAGCTGGGGGGCTTAAGTCTGAAAAACTGAAGTGCTTAATTTCTTTAAGTACCTGAGAGATGGTCTTTATTTCTTGTTTATCTTGGGAAGTTCACTTAGGAAACTAGGACATTCAGCATCTGATAGAGCGTGTGTAGTTGTGTGGTAGATGGTTTTGTTTAGATTTTTTTTGTGATTAATCATTTAGAAAGTCTAGAGGAAAAGTCCTGGCAGGCTGTCAGATGGTTCTTATCTGGCCAGCACAAAATGATTAAATGTCTTTATCCATTGCATTTTTCAGGATGATGTTCCGCATTCATTGATTTGTTTGTTTAAATCTCTCCTGTAAGTGTCTCTCTGCTTAGGAGCCCCACTGGTTCTCATCCTGGGACGATTGCCAGCTGACCTCTTCTCTGATTTCAAGATGAGAGTAGATGCTCCCTGGTTTATCAGGGTCACTTCCTGCCACCCAGGTGGTTCAGTGAGTTTAGCTGGTTGTTTAGCACGTGGACCAAACTACTGCCCTTCACCCAGCTCTGATTTCTTCACAAAAAAGATCCTGCTCTGCTGAATGTTGCCACTCTGGATTGTGAGCAAATATAAGAAGGAATCTTGTTTTATCAAAATTCAGGACGTTCTGATGCTCCCCAAGACGTAACAGACTGTGAAGGCAGCAGGCAGGTTATGCCTGGCTTCCCAGCACTCTTTGGGTGTGTTGGTGTCCCTGGAAGTTGGTCTCTATTTGAGACCATTTTCTATTTTGAGCAGTAATGCAGCTCTTCTTTCTTTTCCTAGTAAACAAACTTCCTACTTCTCATCTGTATGTGGATTTGGTGGCGTTACAAGCTCTGAGATTCCAGCAGAGTTCCTCTCTGGGGAAATATCTCTAGATTTTGACAGTTATTGTCTCTGGAAGATTCTACTCCCTGTGAGACACATGTGTCACCAACTCTCATGAGAGGCTCAGGCTGTGAGAAAACACGATCTGTTACTTCTCAGCTCTGTCTAAGCAAGATTTTGGGGGACATTGCACTTACAAACATAATTCTTGGACCTCAGTTCTTTTCTATCAGCTTCGGCTTTCTAGCTTGGATCAGCTATATCCCAGTGAAACTGGAAGAACTTAACAGGAGGAAGAGATGCTCCATTTTTTCTAAGATGTCACTACCTCAGTGTTAAGGATAAAACAAGGAGGGACAATGCTATCTTCTTTTTCTGAGCTGAAACACCCCTACCCTTGTGTCCTCCTTCCCATTAGACTTGGAAGCATGATAATTCAGGAGTCATTTAGGCTGGAAAAGGTCTTTAAGATCACAAATTCCAACTGTCAGCCAAGCACCATGTTAACCATGTCATCCAGGGGCACATTCACATGTTTTTTTGAACACTTCCAGGGATGGTAACTCCACCACTGCCCTGGGCAGCCTGAATTTTAATGACAATTTTCTTGTAGAAGTAGTTAATCAACTACAAGAAGGGGGGAGCTCTCAGCTTTGATGCAGGACTTCACTGTGCCATTTTCTTGGAGACACAGGGACGATGCTGTTGCAAGTGATTAGTCTTTTCCTGTGATTTTCTTAAGTAATGATGGATTATTCTTTTCCAAATCTGATATAAGTCAAGGGAGTGGTGGGCTGCATAGCTCTGATGCATGGGCTCTGTCCTTATGGCAGAGATCTAATTCCAGAACGTGAGTGCCTGCTGGGAGACAGAGCTCATGGAGCGGGGCCTGTGGATGATGTAGAGTGTCTGAACTTCTGGGGAAGGCCGCCAGTTCTCTTTCTGATGACAGGTTTTAAAAGTAGAACAAAGTTCCCAATATAGTGTGAAGCCATCCTACTGACTGTAGAATTATGAATTGCAGGTTGTGGAATTATGAAGAAGAGGCTGTGCTGTCACTTGTGGAATGCTGAGTGTATCCCACCGCAGAGTCTTTTCTGTAACAAAACCATTGTTTGTTTTTCAGGAGCATTTTTTATTGTGGAAGATGATATCAAGGCGTTCACTCAGCTGAAATTGGATAAGAAGTTCCACAGCATCCTCAGCATCCTGAGGCACTGCCAGAGAGTGAGAGAGATTCGTGGCTCAGGGCTCATCCGCTACGTCATCTGCTAACAGCTCCCCTGCCTGACCTCACACCCTGCCCTGCTCTCCAGACAGCAGCACGGAGGGACAGGGAGGGGTTTTCAGGCATCTACCCTAAATTAGGAGTGGCATTTAAGGATATGAGTTTTGCTTTTAGTTGAGGGGAACTACAAACCCAAACCAGAAAGTCAGCTGGGCACATTTTTTGTTCTTTTAGTATAGTTTTAATATAATATATATCATAAAATAATAAAGCAGTAAAGCAAAAAAAGTAAAGTTCTCTGCATGTTAACCTGTGATGGTTAAGCTAAGAATAGAAAAAGAAGAATGATAACAAAGGCTTGTCTCTGACCGAGACAGTCTGGACAGCTGGATTGTGATTGGCCTTTAATTAGAAACACACATGAGGCCAATCACAGATCCACCTGTTGCATTCCACAGCAGCAGGTAATCATTGTTTACATTTTGATCCTGAGGCCTCTCAGCTTCTCAGGAGAAAAAATCCTAAGGAAAGGATTTTTCAGAAAATATCATGGCTACATTTCACCCTTTTTATTTTAATTAAATTAAAAACAAAAGTGTTTGTAATTTCATCTGCTGGGCCCATGCAGAATAAAGGACAAACACTTAGGTTTTGTGTTGCCAATCAAAACCTCAATCAAGTGCTGATGTGGAATGATCAAGAAAATTCTTCAATTGTAGAACATCAAATTCTATCATATCACTAAAACAATCTTACAATATAAGAAAATGCAAAACAATGCAAAGAAAGTTCATTGCTTCAAGTCCAAACAGCTGAGTTTCAGGAGAAAGTCCATGGTCTGGAGATGTTCCTCTTTGACATTTCTGCAATTCCCTTTTGGTCCTGAAACAGGCTTGCAGAATCCTGATACAAAGAACTGCTGAAGAAAATCATCAACAGTTATCAAAAATCCACTGACAGTTTTCAGACAATTTTGAGAAAATTTCTGAAATGTCTCAGCCACAGCCCTTAATTGAACCACTTGGGCTGAGTCTAATTTTTGGCTTTTCAATGCTTTTGAGCTGCTAGTTAGCTCTTTCAACTGTTTTTGGTTTTTTTTTCCCCTCCAAAAGAGCAGCAGCAGAGAGGAGCTTCTGAGGCCCTGCAGGGTCCCTGGCCCCTGTGGCAGGATCAGGAAACCCAGAGCTGGCCCAGAGAACGCTGGCCCAGGTCCTGACGGGGGAAGCAAAGCCCCCAAACCAAACAGCCGCTGGCCGGGCGGAGGCCCTGGCCCAGGGAACCGAGCCAAACGGCCCAGACCCGGCCCGCGGAGCGGGCTCTGTGTTCTCACAACCCGGCACCCTGCTGCCAATGCCTGGGCAGCACGAGTGACCGAACGCTTCATCCCCTCTGAACCGGTGCAGACCAGCAGCTGGGGAAGAGAAGCTTTCCCAGGGATCATCACCCCAGATCTGGGGGTGCTTTGTCCCCAGAGCAAGTGAGCGACGCTCACTTTCCACTGTTTCTCCTGCCTCTGCAACGCAAATGCAAAAGGTGTTCCTCCTTTCTGCCCCTCGGTACCACCCCCACTCCCTGCGGGCTGGGGACCAGAAGCAGAAGGCTCAGGAGCCACCTCCCCCACGGTGCTGGGGTGCGCAGGGGGAGTCAGGCATTCCAACCCCCAACGGGAACCTCCGAACCAAACCCGAACCGGCCCGCGAAAAACGCTGAGTTTGAAAGCAGGCAGACGGGCTGAGCCCCCAACCAGCTGTCGAGCCATGCTCCCCCACGGAGGGGCAGGCCGGCGTCCCCTTCCCCTGTCCCAGCTCCCCCCGCAGGGGCAGCCTCGGGACAGCCCGAAAAGCTCGGGGAGGAAGCCAGGCTGGTCGCAGGTGCCGCGGCAGCCACCGCTGGGGGTGGTGGGACCGCGGGTGGCTCTGAAGGCGGTTCTGTGGGATCGGCGCCGTTCTCAGCATCATCTTGAGCTGGGACCGGGCTTACGGAAGGCGGCAGAACCGGCAGGGGGACCGCCTTGCTGGTCGCTGTTCTCAGCTTCAACCTCCTCCAGCGAAGCGGCGGGCGAAGGCAGGGCTGCCGCGGTCGGAGCTCTCATGGGCTCTGCTGCAGGGGCGATCGCGGGAAGGGCTGCGGGGACCAGCGCCTCCCGCGGGGCTGGCTGGGTCGGGACCCGCGGGGCAAGGCCAGCGGCTCCGTTGGAGCATGCTCCAAAGGCACAGGAAAAAACTTACCTTCAGCTGTGGGCAAAGCCTCGTCCCCCCACCACGATGTGAAGGGGCTGGAAATCCGCAGGTCATGTTCCTGGACAGGTTCCACTCCTGCCGGGTCCGGCGGGAAGGGAGCACGGCCTCTACATTTGGCAATCCATTCAAATGAAGATTCTTTCCGTTTCAAAACTGGGAAGAGAGTTTTGAATGCCGGATAAATCGGAGGAAATCGAAATCCCCGGTAGAAAACGTCCCGAATAGTGAATTCCATGCATTCCCATATGTATGAATCAAGGGAATACAACACATTTGTAAAAAATCCATGGACCTTTGTCCATCTGAAAAACTCATGGAAATGTCTCTTCACCATAGGAACTCTGTTTTCATGACCCCATTTTTGCCAGAGGGCAATAATTTTCTCCTCTGAGGGGGAGAATGGAACCTCTGACTCCGCAGGCACCCTCTGCCACCTCCAAGCCCACATTGCACACAAGGAGCAGCATTTTCAGGAAGGGAAGAGTTAACAGTACCTTTCTACAGTGTCCTCTGCGCTTCAGGAGGCCACTCTGTGCTGCGAAGACTTCCGGGCATCTTGTCTGGGAGACTTTTCAAAAGGTTCCTCTGTGGCCAGCCTTGGCTGTGAACTCTGTCCAAATTCAGGATCTTTGGTTCTTCAGCTCCTGGCTAGAAGCCACTTCTGTGGTCACTTGTGCAGTGGCCATCAATGCCACACACTCGGGGTTTACCCAAATGTAGCAATGCTCCTCTGGGCTTACCAAATGAAGAATTGTTCTTCACTGGGGGTCACCAATTGTGACGGTGGTCACAGGGGTCCCAGGATGAGGGAAGAGACGAGAAAGTTGACTCCATGTTTCAGAAGGCTTGATTTATTATTCTATGATATATATTATATTAAAACTATACTAAAGGAATAGAAGAAAGGATTTCATCAGAAGGCTTGCTAAGAATAGAAAAAGAAGAATGATAACAAAGGTTTGTCTCTGACTGAGACAGTCTGGACAGCTGGACTGTGATTGGCCTTTAATTAGAAACAACCACATGAGACCAATCACAGATCCACCTGTTGCATTCCACAGAAGCAGATAATCATTGTTTGCATTTTGTTCCTGAGGCCTCTCAGCTTCTCAGGAGAAAAAATCCTAAGGAAAGGATTTTTCAGAAAATGTCACGCCTACATTAACCGTGCTCCTTTGGTCCTGTTGTGTTTCTGAGTGGAACTCTTTGTCTCAGAGAATTTTTCTCCATTTTTTTGCCTAAGAGATGAGAACAATGGATATTTAAGAGAGACAAAAGATGTGGCAGGGGAGGGAGGGACAGTGGGGCCTGGAGGAAAAGGGGTGCAGTTTGCTACTGTCCCTTAGCTGGGGGGATTTCTCTTGGGAAATGCAGAGATGAGCCTGGGCTGGAGGTCAGGGACCAGGCTTGACCGTCAAGTTCTCTCAGGATTGGAGGGGAGACAGGTGGGGTTTGGGGTTTTGGGTTTTGCTGCAGAGAGAATTCACTGCTACTGCACTGTTACTGTCCTGCACTGCTTCTCCTTATCGGGAGTGAGCCTTTGCTTTGTGACAGCAGCTGTTGAACTGGCACCTTTCCAACACCCAACCTCACTGGGAGGGACCCTTCCCATCTGTTTGAGTGTCTCAGGGGAAACACAGGACCCTGACCCTCTCTGGAGGGAGACATCATCTCCTGGCTGCTCACAGGAGCCCAGCTGCTGCTGCCCAGGGGAAACCCAGGATCCTGACACCCTCAAGAAAGTGAGTTCGTCCCTTGGCTGCTCGCAGGAGCCCAGCTGCTGCTGCCTAGGGAAAACCCAGGACCCTGATCCCCTCCGGAAGGCGAGATCATCCCCCGGCTGCTCACAGGAGCCAGTCTGCTGCTGCCTAGGGGAAACCCAGGACCCTGACTCCCTCAAGAAGGCGAGATCATCCCCTGGCTGCTCGCAGGAGCCCAGCTGCTGCTGCCTAGGGAAAACCCAGGACCCTGATCCCCTCCGGAAGACGAGATCATCCCCTGGCTGCTCACTGGAGCCCAGCTGCTGCTGCCCAGGGGAAACCCAGGACCCTGATCCCCTCTGGAAGGCGAGATCATCCCTTGGCTGCTTGCTGGAGCCAGTCTGCTGCTGCCCAGGGGAAACCCAGGACCCTGATCCCCTCCGGAAGGCGAGATCATCCCTTGGCTGCTCACAGGAGCCCAGCTGCTGCTGCCCAGGGGAAACCCAGGACCCTGATCCCCTCTGGAAGGCGAGATCATCCCTTGGCTGCTTGCTGGAGCCAGTCTGCTGCTGCCTAGGGAAAACCCAGGACTCTGATCCCCTCCAGAAGACGAGATCATCCCCCGGCTGCTCGCAGGAGCCCAGCTGCTGCTGCCTAGGGAAAACCCAGAACCCTGATCCCCTCCAGAAGACGAGATTATCCCCTGGCTGCTCACTGGAGCCCAGCTGCTGCTGCCCAGTTCCACTGTTCACCGCTGCCTCCGGCTTTTTGCTCCGCTTTCAGCTGACCTGATACCCAGTGAGTGCCGGACCCCTGTGGCTCCTGGCAGGCTCTGGAGTCGTGGCTGTGCTTTGTTCACCACCCCGGCGGTGCCGTCTCTGCTGCAGCCGCCGCCGGCTCCCGCTGCGGCCACTGTGCCATCCGCCACCGCACAGCGCCCCCTACAGCCGCGGAGGAATCACTGCACACTGCCCGGCCAGCGGCCAGCAGCGCCCCTGCTGGCAGGGACCGGAACTGCAGCGTCGGGAAGAGGCTGGGACTGGGTTTGTGTCTGGTTGTGTCGTTGTTGGTTGTTCACCTTCCCATACACCTTAAAGTAAACATAGATTTATGTTTACATACATGCTCTTCTTCCACCCATCTCTTTGCCTCAGAGCCCCGTAACTCCAAAGTTATAATAATTTGGAGGGAAGGGGTCATATTTCCCAACTTCCTTGGCAGACACTGATGCCTTAGGTTTTAGCTTTCCAGATTCATACTGCACTAGTGTGTGACTATGAACTTCATATAAAGTCTTTTTCTCAAGTTCTCCTCAGAGTTTAGTCAGACAAAACAACCCTTCTCCAGCCAGAACCAAGGGCACCGCTGCAGCCTCAGGCCCAAAAAGTGCCAACAGCAGAGGATGGAGGAGAGCAAACTGGGAGGGTGGGACTGCATCACCCGGAGCTGTAATTGGACAATTAGCCCCAATATGGAAATGGACCAAAACTTGTAAATGTGTGAAAACTCAGGATCAGGATCCATCCTGGGAGGAGCTACGGCCAGGCTCTTGTACTGCTCAAGGTGCATCCTTTGAAGGTCTTTTAATAAATCCCAATTTAATTCCTTTAACACTGCCTAGCCTCTGTTCCAGGCAGCCTCTCGAGGCATCAACACCTGTCTTTTAAACCAATACAATGAGTTGGAGGCTGTGTTTGAGATTCCGTAGCTACTCAGGGGAAGCATCTGATTCTTTTTCTTTTTTTTTTCCCCCAATGCCTCAAACCAGTTTCCAGATTTCCTTTTTTTAATCTTTCTTCTTATACTCATTGGACATTTTGGAGTTTTCTACATCTCTTGAACAGGAAGATCTGAGATGGTCCAAAGACTTCTAGACTGATTGTTAATTCTGTTAGTCCTGTGCTTTTCCACCTTCATCATGCAGCCAGATTTCTCCCTCAGATACTCAGACTGGCCTGAAACAGTAGGGGTTTGAAGTGAAAATATTCACACTAATCATGAAAATTCAGGTCAAACTTGTCCTGGTTTTATTATAGAAGTCTTTATTACAGCTTTTGTTATAGAAGGTTGCTTTCAAATTACTTCTTAGTGTAGTAAGGTTCGGAGTAGATCTATTGTGATAAATATAAACTCTGCAAGTAATAAAAACTGTTTTGATAAGAAAAGCTGTGTTCTTTTTCTTTCATGAGCCGGTATCTGCTGTTATCCTAACATCTCATCTAAAACGCCTCCTCTTGTACCCTGTCAGCATTAGCATGAAATTTAGTGTGCAAAATACCCCAAATGATCTTTGAACTTTGTCAATAAAGAGATTCTGCTGAGTTTCTAGATTCCCTCTGCTTGTGTTGCATTTTGGGGTTTTGCTTTTTGGTCTTTTCCTCCAGAATGTAGAGATCCAAGCTGTGGTCTCTGCTCTGCATTTGATTGGAATATATTTGAGGACCCTAGAGATTCTACTTGGCTTCTGATGGGTATTAAAAAGCAATATCTGATAGTATAAAACTTTACCCTGGTTTTGCCTACTCACTGTAAAATCCTGTCAGGTTTTTTCTCTTCAGATGTCACTGAACAGGGTTATTTTATATTTATTTCCTTAGTACTTGTTTTGGTCTCGGTAAGCTTGGTTGCTGCATGAATTTTATTTTTTTTCCTCCTTTTCTTGTTTTGTTGTGGAGATTGCAGTTTTTGCTTAATTAGATGTTGGTTAACAGCTTTCGGTCTGTTACTATGGAGTTTTTAATTTTCTGAACTATTTTCCCTCGGGCAGATTCTCACAAATGTGCTCATTATTTTAATTCCCTGTCCTAACACTGTGTTTTCCTTCTCCCAAGGAGCTCTGCCCATGGATTGAGGTCACCTACTGTGCCTTTCCACTTTTCTCCCTCCAAGAGCTCACGCTGGGAGAGAGGGAGCTGGAAAAGAGCAATTCCCTGGTGTCCCAGGGGCTCGGTGAGCACCTGTCTCCTGCCTTGGATGAGCTTTTCGGTGTGTCCAAGGCATTCTGGGGACAAAACCTTCGCCTCCAGGAGCTGCCTTTAAAAACTGCTATATTCTGCAGGATGTGCACTGCCTGCCCAGTGCTCCCTGGATTCACTCACCAGCAGACAGAAGCCACAGCCCTGGGTACCAGCCCTGCCAGATGGTGTAATTTAAAAGCCCTGAAAGCACAGCCCATGTGCAGCCCCCTGGCGCTCACTCACACTGCCGGTGGCAGCTGCCGAAAACAAGGGAACGGAGCAGAGGCAACACCAATTTAATTGCCTGGTGTAGGAACGAGCAGGGAGCTGTTCCCACCCCCTTAATCCCCTCTGCTCTGCTGTGATTTCACCCCCGGCCCCCGGGCCGCGGGAGCTGGGGGTGATGAATATGGAATATGCATTTGGGGAGCCAAGTGGCCTCCTGGGCTGGCCTAGATAAACAGGGTGACAATGCTGGTGACAGCCTGGTGTGGTAAGTGTCCCGGCAGAGATGACAGAAGTGTCTGCTGAATCCCGCCCGGATGGTCGGTGTGGAAAACACCAGTCACTTGGTTTTGAAATTTTAGAAGTTTAAGAGTAATAAAATGGTTATAAAATAGCAATATAATTAGAGTAATAAAAAATTTGGACAGTTTGGATTAGGACAATATGAGGCAATAGAAACAAAGAGTTACAGACAGTCCGAGTGCCTTTTTCCGGGCAGCACAAGCCCGAAAAAGGACACCCGTTAACAGAGGATTAACCCTTAAAAACAACAGCCTGTTGCATATTCATACACCTCACCCATGATGCATAAATTCCATTCAAACACAGGATTCTGTCTGGTCATCGTCAACTTCTTCCTCTTAATCCTAACTGCATCTTCATGGCTGAGCAAGGCAGGAAGAAGTTAATTTCTTCTGATAAGAGGTCAATAAATTCTCTTTCTCTGAAAGAAGTTAATTTCTTCTGATAAGAGGTCAATAAATTCTCTTTCTCTGAAAGATTGAGGTGTCCTGTGGCTGCTGTCTCGATGGGAGTCCTTTCTTTAAAAAAGTGTTTTACACAGCATAGTTTCTATTTTAACATTTTGTTACAACCTAAAACTATATTTAACACACTGCTTAAAGAGAATTAATACAGCATCACTTTCTGACACAACACGTATAATATTCATTTTAACATTTGCGAAAAGCCAACCATAAAATAGGCATTTTTCACAGTGGGACACCACACCGAGTGCGGTGCGAGGAGGGGCCGGAGGAGGGCAGGGATGCTGTGCGCGGCCAGGGAGCGGCACTGCCGGCAGCAGCAGGGCTCAGGAGCTGCCGGGCTGGTCTGCTTGCGACAAGAAAGGCACCACACATCCCAGGGGAGCTGGCTTTTCTCCCTGTCAGCAACCCATGGACGCCGCAAAAAAGTTGAGACAAAACCAAGCTGGTTTTTAAAATGCTCTTTGTTCCTGCTGCTTTGTTGTTTTGTCGGTTAAGAAAAAAAAATAAAATAAAATAAATAATCTTTTTGTTCTCCCTAACTCCTCTTCTGAGGAGGCACTAATGGAAATAATTATCTGTAGAAATCAATGCTGGGAGCAGCCCGTACCCCTGAGTATTTAGTGCTGCGTGTTGTTTCAGGAGGCAGTGATTTCCATCTGTGAGAGCACATGTTCCCTTTCACTGAGCCCGTGAGGAGGAAGAGAAAAGGAGCATTTCATGTCATTCATGGATCTTTGCTTGCAGGGAGCTGATACTGAACAGAGCTGGCAAGAGCTGCGTGAGGGAACTGGGTAAAGAAGCTCGTGGATACTGAGGAAAATCAAGAGCAGTGTCTGAGCAGGAAAATATTTCTCCCACATACAAGATTTTATCAAATTTTCTCTTAGTTTGAAAAAAAAAAAAAAATTAAAAAGTACAAAACCTTTTGTCCAGGATGGTGCATGCTGTGCCTCGTGGGACTGAATAATCCAGACAAACCACAGTGATTGCCATCAAAGATCTGTTTGCCTTCCTCTGCATGTTGAATTTGGGATCTGCGTGTGTCACACCCAGGATAACATACAGTTAAGCGCTTGCAAAGCTTAAAATCTCATAATTAGGCTAATCATTTTCCACATTAAAATGGTGCTTCCTTATTAAGTGGCTGCTTTTTCTTTCTTTTTTTTTTTTAATCTAATTTTGTGTCACACTGAATTTCCTGGGAATTGGGACGCAGCTAAAATGCAGGAAAGCTTGTTTGAACAAAACAGCTTTAAATACACTGGGGTTTATGTGCAGGCAGAGGTACTTTAACATTTCATGTACAGACAGAAACATGGAAAAAGTTTATTTCTGCCCATGCTGCTTTCAAAGCTGAATAAAACTCAGTAATTTGGAAAGCTGGGATCAAAACCAGTTAAGTGTATTTGTATTTCGGTGTATCAGGTGGTAGTCTCAGTTTCCATGGATGGAGAATGGCGCTAGGAAAATTGGTTTTCCCACTTCCTCTATTCTTCATGAATTTACCAAATGCAGAAAAATCAGTGGAATAGCATAGTTCTGAATAGCAGCACAATTTTTTCTCTGTTCCAGCTGAGTAGTGTGTCTTATTTAATTGAAGTGAGGCTGGTAAGTGATGGGGAGTCCAGGCCTTTTCATCACTTCCTGAACCAAAGCTGCTTGGACTCTCTGGGCATTATTTTAAGGCTGTTCCATGCAAGTTTTGTGGATTGATCCGATTCCAAGTTTTGCCCTTTCTTCCCCCTTTTTATTTCCCTTTTCCCCAAAGTTCAGGGGGAATTAATTCCTGGGAGAAGCCCAGCTCCTGTTCCCACCTCCTTTTTTGTGCTGGCCAGCCTCAGCCCGCTCACCCCTGCTGATGCAGCTCCTGCTGCCCTGTGCTGAGCAGCAGCACTTCAGCTATGAGCTAATGCCTTATGTTTGATATTTATGCAGCAGCTGAGAAACCTAAATAATTAAATTTCCCTGTGGCCCGAGCAGGAGCGGGAGGAGCAGCCTGGTGGAAGTGAGCTGTGTTGCCTCGCAGGATGAGCTGCCCTGGTGGTCGCTGCCTGGGTGCTCCTTCCTCAGCACAAACTGCCCCACTGCCCACCAGGAGTGCAGCTGTGGCTCAGCACGTGGGGTTAACCTTTGGGAACACACCGAGGCTGCTGCTACCTGCAACCCTTGTTCTTACAGCAGCAAAATCATTCTTTCAGAGCAGGGAGAGACCTGCACCGTCCGTCTGGGGGGTTCCTTTCACAGCAACGGCCCCGACTAAGCGTGGCTTGGCTGTTGTGCAAGTCTGAGATTTATTCAAACCATTCAGATGTTTGGTTTAATAATCCACGTTATCCTAGTTGTTTCAGTAGTCTGGTTTTCTGTGGTGCTTTCGGCTGTGTCACAAGTATGCAGGGATGTCAGGAAGGCTGAGAGTTGCTGCAGGACTCACTGTGGGAGCATCAGAGTGCTAAATCCCCATCTAGTTACTCATGGGTTTTATCTGGGCATCCTCTTGTTCTCAGTTACAAGCAGGTGTGATGAATTATCCAGACTGTGGATAATTCACTGTGCTGTGTTGGTGAAATTTGTTAAAATCCAGTATCCAGACATCCCTGCCTCCCTACCTCATGCATCTAATGCTGCCTCCCCTTCCCCTCGTGCCACATCCTGGGATGATGGCAGGCAGAGATACCCATGGGAAAGAGAAGCTTTGCAGGTTGGGAATGAGTCACTTCAGAGGCTGGGAATGAGCTGGCCGGCAGTGGTAGGTCAGAGGA
This sequence comes from Haemorhous mexicanus, assembly GCF_027477595.1. Taxonomy (NCBI): domain Eukaryota; kingdom Metazoa; phylum Chordata; class Aves; order Passeriformes; family Fringillidae; genus Haemorhous; species Haemorhous mexicanus. The sequence goes on from NC_082381.1 coordinate 89,099,790, forward strand.
GACCTGATGGCCACAGCAGACCACAGATTAAAGCAGGAATCCATTGGTGTGGCTATGGCAAAGTGAGCCAGTAAGTACAGATAGGATCTGGTCTACCAAACTGTTAGAAATGGAGAGCAGTCAGCCTCCTAATTACAGCAAGGACTGGGCTTGGACTCTCTCTGTGAGGTCCTGCTGCCTGCTAGGAGAGATTCAAGAGGAGCTGTGAGATGGAAGTGAGGATGTCTAGGAAGGGATGAAAGTGAAAAGGAAGGAGTTGGGCTCACTTGGTGTAGAGAGAGATGCAGAGCCCTCAGTTGTGGGTCCTGGAGGGTGATGAAACGCGGGAAGGTGGAAGTGCAGAGGAATGATGCAGGAGCACTGCAGCTGGCCATGCTCTCAGTTACACCAAGCCTGCAGCAAGACCTCAAAGAATTCATCATCCATCCTCTCAGACATGTAATTTCAGAGTCTGCTAGTTCAGGCTAATTGTTCCTGGAACAGGCTTGTTCCTCCCTTGCAGTGGCAGCGGCATCCCGGACGTCCTGCCCTTCCCTCTGCCAGACCTGGGGAATAATTGCAAAGGGAGAAAAAGGCCCATTAACCTTTACTGTCTGTCTTTTCTTGCTGTAATCCAGTTGGTGTTTGTCTTGATGGCGATAATTACACAGAAGTATGTAATTGCAAGACAAATGTTTAATTAAGAGCAGGTTTGTTGCTAGTCTCTTGTCTGCTTCCATCTGGGAAGAGCGTGGTTGTGCCGGTTGTCTTGGCAGCCTGGATCGAAGGTCTAACGAGCTCGTTCTGCACCCTTGCTAAAGAGGAAGGAAATAAATGAAATTAATGCATTAATGGGACCCTTCAATTGCCTCCTGCTGCCATAAGGCTTTCTCATTTCTGTACAATACTTTGCTCAAGACCCACATGTTTTATGGTGGATAAGGCAGGTTTATTTAATTAGAATAATTTGGGATGGTGTGGCCTGCCTGGTCAGAGCTCCAGGAAAGCTTGTGAGGAAAACTGCTCTTCTAGATGCTGCAGTTATCTGCCTTCAGATGAGCTTAAATCAAAATCACATTTTCTAGCTCTTTAGTAATGCCCAGTAACGTATTCCTGCAATATCCTTCTAAACCCAAAAAAAACCCCTTGGGTTGAGGTTACTTGTTCAAGCATGTCTGCATAAATGGGCTGTGAATTCTCAGCCCGTGCTGCCGCTTGGGAAGACTCACGAACACGGAGGTGGCCCTGTAACCTGACTGCACAAAGAAAAGGCATTAAAAACATTCCTCCTCTCATCACTCCTTGGTGCAGGGGGTGTCTGGGGCAGAGCTGCCTCCCTGCCTCACAGTAACAGCAGCAAGCATCAGCTGCTGAAATAATTTAGATATGTTTTCCCTCTGGGAAATCCCACTGATCTTAAGAGAGGTTTTTAATTAAATAATATGCTGATTGTTACAAGCTGGAAGTACTTTGGGTTTTGTGTTTATTCTTTGCAGCAGCGTTTCCTTCTGGTTGTCACTCGTTGCTTGAGGAGAGAAAGGCTCGGGAATTTCTTCCCTCTGGGAACCAGCCCCGGGAGCTGCCCAGAGGCTGCACGCCGAGGGTGGGGGATGGAAATGCTCACAGGAGCAGCTGGGCAAGTGCTGGCCCTGCGGTGACTTCCCTGTCACGGGATCCATCGCAGCCCAGCGGCTCTCCGGGCCAGCCAGCCCCGCCGGGCTCCGGCAGCCAGGAAATTCGGGAGCGGCTGGGGGTTCAGCGCGGCTTTCCGCTGCTGGTGATGAAGGGCGATGAGGCCGGAGAGCAGCGGTCCGGGGAGCGCCGCAGATCCCGGGAGCAGCCCGTGGTACCCGCGCTGGTGCGGGGCAGAGCCCGGAGGTGCCATGGCAACATCGCGGGCAGCAGCGCACGGGGTACCAGCGCACGCCAATTAAAATTTAAACAGCCTCGGATGCCGGGAGCGAGCCCGTGGGGCGGGACTCCTGCTTGTGGAGAAAATTGAGGAGTGTCGAAGGGGTCTCTGTGCTGCAGGGCACCCGGCTGCAGGGCTCCCCCGGCCCTGCCTGCCCCGCGGCCGCTCGTCCTTCCCTCCTGGAGGACTGAGGTGCTCCGGCAGCTCCATCGTCTGCCGGGATGTGCTCCTGGGGCTCCTGCCTGTGCAGGTATGAGCTGAGCTCTCTGTCGAGCACCTGTGCCAGACGCTCAGCAGGTCGGGCCCCAAACTGTCTCAAATTGTCTGGCTCAGTCCGGGTGGGTGATGTTTTGTGCTGCAGGGGGAACCAGGGGGGGTTCTCCTGTGACTATGCCTCCATGTCCCCAGTGGTTCCTAGGCATGGGCAAGAAGTGCTATCCCTGCTGTGCAAAAGGAAGAGGAGCTGTTAAGGCATTTGAGTGCTTCCCAAGGCCACACCGTGAGCAGGTGGTTAAGGCTGCACACAAAGTCTTTTGTCCATGGGTGCCACCTCCCCACGATCCCCCCAGCTCCAGCCTTGCAGATCCCTGCCTGAGGAGTGATGATTTTTGCTCATGAACTTGACAAGCTCCACGTTAAAACCACTTGACTGCACCTTTGCCCCTTCAGCTCGGTAAGCCCTGATGTTTCTGCCTTAACAGGGAAAAACCTCCCCCAATATTCAGCTTAAATCCAGCCATGGCTGAGAAAAGCCTCTCATCCTTGTGCTTGGCCTTGGAGGCTGCCTAGGGTGAGCTCTGGCCCTGCCCCTCTCCCTCTTCTCTAAGCCAGACCTGCTCTCCTCCCTTGCCCTGGTGTCTCCCCAGCACCAGGAATTGGCAGGAATTGGCAGGAATCTTCCTTCCCACTTTGCTCGGTGGAATTTGGTGCCACCATTTGTGGGGGCAAGCATTGCAAACCCACTCATGGCCAGGGACACCAGGCTGAAAGGGGTGACTTTCCCACCAGCATCGTTCCATTGCTAGTGGTTTGCAGCTTCTAATTTGGGTCCTCATCTGTGATTTGGGGGCTTTCCCATGTTTGTACAGTTCCTCTGGTTCTTCTTCATTGTGGCTTTGAGGTGTCTGTGCCGAGAAGTGGGGAAGAAATGGGAAGCAGGTGAAAAATGAGAAATTCCATCTCTGGGGCTCCTTGCCTCCAAATCCCATGCAGGTGCTGCTGCAGGAGCTCTTCCCCATGTGCAGCCGTGTGCCTCTCTGCCTCTCCCACCCAAGCCTCAGATTTGCACCCTTGGATGTTGTTTTGCAGCCCTATATTTGGATTTTTTACGAGCCTAGGGAAGATCTCCTGGAAACAGAGCACAGGAGAGGCGCTCTGCAGAACGTTATCAGAAGCATCAGAAAACAGCAAACCAGCCTTTCTCTTGAAAGCTGGAAGCACGCAGTGCAGAGGTGGGGGTGGGATGCAAACCTGCCGAGCTTTGTAGAGCCAACTTTTGGAGCAGATCAAGCTTAAGGCGCAGGCTTTGGAAGGCTCAGCTCAGCCCAGCGCCGCCGCGAGCTGTCCTGATGCTGGATTCGTGTTTCCATTCCTCTCCCTTCAGCAGGGATGTTTTCACCCAGTCAGAGCTGAGGCCCTGCCTTTTCTGCAGCCTCCCTTGAAGGATGGGGAGCCCAGGCACGGAGTCCTTGCCCTGGTGGCTGGGGAAGACAATTCCTGTTTTTTCCACCCCTGCAAAATGCCACTGCAAGGCACAAAGGGCACAGAGAGAGGTGACGAAGGAATGATGAGATGGCCTGAGCAGCCACCCTTTATCTTCACTTTTTATCCTTTGCTTTCCCCTGGTTTGATTCCCTACCACCTAACCCTGGTGTGGGGTGATACAAAAGGTCTGCCAAATGCCTTCTCACCCCACAAGCAGTGAGGAAAGGGGCTGAAGCTCTGGCTCCTCTCTGTGCCACATCTGGGGGATGGTGCCTGGGAGGGCACCCGGGCACTGGTGGCACTGGTGGCTGCAGGGAGGGTTCTTGCAAAGATGGTGAATTCTAATTGATTCCTACCTCTGACCCCAGCAACCACAAAAGGGCCCTTAGAAATCTCCAGCTGAGCCACTTCTTTTTAAAATGCACCAAGCTGCACCCAGATCCAGCCAGGGGAGGGTCCTTGCTGCTTTTGTGGCCACCAAATCCTCTGTGCTCTGACCCCCACGTGCATCCTGGGCTTCCAGGCCCTCAGTCCCTCTGGTTTTCTGGCTTCCTGCATGTGCCCACAGAAACCATCAGAAATCTGATCTGTGTTTTCATGAGTCTCCTTTATTCTCCCAAAGCCTTAATTAATTTTCTCTGTCTGCTCTTGCCGGGCCTAATATCACTTGAATGGCTCACTTATGTGAATTAGCTTGATTAATGGCAGCACCCAGACACAAAGCTCCTCAGCCTGCTGGTGCTTTCCATGGGAGCTTTTCCAGCCTCCTGTTCTCCTCTGACAAAGCCAAGCTTTAGCCTCAGCTGGTGGGAGCAGCAGCCCACAAACACACAGAGAATATACAAACAGAGTTCCTCAGATGAGGTAGAATTTCCCTGGCTGGAAACATCAAATTACAGATTAATAAAAAAATCCTGGAGTGCCTTCCTGCTCCTCAGGCCTTGTCACTGTGCTGCCACTGGCCTTTGGTGACAGCCACGCTGAGGTGCTCGGGGTCTTCTGCAGGCTGTCCTGCCTCCTCCATCAGCAGCCTGGCCAGCCCCCCTGGCTGTCCAAGGACTGGCTCTGGCAGCTGGAGTCTCCTCCAGACCAAAGGCTCTGCCTGGCACCAGTGGCCCAGCTGGTAATTCTGGTTAGTTCTTCAGCTGGAAGTGTCTGGGAAGCTTGGGAGGACCAGAGAGGTGAAACCAGCACTGCAAAAGCGTGCAGGGCTCTGTGTGTCCGTGTGGGCCGGGACTGATGCTGCCCTCAGCTCTCACAAAAGCACCTCCAGTTGATCCAGACCCTTTCCCAGGGACAAACCATGTCCTTTTCATGGCAAAACTGGGCAGTGCTTGCCTGTTCTTGGGGAGCACTGGGGGGGAAAATGGGAGCCACAGGCTGAGGGACTCAAAATCAGCTGTGCCCCAGGAAAAGTGGGAGCCACAGGCTGAGGGACCCAGCCCCATATCAGCTGAGCCCCAGGCTGAGTTACCCAGCCCCACATCAGCTGTGCCCCAGGAAAAGTGGGAGCCACAGGCTGAGGGACCCAGCCCCATATCAGCTGAGCCCCAGGCTGAGTTACCCAGCCCCACATCAGCTGTGCCCCAGGAAAAGTGGGAGCCACAGGCTGAGGGACCCAAAATCAGCTGTGCCCCAGGGAAAGTGGGAGCCCCAGGCTGAGGGACCCAGCCCCACGTCAGCTGAGCCCCAGGACAGTGACACTTTGCTGCAGACACCTGAGAAAGGAGAGGCCAGGAGGAGCAGCCCACGTGTCCCACACAGCAGGAGCATCCTGCAAGGACCAGTGGGGACACACGAGGCTTGCTGGCTGGTTCCAGGCACAAAGCAGTGCCTGGAGCCACCAGGAGAAGACAGCCAGGAGCGGTGAGCAGTTGCCTCCACGTGCCTTTTGGACAACTCCTCCAGCACAATCCAGCTCCAGGCACCTGTGAGGAGATGACTGGGACAGCTGGGGATGCTCAGCCCAGCCCTGCCCCGTGTGCTGTGCCTGATTTTGGGGCTCAAGCCCCCCAGGGCTTGTCAGCCTTGCCCAGGCCCAGGTGAGCCCCAGCTGGTGGGGAAGGGCAGGCTCTCAGCTCTGCCATCATTAGCACCTCAGCAGCAGCCAAATTTTCCTGTGCTGCTGGGGGTGCTGCCACCTGTGCCAGCAATCCACAGCATCACTGCCTACATCCCATCCTCGGGCTGCTGGACCTCCTGGAAGGGAACACCTAAGGTTTGTGAATGCTCGTGGTTGGAAGGAGTTGCAAAATCAGAAAGTCCACAAGAACTCCCAAAGTTTTATTAGTAAATCACACACTTGGCATGGAAATTGTTGTTGGTCTCCCAGAGTAAGCACAGAGCAGTGGGGTTTGGATAAAGGGATGGCCTGGAGGTAGGGTATTGCCATGTGCTCAGCTTGGGGTGGAAGAGAGCAGCTCTGCCCTGCTGCCTTCCTTGCCCTTGTGAACTGTCAGCTAGGAGCCTCTAGGAAAGGCACAGCGGTGTTAATTAAACCTGCCTTGGGCATTATCTCAAGTGTTCTCCCCATGAGACTTTCAGGTGCTGCTGGCAGTGCTGGCTGGGAAGTTTCTCTGCAGGGAGGCCAGTGCCAGCTCCTGGAGCCCTTTGCATTCCCAGGTTTGGAGTGTTTGGGGTTCAGCTGTGAATCCCACCCTGTGAAAGGTGAAGGCAGATGGATACTGCTCAGCTTCAGTGTGTCTTGGGATCAGAGAGGCTGGGAGGTTGGGCAGCTTCCATCAACTCCAAAACAGGTTCTCAAGCTTCAAACCACTCTTTGCAATCAGAGCAGCAGTGCAGGGAAATGGCCAGTCTTGGGGGAGTTTAAAAAAAAACAAGTTACCTTGCTGTGCACTTGGCATGGTGGTTTCTGAGGCTGGAACACTCCCAAGGGGCTGGATCTGGAGCACAGAGGGCTGGAGGACGCCTCCTCTGGGCTGTCCTTGCAGGAGAGAGCATCTCCTGGCACACAGGTCACAGGAGAGCCCCGCTCACCTGCGTTCAGACAGCTCCTGCAGCAGTGCCATCCCTCAGCCCCTCTGCCCCAGCCCCTCAGACACCACTGGGCTGCTGCAAAGCCATCCTGCTAAACTGGGACCTCGGGGAGGCAGCTCCCCTTCTGAAGCACGCTCTGCTTTGATGAGCGGGTAAAACAATCTATGGATAAATAGGAAGACCATTACTAACTCCCATTTTTATTTCTCTTCTCTTTCCCATGCTTCTCCCAGATAATTTGGAGCAATGCCTGGTGAAAGTCCATGCAATGGATAACCTGGCTGCTTGTTTTCTGCAGGCTCAGTCCTGCAAACAGCCAGGAATGCAAATGCTGGGAGCTGGCAAAGCACATGGATAACCAGGTGAGCCAGTGAGCTGTTCCTGGGATAGCTCCTTGGTTAAAGCTCAGCTGGGATCCAGGTGTTGGAAGGGATTTACTCCAAAGGGTGAAGAAGATTTGAGGTGGTGCTGTTTGACCTGGGCATCATCTCCATCTGACACACTGGGGACAGCCATGGCAAAATGGTTTTTGAAATAATGCCATCTGTTTTCCTTCTTGTGGCTGGATTTCTGCTGTGGGAACAGTCAGGATGCAGCTGATCTGGGCACCCAGAACTGTAAATCTGCACCCCACAGTCTGTCTGGGCTGTCCCTGTCCATGATGGCTTCGGTGTCCAGGGGCTGTGGGGGGTGTGAGCAGGCAGGGGCTGTGCTTTCAATTAGAGCCTTTGTTAATGAGAAAGTGCCAGGGTAAATGGCTTGTGTGGCCAGCAGGGAAGGATGCTGGGCCAGGGAGAGGGTGCTGTGGTGTGGGGGTGCTCCTCCCACTCAGCACGGAATGTTCCTGGCCCTCTCTGGGCTGGGACAGGGGCGGTGGCAGAGTCTGGGCTCTCCAAGGCCATTCCTGGATGGAGCAGGTGGAGCTGGGAGCTGCCACCTCGGGGGTGTCCTGCCTCTGCTCCCGCGTGCTCTGGGTGCTCACAGAGCACCTGAAACACAGCAGCAGGAGGTGAGAAGCAGTGGGGATGTGGGTGGGCAGAGGAGAGCTCCCCCAGGGCCAGGAGGGTGTGACAAGCCCGTTCCCAAGGATTTACAAAGGTGGCTGCCTACGACTGAGAGAGGCGTCATCTTTCTTCTTCGCCTTGGCAGTTCTAGGTCAGTTTGTGGAACAGAAGGAAAAGGAAACCTGCAAGGAAGCTGATGCTGAGCTGGTGACAGTTTGGGAAATCAGAAGCTTGGCTCTAGACTGGTTCTGCTGCCAGTGAGGTGGGAGGAGCGGGCTGGGATCCTCGCAGCTGGTCAGTGGCAGGGCTCACCACTCTTGCCCTGCCTCGGTGGTGGGTGGGTGCCCTGATCCCAGCATTAAATCAAATGTAATGAGAGGAAATGGAGGGAGGAGTGACTAAACTGTTATTTCAGGGTGCCAGGGGCCTGGGTGCAGCTGTGGGACAGTCAGGAGGGCAGCAGGGACAGACTGCAGGCACAGAGTGTGAACAAGAACTTGCAATAAATAAGAAGTAGATGGGTTGTGCTGTGATATCGCTTCCTCCACACAGACCCAGCCCCGGGAGCTCCACGTCTGCACATCACCTCTGCTCACCACCCCATCATCCTTCACACCAGCTGCTCTGTGCCATCCCCTGCCACACCACCCAGCCCCGGATCCAGGGCTGCTCTGAAGTACCTCCCACCCTCCTGCTGCTCCGTGCAGTTCTGCATCCCCCACAGGGTGCTGGAGGAGCTGGCAGGGCTGAGGGCAGTTCTTCACCTCTGCCTGGCAAGTCCTGTGCTCTGACATTTCCTCCTGGGAAGCATTCCCGTTTCCAAGAGGCAAACTGTGTTAGGGGCTGTTTCCCTGAGGACATCCCGGGAGTGCCTTGGCTCCTGGTGTCCAGCAGTGGTCTAAGCCCAGAGCCAGGGTCCCCCCACTGCCATGGGCAGGGCAGGGAGCCCTCACACACTGCCAGCTTTGCTCCACCTGCACCACGTGAGCCAGACTCACTTCTGAGAGGCACAGACTCACCCCTGAGCCGCCCCACAGGTAAGGAGACAGAGGGAGGGGAGCCTGCCCCAAAGGTGTTCGTGGGCATGTCCTCAGTCCCAGTGGGACCCCAGACCCCTCCCCAGCCTGCTCCTCCACCTCACTGGCAGCAGAACTAGTCAAGAGCCAAGCTTCTGACTTCCCAGACTGCCATCAGTTTAGCACCAGCTCCCTTGAAGGTTTCCTTTTCCTTCTGTTCCAGTAACTGACCCAAAGCTGCACCAGCACTGGTGCTGCAGCACCGTGACCCCACAGGTGCAGGGTGGGGCTGCTTCACTCCATGCACAGCTCCCCACCTGCACAGCTGCTTCCTGGACACTGATATTTGAGTATCAATCTGATTTATAGCCCCCAGGGGAGGAATGAGAGTGTGTGAGAAGGATTGAACAGCGAGTTGCAGCGGTTTTATTTCCCCAGATTGACACTCACAGCACTTTTCTGTCCTGCTGTTTTTAATTTCCACTTTATTCTTCTACATTAATACTGCTCTGGGGCAGTTAATCACACGTTGCTGTCACACATTTCCCTGGGGAATTCATCTTTTCCTGGTGGCAGCAGTGCAAAGGCAGAGTAGTTTCAGAGGTGTGACTAACCCAGGGCTAGGGCAACAGGACCACTCCAGTGGAGCTTCACACAGATGTGCAAACCACCACCAAGGCTGTGCCAGAGCCCTGCTAAGCAAGGCACCTCTGAGCAACGGGCAGGGCAGAAAAGGTGCATGCATTATTAAATGGCATTTTTGTTCTGTGTGCAGGAAATATAAACTGACCTTTATGAGGGCCTGAATATGAAACATGGCCATGGGAGGCTCGCTCTGGCCCAACCATCAATCAGCCTCTCCTTGGGTGCTCCAGTACGTCCTTTTCCTGCACGAAAGGTTAGGAAGTCAAAAGAGCTTTTTAAATGTTTCATGTTGTCCTTCTCTCCCTGCTTGCAGAGCTGTTCACTCAGAGCAGTTTGAGGCAGTGACTCAGGCCAGCGCTGCACCCAGCTCTCTGCGGGGCAGCTGGGCTGAAATCACAGAATCCTTCAGGCTGGAAGGATCAAAGGATCACAGAATCCTTTAGGCTGGAAAAGCCCTCCAAGGCCATGGAGTCCAACCACCCCCAGCACTGCCAAGGCCACCACTGCCCCTGTCCCCAGGTGCCACATCCATACAGCTTTTAAACCCCTCCAGGGATGGGGACTCCACCACTGCCCTGGGCAGCTGTGCCAGGACAAGCCTTTCCATGGAGGGATTTTTCCCAATATTTGATCTAAACCTCCCCATGCCCAGCCTGAGGCCGTTCCCTCTCCTCCTGTCCCTGTTCCCTGGAGCACAGCCTGACCCCCCCTGGCTGTCCCCTCCTGTCAGGAGCTGTGCAGAGCCACAAGGTCCCCCCTAAGCCTCCTTTTCTCCAGGCTCAGCCCCTTCCCAGCTCCCTCAGCCTCTCCTGGGGCTCCAGCCCCTCCCCAGCTCCGTTCCCTGCCCTGGACACGCTCCAGCCCATCCATGCCTTTCCAGCCTGGATGGGGTGGCTCTCCAAGGGCTCCCACCTGTCCTGGCCCCAGATTCCCCACAGCTCCCCTTGCTCAGCCGCCTGCTGCTCCCAGAGAGCTGGGGTTTGTTTACTACGCACCAATTTATTTCATTTTCCATTTAAAATATAAAAAGTACGTGGGTTACAGCAACATAATTTGCAGCCTGCTGATTAATAATACAGCTGACAGAACAAAATTGGGCTGCGAGCTCGAAGTGCTGAGGAAAGCTAAAATTTAGTGAGCAGTGTGTGGATGTGGGGTAGGCAGCCTGCAGCTGGCAGAGGAGGCTGCCGGGGCCAGAAACACTGTTTGCTTTTTTAGCTGCCTCACACACAAATCCTGCCTCTTGCATCCCCTTTCCCCTGCCCTGCCGTGCCTGGAGATGGTCAGCACTCCACTGGAGAAGGCTGTGAGGAAACTGATACGAGGAGAGCAATTCCTAAGGGTTCTCCATCCACGGTGAGAGAAGGCAACCCACTCAGTGTTGATTTATTATGTGTATTTTCCTCCCCAAAGGGCACTGAGGTGCTGCCCAGCAGACAGGCTTTAGCAGCTCTGGCCATGTGGCTGGTTTTGCACCAGTTCTTCATTTTATAGGATTTGTTCTGGAAAAAAGTCTTTGCTCTCTGCCTGTTGTGTCTGGGCCAGTGAAGGCGTTAAAGACTCACCCCAGGGTGTGCTGCTGCAGGCAGGACCAGCTCTGCACGGCGTTCCCAGGGCTGATGGAGCACCAGGGATGTGTCTGGAAAAGGTGGTGCCACGGCTGTGGAGGAGGATGTGCTGAGTGTGCTGTACCCAGCGGGAAGCGACAGTGCCAGCCTGACTGGTGTCACTTCACCGGTGTCAGCACGCCCGGATCTGGCAGGGGATGGCTGAAACTCGCTCCTGATGAGACACCCCAGTCCCTTTTATTTTAGCAGCCAGCGATTTAACCCCTGAGGGAGGCTGAATGCATCCTGTGATGGGAGACAGAGGGATATTGTGCAGGACAAACATTTTGCAGTGAGGAGTGTGACAGCCCTTTTATACAAGCACGGTGAAATGCAGCCCCGGACAGGGCACGGTGCCCCCGAGCAGCCTGAGCTGCCTTGTGGCTCCTCCGCCTGGGACAGGGGTGGATCTCGGGCTGCACGGGCCGTGACCGGGTGACCAAAATGCTCCCTCTGTCCACGACGATGAGTGTTAGAGGTGGAGGTGGCGGAGATAAGCGCCCTCTCCCTGAAGGCAGCATCCGCCTGGCAAGGCAGGACTAAAGCCACGCCTTGCTGCCTTTGCCTTACCTGTGCTTGTGGCTGTCTCACACCGCGGGGAGAGAGAGCCTGGACTAAAAACCACAGCGCCAGGGTGAGAAAAAGAGATGGTCGCAGCTCCCGCTGCCGACACGCACCCCGGGCACCGGCACCGCCGGCTCTGACCGAGCGTGGCCGGGCCCTCCTCACCAATCGCCAGGAAATCGATGTCAACGCTCCGGCAGCTCTCGGAGAGCTTTCCTTCCCCTGCTCGAAAGGAGGCACCGTCCCTCGTGCTTGAGGATGCCGCGCAGATTATCCAGCCAGGGGCCGTGATTATCTCGCCAGGCTCCGCGGTGTTTAATTGAGTTGTTTACCGTGCAGTCGCGCTGTCGGTCTCCATCCCGCCTGGAAACGCGCCCTGGCACCCCCCGCGGGCCGGGAGCGGCGGCTCCTGCCTCCCGGAGGGGCACCGGGGGTGCCGGAGCCTGCGGGAGGGTGCTCCGCGGGGATGAGGGGTTAATCACCGCTCCGCACAGAGCCCCTTTGTGCTGACCCTGCCAAGCCTCGCTGTTGCCGGGGCGGTGTGAGAGCCCGGGGCGCTGCCAGGGTTTGTTGTTCGCCGCGCCGGGGACGGCTGCCAAGGTCCTGCGAGGTGCTGCCCTGGTTTCCTGCAGCGCTGGTGACAAACACCCAAATGCCCCGTCTCTTCACCCAAAGCAAGCTCCTACCAACCAAACCAATGCCCACCCCCTGAAAAGAAAATATGAATGTGTTTCAGGGCTATTACTGCTAATTGTGGGAGGGAATCATGGAGTCACAGAATGCGCCTTGAAGACCATCTTCTTGCAGCCCCTGCCATGGCAGGGACACCTTCCACTGTCCCAGGCTGCTCCATCCAGCCTGGCCTGGGACACTGCAGGGATCCAGGGACAGCCACAGCTGCTCTGGCCTGTGCCAGGGCCTGCCTACCCTCCCAGCCAGCAATCCCTAATTCCCAATATCCCATCTGTGCCTGCCTTCTTTCAATTTGAACCCGTTCCCCTTGTCCTGTCACTCCATCCCTCGTAAATGGTCTCTCTCCATCTTCCTTGTCAGCCCCTCAGGTCCTGGCGGGGGAGGGCCACAGTTAGGTCACCCCAAATCTTCTCCTCTCCAGGCTGAGCAATCCCAGTTGTCTCAGCCTCTCCTCATGGGAGGAGTGCTCCAGCCCTCTGATTATCTTGGTGGCCTCCTCTAGGTCAAGGAAGGCAGAGGTTGGATATTAGGAAGAAATTTTTCACCAAAAGAATAATAAAGTTCTGGAATGCTCTTCCCAGGGAGGTGGTGGAATGTGTTTGAAAAAGATTGGACATGGCACTTGGTGTTATAGTCTAGTTGAGGTGTTAGGGCATAGGTTGGGCTCAATGATATTAGAGGTCACTTCCAACCTCCTTGTTCTGTGATTCCAGAGCTCACTGGCCCAGGTGTTCAGAGACTGGCCCGTGGCTGTGCCACAAGCCGAAGGGCTGGAGCTGTGGAGGGAGAGCCCTCAGGTCCTGCCTCACCCCGGCAGGGCAGGTGCCAGGGGCACTCCCCTGGCACGGGGTTTGTGAGCTCCGGCCTCAGCCTGAGGCTGGGGGGGCCAGTTATTGTCCCTGTTCCCACTTTGCCCTTTGCTGGGCCACTCCAGGGCTGGAAACCCCTGTGCTGAGGGCCAGACCAGGATCACGGTGCTGGAGCCAGGCGTGTCTCTGTGTTTTGCTGCAGGGACATCTTAGAGCACGCTGCCACACCACAGCCCTGTCTGAGACCACCCTCCCCCAAACACTGCTGTATTTCAGCAGGGCTTTGCCAGGAGGGCCCCAGGATGCCCTCAAGTGTCCCTGGCTGCGTGGGACTGTCCCTGGCTGCCATGGGAGTAGCCTCCACACTTTGACAGAGAGCACACAGGGGCAGCTTCCCTGGGAGGATTTAACTATAGCTGCTCATGCTCCTATTGCTCTTTCTGCTCTGTTTCCACCCTTCCATCCGCAGGCACAAGCTTCTATTAAATACCTTCCTGCTCACGCAGTAACCAGATGGGAACATTCATTTTAATCCTAGACAGCAAAACAGTAGAGTTACAGATTACTATGCCACCAGAAATTGCTTATACACCTTTGTTTCCTCCCATGTAATTCCCTGGGAGTTTTAATTTACGGGACCATTTTTTATTTTTTCTTGCCACTTCCCTTGCATCAGGCAGGGTTCCTTCAGCTCCAACAAAGCAGCATGCCTGTCTGGAGGGGATCAATAACTATTGAGCTATCACGCTTCCTCCACTTAGGCTGTTGAAGCAGCTTCCTTTAATTGCTCTTTCACACTGTAAATACAGCGTACGGTGATTTTTTTTTCCCTTTGAGGCTGCTCAGTGGGTGAAGGCACCGGCGGGTAGGAAGAGCTCAGCTGCCTCACCTGTGATCCATCACACCTGCTCCGCAGGGAACACCCCCGGAGCGCAGGGACACGAGGACCCTGCCAAGCCCCAGGGGCCAAAGCGGCCCCAGAACGGTCCCAGGGGGACGATGGCTCGGGGCAGACCCGCAAACACGCTGGTTAAAACTGATAAGAGAAAGCACGTTGGGCACGGGCAGGGGAAAGGGCAGAACGCCCAGCCAGGAGGGTCCGGCTGCTCAGCACCCTCCGCTGCGAGGGATGCCCCGAGGGGGGAGCCAGGCGGGATCCTCCTCCCTCGGCTCCTGGCAGGGGCTGGGGCAGGAGGGGGCAACCAGATCCGTGCCTGTGGCGCCTCCAGGGAACGGGGAGCGGATCCCCTGGGCGGCCCCTGTCGGGGATGGGGAGGGATGACCGGGGCTCACGGGGGTCCTCTCGGGGATGGGGAGAGATGCCGGGGCTCACGGGGGTCCTCTCGGGCATGAGGAGGGATGCCCGGGCTCACGGGGGTCCTCTCGGGCATGGGGAGGGATGCCCGGGCTCACCGGGCTCCTCTCGGGCATGGGGAGGGATGCCCGGGCTCACCGGGCTCCTCTCGGGCATGGGGAGGGATGCCCGGGCTCACCGGGCTCCTCTGGGGGATGGGGAGGGATGCCGGGGCTCACGGGGCTCCTCTCGGAGATGGGGAGGGATGCCCGGGCTCACGGGGGTCCTCTGGGGGATGGGGAGGGATGCCGGGGCTCACGGGGGTCTTCTCGGTGATGGGGAGGGATGCCGGAGCTCACCGGGCTCCTCTCGGGGATGGGGAGGGATGCCGGGGCTCACGGGGGTCCTCTGAGGGATGGGGAGGGATGCCCGGGCTCATTGGGCTCCTCTCAGGGATGGGGAGGGATGCCGGGGCTCACGGGGGTCCTCTCGGGGATGGGGAGGGATCACCGGGCTCACGGGGGTCTTCTCGGGGATGGGGAGGGAGGAGCGGAGGGGCTGGATCGCCTTCGGCGGCTCCCCCCGGCCGTGGTGAGTGGGACCGGACCTCTCCGTGCCGCTTCCCCCGGGGATGGCGAGGGGGGAACGGACCCCTGGGGCGGCTTTTCCCGGGGATGGCGAGGGGCGACTGGACGGACCCCTGGGTGGTTCCTCCCGGGGATGGCGAGAGGGGTTCGCACCCCTCCGGCGGCTTTTCCCGTGAATGGCGAGGGATGGCCGGACCCCCGGGCGGTCCCTCCCCGGAACGGGTGGGGGGACCCGATGCCGGGGGCGGCTTCTTCCAGGCATGGCGAGGGAGGAGGGGACCCCCGGGCGGCTCCTCCCGCGGGCGGCGAGGGGGGAGCCGACCTCTGCAGCGCCGTTTCCCGGGCATGGCGAGGGATGCCCGGAGCCCGGCGGTGCCGCCGGGGATGGGGGGGGGGGGTTCGCGGCTGCCGGCCCCGCCCCCCGCAGGTGCCGGCGCGGCGGGGGCCGGGGGTGACGTCAGGCGGGGCGGGCGCGGTGCCGGTGCCGGTCGGGCCATGGCGGAGCCGAGCGCGGCGGCCCCGGTGAGTGCGGCGGCCCCGGCGCTGCCCCCGAGCCCCGCCGGGCGCTGCCGCTGAGCGGGGGCGGGCGGGGGGAGCCGGGCGGGGGCGGGGGCGGGTCCGTGCCCCGTGCGGGACCGCCCGCGGGAGCGTCCCTGGGAGCGGTGCGGTGTCGCCTCGTCCTTCCCGTGCCCCGGACCCCCTTGCCCGGAACGGAGGGATTCAAACCCCTGGGAGCGCCGGCTGGCTGCCTGCGAGGGCGAGCGGAGACACCGGCATTGCTTCTCCGCCGTTTCACACGGGCTCGGTGCGTCTTTGTGTGCCCTGTGGGCTTGTTCGGGCGCCGTGCCCTGCCTGTGTGTCCGTGCCTCGCGGCTCTGTCCGTGCCCGAGGGTCTGTGTGTGCCCTGTCGGTCTGTCTGTCCGTGCCCGAGGGTCTGTCCATGCTCGTGTGTGCGCCCTGTCCGTCCGTCCGGGCTGTGTGTGTCTGTATGTGCCCTGTCTGTCTGTCCGGGTGGTGTGTATCTGTATGTGCCCTGTCTGTCTGTCTGTCTGTCTGTCTGTCCCGGCGGTGTGTGTCTGTATGCGTCCTGTCTGTTTGTCCGGGCGGTGTGTTTCTGTATGTGCCCTGTCTGTCTGTCCGGGCAGTGTGTGTCTGTATGTGCCCTGTCTGTCTGTCCGGGCGGTGTGTGTCTGTACGTGCCCCATTTGCCCACACGGTCCGTCTATGTCCACCCGTGCCCTGCGAGCCCACGCGTGCTGTGTGTGCCCACGGTCCCCAGGGATCTGTACCTGCCCTCTGAGTCCATGCGTGCCCCGGGGTGCCTCCGTGAGCTGTATCCATCCATCCATGGGTGCTGTGACGGGCTGCACCCGCCCTGTGTGCCCACACGACCCCTGCTAACAGGCTCTGTGTGTCCCACCGTGCCCCATGGCTGTGCAGGTCCTGTGTGTGCCACCGTGCCCATGGCTGTGCAGGTCCTGTGTGTGCCCATGGCTGTGCAGGTCCTGTGTGTCCCACTGTGCCCCATGGCTGTGCAGGTCCTGTGTGTCCCACCATGCCCCATGGCTGTGCAGGTCCTGTGTGTGCCCACGGCTGTGCAGGTCCTGTGTGTCCCACCGTGCCACGTGTGTCCCTCCGTGCAGACTCGTGGGTTCACACAGGCAAACCCAGTGTCATTCCTAGCGGGCCCCCAGTGCCCAGAGAGAGAAGGTTGCTCCTCTGCCTCTGCCCTGCTCCAAGGCAGGCTGCATTTTCTCTGGGTCAGGTTTATTTCCTCTCACCTGAGCCAGACCCTCGGGGGGAGGTGGCAGGTGGTGATGGTCCAGGTTTAATGGCATCGGGTGTGGGGAAGGTGAGTTTGGCTGGGGACATCCATCCCGGGCTGCTGTGGTGTGAGGAGCAGAGAGGGGGAGGGAGGCAAACCTGACCCTGGTGTGGCAGTGGCTCCTCTGGGCTGTCCCCACACAGCTGCCCAGAGGAACCCTCCTCCCCGAGGTGTGGGGCTGGGTAGGGGAGAGGCTCCCCAGGCTGCAGAACTCAGAACTCGGCCTTTGCTGGGTGTCAGAGGTGCTGGGGTGCCTCTGCCTGCCTGGCTGTGTGCCTGGGGACTTGGCAGGATGTGCAAGGGGACGTGCAGGGTCCAGGGCTCCCCTTGTCCAAGCAGCTGGCTCGGCAGTGGACCCACAGAGCTGGGAGGACAGACAGGGTTTGGTCTCTGCAGCCAGCTCTGTGCTGCTGGCTCCTCACAGTTAATTAGACACGACTAATCCTATCTGGCGCTGGGAACTTCCCAGCAAACCAGAGCGCTTTTCCCTCTCCTGGTCTGAGCAGGGTCCCAGCCTCGTGCAGAGCGAGGCCTGGGGACAGGGACATCTTTTTGAGCCCCTTGGACACGATCAGGGGTGGCAGCTCAGACCTGCAGTGCCCTGACCTTGCAGTGGCTGGACAGGTGTTCTGCAGGGGGAAGGAGACAAGCCCCGGGGAGGTTTTTGGGTGAAGGACTGCAGGGAGAGGGAGGTCAGGACTGTAATGAGGATATTGCAGGAATATGGGCCAGAGCTGGACTTTGGAGGATAAATGTCACACCCAGCAGGTGAGCATCAGCATTCCCCATCCCTACAAAAGAGGAGGGGACAAAGGGACACGATAATCCCCGTTCCACTGATGCCCCCGTGCTTGGGAGAACCTCAGTGTGTGCCCTGGCCTGGCCTTGCAGCCAAAGCAGAGCGGAGTCGGGCTCACTTAAGGCTATGTCAGAGGAGGGTTTGTCAGCGCAGGGTTAATGGTTGGTGATCTTGGAGGGCTCTTCCAACCTCAACGAGCCTCTGACTGTGATTCATTGCAGTCCTTTCCCTCCTGCCCCTGAGCCCAGCCTGTTAGCAAGGACTGATAAAACCTGCAATCACAACCAAATGACCCGTGTTTGGAAAGAATGACATTGATCTGGGAACATCCTGCTCTCCAGGCCGAGTCCCCCGTGCCCAGGGTCGTGTTTGTCCCTTCTGTACACCGAGAACAGAGTCGGGAAGGAGCTGGATCAGCTCCCCGCCCTGCTCCTGCCCCCTTGGTTGGTGCTGGGCTGCCAAAATCTCCAGAACGGGCATTCTGGGCTGGAATTACCCCTCAGCCTTGCAGGCTGTGTGAGCCACCTCGCTTGTGGCTGGAGCTGCTCTAGTGGATGCTGTTTGTTTGCCCTTGCTCAGGGCCCTAAAAGGGTCTGTTCCGAGCTGTCCCCCACCAAACAAGGGGGACAGGCACCTCCAAATGAGGCTTGTTTCCCTCTTTGGAAAGCCTCATATGCGGGCCAGGCAAATGCCTTTCAGGGTGCTGGCTCTGATTTGGATAGCTGAGCTTGAGCGGTCTAAATTTAAGCGAAGATGAATCTCACCCGGCGCTTGCAAACCTTGGTTTTCAGGCTTTTCGCCTTGATCTTCCCTTTTTTTAGCACGACCCTGCTGTTTTCCTACCACTCAGGACTCTTCCCAAGCACAGAAAATGCTTCTGAAACTTTCCACCCCCCCAGGTGGGAGGTGTTGCAGAAATGCAAGTGCAGGGAAGCGTTTGCAGCTCATCCTCCTTGCAGACGCAGAGCCCGGGTTAAACAAGCAGCCTGTTAATTTTGTGTTAATGGCTCTGAGCAACGCCGAGTCCCCCCCGCCACCCCCTTCCTCCCTTACCTTGCGCCAACATTTAATTGCTCTCACTCTGGAGAGATGCTATCTCATTTCAAGGTTGAACTTATCTAGTTCTGACTTGCAGGGGGGGATGTTGCCGTGTCCTTGTCACGGAGGTCACTCGTCACTCCCTGCTCCTCGTCCCCTCCACCTCCGCTGCTCAGGGGATGCTGTCCCCCCTCGCCGCGGGGCTCCTGCTCCTCCCCGCCTGGGTTTTGTGGCACCCTCGGGACGTGGCTGCTGTGGCCGTGTGGCCAGGTGCCCGTCCGGGTGCAGCCATGGGTGTCAGCTCGCTTTTGTGACTCCTTAGGGACGCGTTCCCACCGCCCCCTCGGGGAACACCCGCTCTTTGCCGATGCCTTAGGCGGGAGGCGCTCCCTGCTCATCCCAAACCTTTCCTGGCCCTGGCAGCCGTCTCTGTCCGGGCCTCATGCATCTCCCTGACACACAAACCTGTCTGTGGCCACCTGAGTGTGGCCTCTCTGAGGTGATCTGGGCCACCAACCAACCATTCGTGAGTTACTGCGGCTCTTCTTGTTAGAGATTTACATTTAATATAATCCCAGGGAACGAGTCAGGGATGGGACTGGGCAGCGACAGAAATCCCCGAGGAAGGCACTGGGATTGCTGGGATGCTGTTTCCGGGCTGTCTCAGCCACACCTGACGCGTGTGGAGTTGGTTGCACCTGCTGTGAGATTCATCCTCGGGGTATTCTGTGCTCAGGAGAAATGTGGGCAAACACTGCGTCGAGGCAACAATAATGTCTTTAGCTAGATAATAAGTCTCCTAAATGGATCTAATTCCAGGAAACTCCACTGGCTGATTGGAATCGTATTTTTAGTCTCTGGTTCGTGTATTTACCTGAAATTTCTGTCCTGCTGTTCTAGTTGGAGCTGACCCCGGGCTGCCTGCTGCTCCTGCCTTTTACCCAAATACTCTGACTACACAAAGTTTCCGAGTTCCACCAGTTGGTCTGAAAATGCTTTATTTTGGCCGATGTCTGGCAATACTGAAATTTCTGTCTTGAGGGGCCTTAAGGGGTCATGGAGGGGTTTCAAAGCAGGTTGCCCAGGGGGTCGGTGAGAAAAGCTCTGCCTTGGCACAGTGGGGTGCACATGGTGCTTGATCTGTGGGCTCCTCTCCTCCTCTTTGGCAACTGTTTCATCAGTTTTACTGATGGTGCCTAATAGTGAACCTGGCAGATATCTCATTCTCCATTCCTGGCAGGCTGTAAAAGTGCCTTATTTTTCAATTAACTCTGTTAGCTGTACAGATTTTAATGGATCCCTTTAGAGGTCCCCATCGGTCACCGACACCGGACATTTCTTTTCCAGCGCCGTTTCTCTCTCCTTCCCTGTGCCTAGAAAGATCACGTTCCCATGCATTTTCCACGTCTCATTTTTGCCAGAATGGCTTTTTCATTATTTAAATCCTGCTGCTTTTCCAGGTTTGCGAGTTTTGGGGTCTTTGGCAGAAGCTTGAAGCGGGTTCCTTGCTTTCACTGATGCCAGCGACTGCTCTGGGCTGTTTAAAATTTGCCCTTTTAAAGTCATATGCTGCCGCCGTTATTTTGGGCTCGCCGTTCCCGTGAGCAGCAGAGAGGCAGAAAGAAACTATAATAGAAGAAGACTTGCATTAGACGTGGCAGTTCATTTTGGCCTCCTCCCTGTCACGCAGACCTGCTGCCACTCCACAGGCAATTAACGCTGAAACGTGACCCGCTCCTTGTGCCAGAAGCCACTTCTCATCCCAAAGATTTGTGGGCTCCCTGGGTCTGGCAGTGGTTACTCATGAGTTGTTCGCCTGGTGGCATTTCTATCTGCCCCCCTGGGTGTGTGGCTGCGATGGATGGTGGCAGGATGTCCCCGTGCACGTGGAAGAGTGAAATTCCGTGCTTGTGGTGTTTGGGTGCCTGACACCGCTGAGGAAGGAAATCACATCCTCCACGTGGTAGAAATATTTTGGCACGCTGAACTCTTCATCTGTGCCTCGATGTCCTGCTGCTGCTCTCCCAGGTGACCGCGGCACCCCTCACACCTGGCCAGGTGCTGCCAGGCAGGCGCGGTGCCGGCCGGTGCAGCCCGGGCTGGGCTCCCGAGGCCACCGCGGGCTCCCCCTGCCCAGCGCCAGCTGAGATTAAAGACTGATCTCCTTCCAGGGCTTTCCAGGCAGGATTGCCTGTGAGGATTTACAGGAGCCGATTTCAGCCCGGCTGAAAGGTGCCAGGGTGACCTTGCCATCACTCCCTGTCCCCGGGGCTGGAACAGGAGCGGGACCAGCTCCCACATCTCCCCACCGAAAGCTTCCCCTGGCTGGGAGGCTGCGGGGGGACTAACGCCGCTTCTTCCTGCAGCACTTTCCACCCGAGCCGAGCCTGTCTTTAAAAAGCAGCCGGCGTGGTTGTGCTTGGAACAGGCAGCTCGGTTTCTATATTATACACAGCGCTCATCTCCGTGGGAAGCCGGGCAGCCCACGCCGCTGCCGCAGCCCGGAGCCGCCGGCTCTTGCCGGCTCTTGCCGGCTCCTCGGGGCGTTCCCGGAGGCAGGGAAGGAGCTGGGGCCCCGTGTGTGCCCCCCGCTCTCCGCGGGGCACGGCTGTCCCCTCCCCGGGGACCGGCCACCTTGTGTCACTCACCCTGCCCTTGTGTCCTGAGCCCCGGGCCGCCGTGCCTCACCTGCCCTGACCTGCCAGGTGAACACCCAGCTCCTGCTGCCCCGAGCCTGGCTCCGCTCCCGGCCAGCCACGGGCACTCCGCGCCCCCGTGGTCTCCCGGGGGAGCGGCTTGGCCGTGTCTCAGCGTCAGGTTACAGCCGCCCCGAATTCGGGGAGCAGCAAACCATCCCCCGAGCTGAGTCCTGTTGGTGTCCATCTGTCCCAGCTGTCTGCATTATTTGCACAATTTAATTCTTGGCTACACCTGGTTTTACAACGGGCTTAATTTCATAGCAACTGATACACCTGCAACAATTAGCTATGTAAACCGAGATAAAAGGCCAATCAAATTTCATGGTTTGGAGCGCAGGCTGCTTCCAGCCGGAGGCTTCCTAAGCCCTTCTGAGATCCCTCCCCAGAGGAAGCTCTGCAGGTCATCTCCAGCCCCGAGCGAGGCTTGTTCCTCTGCGAAATGAGTGAAACGGCGCTGGGGAATGCAGCAATGAGCCAGGCGGGCTGAGCCTTCGGGGACAAGGCTGCTCCCCCTGCCCACCTCTGGCTCTGTGGTGCCCGGGGGTGTTCCCAGCCCCGGCAGCTCTGGGGGCAGGGCCGGCTTTGCAGCCAGGCTGGAAATCCCCCGGTGCCGTGCGGGCTCCGTGCTCCACTGAGTGGGCACGGAAAGTTCTGAGCCATGGCAAAGCGCCTTTGGGGAAAGGTAAATTAAACCCTTTCCCCGGCTGCGAGGGGGCAGGGCTGCAAATGCCGGCGTGGAAATAGGTCCCGGCTCAAAAGGACTCCAAGGACAGAGGGTAGGTGCTGGGCTTCTCGGGATCAGATCCATCTGGGACCGCCTCCAACTGAAATGAGATCAAGGAGACTGGGACGAGGGGAAAAAAGGCAGTTATCTGTGCATTTCTGCCGGGATTGCAGCCTCGGGCTGGGCTCAGTGCTGGGGTCCTCTCCCCACTCCCCGCGGTGCCCAGTTAGGTTGGTTTGCTCCTGGCTTTGTTCCCGGTTGCTGTGGCTGTAATTCCCACCCTGCATCCCAGGAGGGGTGCTGGGATGGGCGGGTGAGGAAGGGGCTGCACCCACGGGGGGTCAGAGCTGTGGTCCTGGGCCAGGGAAATTCTTCAGGTCATGGATGTGCTGGAGCTCCTCAGGCCTGAGCTGGGGGAATCCTGGTCAGAGGAGAGCCACAAAGACGGTCAGAGGATGGCTGGGAGAGCTGGGGCTGCTCACCTGCACAAGAGAAGGCTCCAGGGACACCTCAGAGCCCCTGCCAGGGCCTCCAGGGGCTCCAGGAGAGCTGCACAGGCACTGGGCACAAGGCATGGAGGGACAGCAGCCAGGGAATGGCTTCCCAGGGCCAGAGGGCAGGCACAGATGGGATATTGGGAATGAGGAATTGCTGGCTGGGAGGGTGGGCAGGCCCTGGCCCAGGGTGCCCAGAGCAGCTGTGGCTGCTCCTGGATTCCTGGCAGTGTCCAAGGCCAGGCTGGATGGGGCTTGGAGCAGCCTGGGACAGTGGAAGGTGTCCCTGCCCATGGCATGGAGTGGGACTGGGTGGGCTTTGAGGTCTGCTCCACCCTGAGCCATTCTGGAATTCTGTCACTAGCTTGCATTTCTCTTACAAGCATTGGATCTGACCTGTGTTCAGGCACCTGTGCCCAGGAGACTATTTCAGATAATTTTAGAACTGCAGTTCTTTTGCTCTCTGGGAATTCTCCTTTCTCCATAGTTTTTTGTTTGGCTTTTTTTATTTTTTTCAGCGTGAGGTTGTATCAACTTGAGAAAGCTTTATCCAGAGCTTGCAACGAGCAGGCCAGGCTTAGCTCCCTTCCACACAGCCTCCCAGGCTGAGCATGGCCAAGTGCAGAAACACCATCAATTAGAAATAATGACGTGTTCTGAGGGAGGCAGTGAGCAGGCAAGGCCTGTCCTCGTGCCCAGGAGAGCTGGGAGCCAGCAATGGTGGCCAGGGAGCCAGAATGGGGGCTCTTGGGAAGCAGGAATGCCTGTGGGATGGAGAGGGGTCTTGTAGCTCCTGGAGTCACTGCCAGGCTGAAAGGGACACTGCAGCTCTGGGGCCAGCTGTGTGCCCAGCTGTGCTGCAGCTCTGGAGCCAGCTGTGTGTCCAGCTGTGCTGGCACAGGGCTGGGGTGTGCTCCTCTCTCCCTCACACCTGTGCCACCAAATCCTAAACTCCAGTGAGACACATTTCAGTGCAAAATTGTCATTTCTACTTTCCCCCCTCCCCGGGCTCACCCTACAGCTGATGTCAGCTCTGGGTGCTTTGGTGGGAGAGTCAAGGAAGGTGAAATTGGGTGAGACTCCTTTGGGAAAAAGAAGTGGGAGTGGTCGGTGGTGGCCCTGAAGGGATCGAGATGAGCGCGGTGCCATCTCTGGTCATCCCCTTCCTGCTTGAGCAAGGGACAGGGAAGTCTTGATGGGTTTATGCTTGCCAGAAAATGCCATTTTTGGTATTCCTGACTGAGGGATTCCGAACCTTGTCAGGCGGGGCTTGTCCCACCTGAGGGTGAGGAGGCAGCCACACCTGCTCCCAAATCCCTGCTGGCCACACCTGCTCCCAAATCCCTGCTGGCCACACCAGCTCCCAAATCCCTGCTGGGTGTACCAGCTCCCAAATCCCTGCTGGCCACACCTGCTCCCAAATCCCTGCTGGCCACACCTGCTCCCAAATCCCTGCTGGGTGTACCTGCTCCCAAATCCCTGCTGGGTGTACCTGCTCCCAAATCCCTGCTGGGTGTACCTGCTCCCAAATCCCTGCTGGGTGTACCTGCTCCCAAATCCCTGCTGGGTGTACCAGCTCCCAAATCCCTGCTGGCCACACATGCTCCCAAATCCCTGCTGGCCACTCCAGCTCCCAAATCCCTGCTGGGTGTACCTGCTCCCAAATCCCTGCTGGCCACACCTGCTCCCAAATCCCTGCTGGCCACACCTGCTCCCAAATCCCTGCTGGCCACACCTGCTCCCAAATCCCTGCTGGCCACACCTGCTCCCAAATCCCTGCTGGCCACACCAGCTCCCAAATCCCTGCTGGCCACACCAGCTCCCAAATCCCTGCTGGCCACACCTGCTCCCAAATCCCTGCTGGCCACACCAGCTCCCAAATCCCTGCTGGGTGTACCTGCTCCCAAATCCCTGCTGGCCACACCTGCTCCCAAATCCCTGCTGACCACACCGGCTCCCAAATCCCTGCTGGCCACACCTGCTCCCAAATCCCTGCTGGCCACACCTGCTCCCAAATCCCTGCTGGCCACACCTGCTCCCAAATCCCTGCTGGGTGTACCAGCTCCCAAATCCCTGCTGGGTGTACCTGCTCCCAAATCCCTGCTGGCCACACCTGCTCCCAAATCCCTGCTGGCCACACCTGCTCCCAAATCCCTGCTGGCCACACCTGCTCCCAAATCCCTGCTGGGTGTACCAGCTCCCAAATCCCTGCTGGCCACTCCAGCTCCCAAATCCCTGCTGGCCACACCAGCTCCCAAATCCCTGCTGGCCACACCTGCTCCCAAATCCCTGCTGGCCACACCTGCTCCCAAATCCCTGCTGGCCACACCCGCTCCCAAATCCCTGCTGGCCACACCCGCTCCCAAATCCCTGCTGGCCACACCCGCTCCCAAATCCCTGCTGGCCACACCCGCTCCCAAATCCCTGCTGGGTGTACCTGCTCCCAAATCCCTGCTGGCCACACCTGCTCCCAAATCCCTGCTGGGTGTACCAGCTCCCGAATCCCTGCTGGCCACACCTGCTCCCAAATCCCTGCTGGGTGTACCAGCTCCCAAATCCCTGCTGGCCACTCCAGCTCCCAAATCCCTGCTGGTTGTACCTGCTCCCAAATCCCTGCTGGCCACACCTGCTCCCAAATCCCTGCTGGCCACACCTGCTCCAGAATCCCTGCTGGCCACACCAGCTCCCAAATCCCTGCTGGCCACACCTGCTCCCAAATCCCTGCTGGGTGTACCTGCTCCCAAATCCCTGCTGGGTGTACCTGCTCCCAAATCCCTGCTGGCCACACCTGCTCCCAAATCCCTGCTGGCCACACCTGCTCCCAAATCCCTGCTGGGTGTACCTGCTCCCAAATCCCTGCTGGCCACACCTGCTCCCAAATCCCTGCTGGGTGTACCAGCTCCCAAATCCCTGCTGGCTGTACCAGCTCCCAAATCCCTGCTGGCCACTCCAGCTCCCAAATCCCTGCTGGCCACACCAGCTCCCAAATCCCTGCTGGCCACACCAGCTCCCAAATCCCTGCTGGCCACACCTGCTCCCAAATCCCTGCTGGCCACACCTGCTCCCAAATCCCTGCTGGGTGTACCTGCTCCCAAATCCCTGCTGGCCACACCTGCTCCCAAATCCCTGCTGGGTGTACCAGCTCCCAAATCCCTGCTGGCTGTACCAGCTCCCAAATCCCTGCTGGCCACTCCAGCTCCCAAATCCCTGCTGGCCACACCAGCTCCCAAATCCCTGCTGGCCACACCAGCTCCCAAATCCCTGCTGGTTGTACCTGCTCCCAAATCCCTGCTGGGTGTACCTGCTCCCAAATCCCTGCTGGCCACACCTGCTCCCAAATCCCTGCTGGCCACACCTGTTCCCAAAATCGCAGCCGGGGGTGGAGCGGCACAGGTGCCCGGCCGTCTGCTTGTCCCTGCGGCTGCACAGGCACCGCCGGTCCCTCCCTGCTCGGGGAGGGTTTGGCAAATACGGAGCGCTCAGCGGGGCTGAGAGCGCTGCGGGGAGGGCTGGAGCGGGATCAGAGCGCTCCAGCAGCTCCGGATCTCCCGTGCGTGCCGCAAGTCTGCTCTCCGGAATGGCATTTGGAGGCTCTGTCTCTCGGGGTCATTAGGAGCGCCACCCCCGATCTCTTCTGTTGAGGATGGGTCTAAGGTTAAAAAAAAATCGCCTGAGCTGGAGAGCTAATTGCTGTCTGCCTCAAGCTCAGGGCGTGGTGTGGAGAAGAGAAGCAGCTGGGGGGAAATCCCGGTTGTAACAGCACTCGCGGGATCTTTTCAGGACATCAGGATGCTGGGAGTTCCAGCAGATCGCGGGATCTGCCGTGGCTGGATCACTGCCGTGGCTGAGCAGACGGGGAGGAGAACGCCACAGCAAAGTTTGGGAAGCTCACTGCTCCCTGTGGAGGAGCCCAGGGTGGTGCTGGTGCTCATCCCAAAGTTTGGGAAGCTCACTGCTCCCTGTGGAGGAGCCCGGGCTGGTGCTGGTGCTCATCCCAAAGTTTGGGAAGCTCACTGCTCCCTGTGGAGGAGCCTGAGGTGCTGCTGGTGCCCATCCCAAAGTTTGGAATCTCACTGCTCCCTGTGGAGGAGCCCAGGGTGGTGCTGGTGCTCATCCCAAAGTTTGGGAAGCTCACTGCTCCCTGTGGAGGAGCCCAGGGTGGTGCTGGTGCCCATCCCAAAGTTTGGAAGCTCACTGCTCCCTGTGGAGGAGCCCAGGGGGGTGCTGGTGCTCATCCCAAAGTTTGGAAGCTCACTGCTCCCTGTGGAGGAGCCCAGGGTGGTGCTGGTGCTCATCCCAAAGTTTGGAAGCTCACTGCTCCCTGTGGAGGAGCCCAGGGTGGTGCTGGTGCCCATCCCAAAGTTTGGAAGCTCACTGCTCCCTGTGGAGGAGCCCAGGGTGGTGCTGGTGCTCATCCCAAAGTTTGGGAAGCTCACTGCTCCCTGTGGAGGAGCTCAGGGTGGTGCTGGTGCTCATCCCAAAGTTTGGAAGCTCACTGCTCCCTGTGGAGAAGCCTGGGGTGTTTCTGGTGCTCATCCCAAAGTTTGGAAGCTCACTGCTCCCTGTGGAGGAGCCCAGGGTGGTGCTGGTGCCCATCCCAAAGTTTGGGAAGCTCACTGCTCCTGTGGAGGAGCCCAGGTTGGTGCTGGTGCTCATCCCAAAGTTTGGAAGCTCACTGCTCCCTGTGGAGGATCCCAGGGGGGTGCTGGTGCTCATCCCAAAGTTTGGGAAGCTCACTGCTCCCTGTGGAGGAGCCTGGGTTGGTGCTCATCCCAAAGTTTGGGAAGCTCACTGCTCCCTGTGGAGGAGCCTGGGCTGGTGCTGGTGCTCATCCCAAAGTTTGGAAGCTCACTGCTCCCTGAGGAGGAGCCTGAGGTGGTCCTGGTGCTCATCCCAAAGTTTGGGAAGCTCACTGCTCCCTGTGGAGGATCCCAGGGTGGTGCTGGTGCTCATCCCAAAGTTTGGAAGCTCACTGCTCCCTGTGGAGGAGCCCAGGGTGGTGCTGGTGCTCATCCCAAAGTTTGGAAGCTCACTGCTCCCTGTGGAGGAGCCCAGGGTGGTGCTGGTGCTCATCCCAAAGTTTGGGAAGCTCACTGCTCCCTGTGGAGGAGCCCGGGGTGGTGCTGGTGCCCATCCCAAAGTTTGGAAGCTCACTGCTCCCTGTGGAGAAGCTTGGGGTGTTTCTGGTGCTCATCCCAAAGTTTGGGAAGCTCACTGCTCCCTGTGGAGGAGCCCAGGGTGGTGCTGGTGCTCATCCCAAAGTTTGGAAGCTCACTGCTCCCTGTGGAGGATCCCAGGGGTTGCTGGTGCTCATCCCAAAGTTTGGGAAGCTCACTGCTCCCTGTGGAGGATCCCGGGCTGGTGCTCATCCCAAAGTTTGGGAAGCTCACTGTTCCCTGTGGAGGAGCCCAGGGTGTTTCTGGTGCTCATCCCAAAGTTTGGGAAGCTCACTGCTCCCTGTGGAGGAGCCTGGGCTGGTGCTCATCCCAAAGTTTGGGAAGCTCACTGCTCCCTGTGGAGGAGCCCAGGGTGGTGCTGGTGCTCATCCCAAAGTTTGGAAGCTCACTGCTCCCTGTGGAGGAGCCCAGGGTGGTGCTGGTGCTCATCCCAAAGTTTGGGAAGCTCACTGTTCCCTGTGGAGGAGCCCAGGGGGGTGCTGGTGCTCATCCCAAAGTTTGGGAAGCTCACTGCTCCCTATGGAGGAGCCCAGGGTGGTGCTGGTGCTCATCCCAAAGTTTGGGAAGCTCACTGCTCCCTGTGGAGGAGCCCGGGGTGGTGCTGGTGCCCATCCCAAAGTTTGGGAAGCTCACTGCTCCCTGTGGAGGAGCCTGGGCTGGTGCTGGTGCCCATCCCAAAGTTTGGAAGCTCACTGCTCCCTGTGGAGGAGCCCAGGGTGGTGCTGGTGCTCATCCCAAAGTTTGGAAGCTCACTGCTCCCTGTGGAGGAGCCTGGGCTGGTGCTGGTGCTCATCCCAAAGTTTGGGAAGCTCACTGCTCCCTGTGGAGGAGCCTGGGCTGGTGCTCATCCCAAAGTTTGGGAAGCTCACTGCTCCCTGTGGAGGGGCCCAGGGTGGTGCTGGTGCTCATCCCAAAGTTTGGAAGCTCACTGCTCCCTGTGGAGGAGCCTGGGCTGGTGCTCATCCCAAAGTTTGGAAGCTCACTGCTCCCTGTGGAGGAGCCCGGGGTGGTGCTCATCCCAAAGTTTGGAAGCTCACTGCTCCCTGTGGAGGATCCCATGGTGGTGCTGGTGCTCATCCCAAAGTTTGGGAAGCTCACTGCTCCCTGTGGAGGAACCCGGGCTGGTGCCCATCCCAAAGTTTGGAAGCTCACTGCTCCCTGTGGAGGAGCCCGGGGTGGTGCTGGTGCTCATCCCAAACTTTGGGAAGCTCACTGCTCCCTATGGAGGAGCCCAGGGTGGTGCTGGTGCTCATCCCAAAGTTTGGAAGCTCACTGCTCCCTGTGGAGGATCCCAGAGGGGTGCTGGTGCTCATCCCAAAGTTTGGAAGCTCACTGCTCCCTGTGGAGGAGCCCGGGGTGGTGCTGGTGCTCATCCCAAAGTTTGGAAGCTCACTGCTCCCTGTGGAGGAGCCCAGGCTGGTGCTGGTGCTCATCCCAAAGTTTGGAAGCTCACTGCTCCCTGTGGAGGATCCCAGGCTGGTGCTGGTGCTCATCCCAAAGTTTGGAAGCTCACTGCTCCCTGTGGAGGAGCCCAGGGTGGTGCTGGTGTTCATCCCAAAATTTGGGAAGCTCACTGCTCCCTGTGGAGGAGCCCGGGGTGGTGCTGGTGCTCATCCCAAAGTTTGGAAGCTCACTGCTCCCTGTGGAGGATCCCAGGGTGGTGCCTGTGCTCATCCCAAAGTTTGGGAAGCTCACTGCTCCCTGTGGAGGATCCCAGGGGTTGCTGGTGCTCATCCCACCTTTCTCCTGATGCTGAGGGGACCAGGCAGCCTGCAGACCCCGGGGAGGCTGTGGGGTGATGCTGACACAGGACACTCCCTGCTGGGGCTGCTCCTGGCCCCGTGGAGACCCCAAATCTCCCAATGGTTTGGACTCACAGCCTGGAATCCCAGCTCATTTCCGACTCTGACCTCATTTGTCTGAATAAATCTCACGTGCCTGCTACCCCCCAGACAGCAAAAATAATCTTTGCTGCCTTGATGTGTGTCAGCTTTTCTTCATCCCAGCAAAGTGCTGTAAGAGCTGCAAAATGCTTCGCAAACATGAGAATTTTTTCAGCAACAGAGATTGAAAGGGGAGGGGGAAAAAGTGAGTCTCTGGGACTTAGAAACCAAAGCCCTCAGCCAGGTTTCCTTGGCACGATTCCTCCTGCAAAATGGTCTTGCTGCTGCCCACTGGAGCCAAATGGGAAGGAAGGGATTAAAGCTGTGAAACTGCTCCGTCCTGATGGCTGTTCCACAGTCCTGGGCAGAGCAGAAGAGACATTTCAGAGCAATATTTAGCGAAATAAATGCGGGGCCCCGTGGGGTCTGGAGCCCAAGCCTGGCTGCGTTGCTCTCAGCGAGGCCGGGCTCTAAGCCTGCATTTAAACCACCCGGTCTGGGAGCAGAGCACATCACCCAAAAACCACCAGCAAGCTCCCTCCCAGCTGTGCTGGGAGCTGCTGCCCCCTCCCTCCTCCCTTCTGGGCTCCAGGCTGGGTGGGCAGCGGGGTGACTCTGGCTCAGGTGATCCTTGTGAGGCTGGCAGTGGGCAGGCAGCCTGGGCTGTGGTCCCCTGAGGAATCTCTGCCCACCTCCTGCTCGAGTCCTGCTCTCACCAAAAGGGTGCTGGTGGGGCCTTTCTCCTCCTGAGCCAGCTTGGACACGAAGTGCTGTGTGTGCTGTCCCCCCCCCGAGGGATGAGGGAGCACCCAGGACTGACAGGCTGAAAGGAACAACAGAAGCTGGCAGAGGGTTTTGGTGGATTGCACCCTTGGCGTGGGAATTGGTGTGTTAGTGCTTGATCTCCAGTGTAAGCACACAGCAGAGGGGCTTGGGTGAAGGGCCAAGATGAAAGGGAGAAAGAAAGAGATGGATTAAAGAAGAAAAGAGACAGAGTGAGACAGAAGAAGAGGGAAGTCACCAGTCCTGATTCCAGTGTTGATCCAGCTGCTGGGATGTCCTGGGGCCCTGGGCTTAGTGGGGTGCATTTAAATCTTCCACTCCCTGGGGAGAAGTTTTCCACTTTTTGTGCAAGTCAGTTCTCATTCACAGCGGTTCTTTCTGACCTTTCTGGAAATGGGTTGGAGGCTTTGGGGTCTCGGATGGGCTCGTTCTCCCCTGCAGTGCCCGGCCCTTCTGGGCCCATCCCTGCACCCAGGCCGGGCTGTGCTTTCCTGCAGGAGCCACAGCCAGGAGGTTTGTCCCTAAAACGCTGCCCTGCCTCCATGTGGCCCCTTCTCCGGCCTCATCCTGGACTTCCTCTGGTGTGTTTCTACCAAGTCCTTGTTTGTTATTCCCAAAAACCCTTGGTTGGCTCCACACCATGCAGCTGTTGGTGTTTGGGACGTGCACATCAGCCTCTCACCTTCTGGGATCTGCCCTGGGCAGTGGCTGAGGAGCACAAACCACACGTGGGACAGAACTTCCAGGGCTCTGGGGGACTCTGGTGCAGGGTTCACCCTCTAAATTTTGTTGTCCTGGTTAAGGCTCTGTTGGCCTGAGGAATGTGGGCTGAGGGCTGCCTGAGCTGTGCCCAGCAGCAGCCCGGGTGTCTGTCCCAGAGCAGCCTGGGTGTCTGTCCCAGAGCAGCCTGGGTGTCTGTCCAGGACAGCCTGAGTGTCTGTCTCAGGGCAGCCAGGGTGTCTGTCCCAGCACAGCCTGGGTGTCTGTCCCAGCACAGCCTGGGTGTCTGTCCCAGGGCAGCCTGGGTGTCTGTCCCAGGATAGCCTGGGTGTCTGTCCCAGAGCAGCCTGGGTGTCTGTCCCAGGATAGCCTGGGTGTCTGTCCCAGAGCAGCCTGGGTGTCTGTCCCAGAGCAGCCTGGGTGTTTAGGACAGCCTGGGTGTCTGTCCCAGGGCAGCCTGGGTGTCTGTCCAGGACAGCCTGAGTGTCTGTCCCAGGACAGCCTGGGTGTCTGTCCCAGGACAGCCTGGGTGTCTGTCCAGGACAGCCTGAGTGTCTGTCCCAGGACAGCCTGGGTGTCTGTCCCAGGACAGCCTGGGTGTCTGTCCAGTACAGCCTGGGTGTCTGTCCCAGGACAGCCTGGGTGTCTGTCCCAGGACAGCCTGGGTGTCTGTCCCAGCACAGCCTGGGTGTCTGTCCCAGGACAGCCTGGGTGCCTGCACAGGAGCCCGTGGTGGAGCAGCCCCAGCAGAACCCAGCCTGGTCCTTGTTGCAGGGCAGCTGGTGGAGTGGCTGGATGTACTTCCTCCCTCACCACGACCCCTTTAAAATTTAAGGGTTAAAGTGGGAGTAGTGAAAGAGGATTTTCTATTTAAGGCTTTTAATTCATTTTTACCTCCAGCTTTAGCTGGAGTTTGTGCAGACTGCTGGCAAGGCAATTAAAGTGACTTTTTAATGGGTTCTTTTTGTCGCTTCACCATGGTGGGAGCTAAAGATCCCAGGCTGTGAGCTGCCCGGGGTAGGGGCCATCCCTTTGCTGTGCTGCTCTCGTGTTTAATCCCTAACTGGGTTTTATTCACCAGCCCTGGCTGAGTCACAACGAGAGGGAGAAGGTGCAGGCTCATGGCTGGATGGAACATGGGGAGCAAAATATCCAGGCTGCAGTTCCCCAAGGCTTCCAGGCTGGATCCATCCTGGAAAGGAAGAGTGCAGGACCTGGGAAAATGAAGTGCACAGTTTTGGATGGTTGATGGGTATTTTGTAGGAGTAAGCGCCAAGGACCAAAAGCAATGAGAAAAGCCTGGTTGCCTGAGAGTTCCTTTGAAATCCTGAGGGCTGCTGGGAGGAGATGAGGGTGGCTACCAGGGTGTGGGGTTTCTTGGGAGAGAATGTGATGCCTGCAGAGCAGCCCTGTTCCTCCAGGTGAAGGCTGGCAGCCCGCCCTGCGTGGGACAGAGCCGCGGGTCCCACCTGGCCAGGGATGCCAGGAAGTCTAATTTCAGACCTGGTTTTGGGGACGTTTTCCTGGGAGCAGAGGGAGGGTTTGGGGCTTGTCAGCTCTGTGGGGGTGCAGAGGGGGCCCGGCACAAACTGTTCATCCCGGGTCAGCCCGGCTGCCTCGGCGTTCCCCGCTCAGCACAGTGAGCCCTGTCCCGCTCCCCTCCAGCCCCGAGCCCATCCCACAGCTCAGCACGGCGGGAACGCTGGCCTCAAGGAATTTCTGCTGCAGCTCGGCCAAGGGAGACCAGGGCTGGGTGTGTTTCCCTCTGCAGAGTCCATTCATTCAGCTGCTGCCCGCATTAACACATCTCTGCCGCCTGCTGATCCCCCCCTCCCAGGTTATTTGGAGAAATGCTTTCTAAAAATAGCCTGCTGGTTTTTCCGGTATTATCCTGGGCAGCCCTAAGAACCTGCCTCGAAAGGCTGTCCGGCTCACCGATGTTCCCTTAAAATGCAGCTAATCCGTGTAATCTCATTATAGTAGTAGGTGATTATACTGACAGCAAGCTTTAGCAGTGGTCCAGCAAAGCCTTTTATTCCCTGTCTGTTATGTGGCTGGTAAAAGTCGCTGGGAGCCCATTTTGGGTTTGGTCGGTGTGTTTTAGGGGCAGGACTTAGGGTATTTTTGGTTTGATTGCCTCGGAGGTGTCCTGTGCTGTTTGTGACGGTGCCAGCGCGTTTTTGCCCCCGTCCCTCAGCTTTGCTGGCCGCTGGCACCCCATGGCCGTGCAGCAGGGTCTCCCAAAACTACTGGGCAGCGTTCCAGCAGCAGAGATGGTTTCTTACAGCAGAGCAGACGGGGGAGAGCTTCACCCCGCATCCCGTGGGATTCCCGCTGTGCCTGTGTGCCGCTGTGGGACAGCCCCTCTCCCGAGGGAGTCAGCCCGAGGAAAAGGCAGATTTTGGGGCGCTGAGTGATGCCTGCCCGCAAGGGGAGGAGCTGCACAGCTTCGTGGGGCAGGCTGGATGTGTGGAAAGCCGGCTGAGCGAGGAGCAGCCGGGCAGTTTGGGCTGGGAGGGCGGCTCCAGGGAGAGGGCACATCCCAGGGGAGGCTCCGTGAGCTCCCGTGCGCTCGGGTCAAGGGCTGGCTGAAGTGGCCAAGCCCTGCTGTGCCTCCTGTGCATCTGGGCAGTCTGCTGGGGTCCTGCTGGTCCTCCCCAGGGCCTGGGCAGCCTTGGCTGGGCAGCGTGGGGCACGGGGCTCCGTGTGCTCGGTGCGGGCTCTGCTTGGTTCTGACTCTGCCTGGTGCTGGCTCTGCCCGGTTCTGGCTCTGCCCGGTTCTGGCTCTGCCCGGTTCTGGCTCTGCTCGGTTCTGGCTCTGCTCGGTTCTGGCTCTGCCTGGTTCTGGCTCTGCTCGGTTCTGGCTCTGCTCGGTTCTGCCTCTGCTCGGTTCTGACTGTGTTTGGTGCTGGCTCTGCTTGGTGGTCTTGCCCCATCGTCATCAAATCACAGAATGTCCCAAGTTGGAAGGGACCCCCAGGGATCCCCATTCCAGCTCCTGCCCTGCACAGACCCCCAGCAATCCCACCCTGGGCATCCCTGGCAGTGCTGTCCAAAGGCTCCTGGAGCTCTGGCAGCCTCGGGGCCGTGCCCATCCCTGGGGAGCCTGGGCAGTGCCAGCACCCTCTGGGGAACAGCCTTTCCCTGATATCCCACCTAACCCTCCCTGGCACAGCTCCAGCCCTGCCCTGGGAGCTGTCCCTGTCACCCTGAAGGAAGATCAGTGTCTGCCCCTGCTGTTCCCCACGAGCCAGCTGTACCTGCAGCGAGCTCTCCCCTCAGTCTCCTCCACCCCAATGGGCCAGGTGCCCTCAGCTGCTCCTCACGTGGCCCCTCCAGACCCTTCCCCATCCCCGTGCCCCTCCTTTGGACACTCTCTGACAGCTTTGGATCCTTCTCACCTGGAGGCAGCCCCAGTGCAGAGCAGTGGCACCATGCCCCTCCTCGCCGGTGTCCCCGATGTCCCCAGGACAGGACAGGGCTGTCCCCCTGGCTCGGGGCATGCTGGCTCAGATCCAGCTGGCCATCAGCAGGGTGCCCAGGTCCCTCTCCATGGCCCTGCTGCCCAGCAGTGTCCTGGCAGCGCTGTGGCCCCGGTGCAGGGTCCCTTTGGGCACAGCTGGCCCGAGGGCTGTCTGCAGTGGGTGTCTCTGCTGTCCAGCTGCCCCGGGGCTGCAGCCCCGCCGAGCCCGGGCTGGGAGAGCAGAGGGCCCGGGGTGTTCCTGGGGCACAGCAGCGTGAGCAGCTACTGATAATTAGAAATATGGCCTGATGGGACGGGCCTGAGCTTGCCTGGCAATGCTGCTGAACCCAACAGCGGCACTGGTGTTTCACCCAGGGACACTTTTGGCCATGGGTGTGTGGTGTTTCACCCAGGGACACTTTTGGCCATGGGTGTGTGGTGTTTCACCCCACAGACACTTTTGGCCATGGCTGTGTGGTGTTTTCACCCCAGGGACACTTTTGGCCATGGCTGTGTGGTGTTTCACCCCACAGACACTTTTGGCCATGGCTGTGTGGTGTTTCACCCCACAGACACTTTTGGCCATGGCTGTGAGGTGTTTCACCCAGAGACACTTTTGGCCATGGCTGTGTGGGGTGTTTCACCCCACAGACACTTTTGGCCATGGCTGTGTGGTGTTTCACCCCACAGACACTTTTGGCCATGGCTGTGTGGTGTGTCACCCCACAGACACTTTTGGCCATGGCTGTGTGGTGTGTCACCCCACAGACACTTTTGGCCATGGGTGTGTGGTGTGTCACCCCACAGACACTTTTGGCCATGGCTGTGTGGGGTGTCACCCCACAGACACTTTTGGCCATGGCTGTGTGGTATTTCACCCAGAGACACTTTTGGCCATGGCTGTGTGGGGTGTTTCACCCCACAGACACTTTTGGCCATGGCTGTGTGGTGTTTCACCCCAGGGACACTTTTGGCCATGGCTGTGTGGTGTGTCACCCCACAGACACTTTTGGCCATGGGTGTGTGGTGTGTCACCCACAGACACTTTTGGCCATGGCTGTGTGGTGTTTCACCCCACAGACACTTTTGGCCATGGCTGGGTGGTGTTTCACCCAGAGACACTTTTGGCCATGGCTGTGTGGGGTGTTTCACCCCACAGACACTTTTGGCCATGGCTGTGTGGTGTTTCACCCAGAGACACTTTTGGCCATGGCTGTGTGGTGTTTCACCCCAGGGACACTTTTGGCCATGGGTGTGTGGTGTGTCACCCACAGACACTTTTGGCCATAGCTGTGTGGTGTTTCACCCCACAGACCCTTTTGGCCATGGCTGTGTGGTGTTTCACCCCACAGACACTTTTGGCCATGGCTGGGTGGTGTTTCACCCCACAGACACTTTTGGCTGGCTGGGTGTGTGGTGTTTCACCCCAGGGACACTTTTGGCCATGGCTGTGTGGTGTGTCACCCCACAGATACTTTTGGCCATGGCTGTGTGGTGTTTCACCCAGGGACACTTTTGGCCATGGCTGTGTGGTGTTTCACCCCACAGACACTTTTGGCCATGGCTGTGTGGTGTTTCACCCAGAGACACTTTTGGCCATGGCTGTGTGGGGTGTTTCACCCCACAGACACTTTTGGCCATGGCTGTGTGGTGTGTCACCCCACAGATACTTTTGGCCATGGCTGTGTGGTGTTTCACCCCAGGGACACTTTTGGCCATGGCTGTGTGGTGTTTCACCCCACAGACACTTTTGGCCATGGCTGTGTGGTGTTTCACCCAGGGACACTTTTGGCCATGGCTGGGTGGTGTTTCACCCCACAGACACTTTTGGCTGGCTGGGTGTGTGGTGTTTCACCCCACAGACACTTTTGGCCATGGGTGTGTGGTGTTTCACCCCACAGACACTTTTGGCTGGCTGGGTGTGTGGTGTTTCACCCAGGGACACTTTTGGCTGGCTGGGGGCTGCAGCTGGGCACGTGGGGACAAGTCCAGGCCTGCAGGAGCTCTGGTGGTGCTGGGATGGAGCTTCCCCCCATCACAGGGGCTGCTCCTCAGGTTTCCCTCTGTGGAAAAGCTTTAAGGCAATGGGAAAGGAAAGGGGTCGGTTCTGATGGAGGGTTTGGATCCAGAGCTTTGTTCTCTGAACCCAGCACCAGCTCCAGCAGAACTCCTGACCCCGTGGGTGCTGCTCCTTTTAACCCCGGGCAGAGGGCAGGGAAGGGGCAGGGAGCCACCAGCCAGGTACAGGAGGGGAGGTCTCAAGGGACAAAGGACACCTGGATGGCCCAGTGCCCCCGGGGGTGGAGGGCATCCTTTGAATCTGCCAATCACTCGAGCCCTTCTGGAATTCCAGGACTGACAGACAGTGCTGGGAGGGGTCAGGGAGGGGAAAAGAGAGGCGAGGGAATCTTCAGGGGAGAATCGCGGGGTTCTGGGGTAAACCATGATATCGCACGGCACAAGCAGCCGGGGTGGAGCCCTTTTCCAGGCGGTTTGTGCAGACCAGTGTGGGTTTTCCCTCTGCATGAAGCCCACGCTGAGCGTGCAGACCCGCCAGCGCCAGCGGAGCGGCCCCGGAGGGAGGGAGGGAGCGGGGTGAGACTTGTCAGCGAGCAGGAGGGTTGGAGGGGAGGCACAGCCCGGCTGTGCGATCCCAGAGCAGCGTTTGGAGAGGACAGGGCTCTCTCTGCAGATACCTATCTCTGGGGCCCGTGGAGGGTTGGAGGAGCTGCTCTGCCATGGCTCTGCCTTGCTGGCACATGCTGCACATACCTCCTTTGGGGCAAATTCCTCTCGCAGGCTTCTCAGAGACAGTGAAAAACCCTCTAGGGATGTTTCTGTATGTTTTTCAAAAAATTATTTTTTTAATATCCATCCTGCTTTTGCTTATCTTCGTCCAGCCCCTCCAGTGATAACACAGGCAAAGCCGTGGCGTCCCGGGGAGGAAGGGCTCAGCTCTGACAGAGTGCCAGCTCAGAGTGGATTTCTAATCTCCTTTTTTCTGGAAGAAAAGGCTGTAGGTGACAAACCAAAAGGGCAAAGTGATTTGCCCCCACGAGGTATCATGTTTCTGCTCTGATTTATAGCGAGGGGAGAGGCTTCTGAGTCATCCCTTCCAGGAACTGCTTTATTTTGGTAACGGAGATAATTCTGATGGTTTTAAATCAATGTGGTGTCAGTCAGCAAAGGTGTGGGATGGGAACCACAGCTGGCAGGGCTGGGGCTGACCAGGGACAGGGACTGACCAGGGACAGGGGCTGACCAGGGACTGGGACTGACCAGGGACTGGGACTGACCAGGGACAGGGGCTGGGACTGACCAGGGACAGGGGCTGGGACTGACCAGGAACTGGGACTGACCAGGGACAGGGGCTGACCAGGGACTGGGGCTGACCAGGGACAGGGGCTGACCAGGGACTGGGGCTGACCAGGGACAGGGGCTGACCAGGGACAGGGGCTGACCAGGGACTGGGACTGACCAGGGACTGGGACTGACCAGGGACAGGGGCTGACCAGGGACAGGGGCTGACCAGGGACTGGGACTGATTAGGGACTGGGGCTGGGACTGATTAGGGACTGGGGCTGGGGCTGACCAGGGGCTGGGACTGATTAGGGACTGGGGCTGGGACTGACCAGGGACTGGGACTGACCAGGGACAAGGGACTGACCAGGGACAAGGGACTGACCAGGGGCTGGGACTGACCAGGAACTGGGACTGACCAGGGACTGGGGCTGGGACTGACCAGGGACTGGGACTGACCAGGGTCAGGGGCTGACCAGGGACTGGGGCTGGGACTGACCAGGGACTGGGACTGACCAGGGACTGGGGCTGGGACTGACCAGGGACTGGGACTGACCAGGGACTGGGACTGACCAGGGGCTGGGGCTGGGACTGACCAGGGACAGGGGCTGGGACTGACCAGGAACTGGGACTGACCAGGGACAGGGGCTGACCAGGGACAGGGACTGACCAGGGACAGGGGCTGACCAGGGACAGGGGCTGACCAGGGACTGGGGCTGACCAGGGACAGGGGCTGACCAGGGACTGGGGCTGACCAGGGACAGGGACTGGGACTGACCAGGGACAGGGGCTGGGGCTGACCAGGGACAGGGCCTGACCAGGGACTGGGGCTGACCAGGGACTGGGGCTGACCAGGGACAGGGGCTGACCAGGGACTGGGGCTGACCAGGGACAGGGACTGGGACTGACCAGGGACAGGGGCTGGGGCTGACCAGGGACAGGGCCTGACCAGGGACTGGGACTGACCAGGGACAGGGGCTGGGGCTGACCAGGGACTGGGACTGACCAGGGACAGGGACTGACCAGGGACTGGGACTGACCAGGGACAGGGGCTGACCAGGAACTGGGACTGACCAGGGACAGGGGTTGGGACTGACCAGGGACTGGGACTGACCAGGGACAAGGGATTGGGGCTGAACAGGGACCAGGACTGACCAGGGACTGGGGCTGGGGCTGGCGTTGACCAAGGACTGGGACTGACCAGGGACTGGGGCTGGGACTGACCAGGGACAGGGGCTGACCAGGGACAGGGACTGACCAGGGACAAGGGACTGACCAGGGACAGGGGCTGGGACTGACCAGGGACAGGGCCTGACCAGGGACAGGGACAGCGACTGACCAGGGGCTGTGCTGAGCACAGGGCCAGCAGGCTGCTGGGCCATGCCGCTGTGTGTGCGTGGCACGGGTGGGTGCCCCAGGGCAAGGGGCTGGGGCAGTGGCTGGCAGCAGGGGGGCCCTGCTGGCCCGGGCAGGCGGGCCCGGCCGTGTTTGTTCAGGCTCTGTCTGTCTGTCTGTCTGTCTGTCTGTCTGGCGGCTGTCTGGCTGCAGGAGCGGTTTCACGTGCTGGGTCCCATGGGAAGGAGGGCTGTCCCTGCATGGCTGAGTGACCAGGCTGGCTGCCTGCTCAGGACACATGGGTGGCTCTCCCACACTGCCCAAAGCCCTGCGAGTGTCAGCAAGTTCTCCTTTGTTTTCTGTTCTTTCTGTGAGCTAATGAGCGTTGTCTGATTTTTCTTTCTCCTTTTATTTTTTTTTTCTTTCCCTCTGAGTGTATTTTGGCCTGTCCACAATTGCCCTAGTTGTTCAGGAGGAGAATTCCTGTTTCCCTGAGTCAGGTTTGGGCAGCAGAGCTGGCTTTGCAGGGCTGGGTGATGTTCACAGAGCACGGGTTTTCCCATGTGTGCTTTCCTGCTGGTCACGCCAGGATTCGGGGTTGCTTTGTGCTGTTTCCCTTGGGTTTGGGAGTGTCCCTTTTACTCCTCGTGAGGATTTTGCCCTCCTGTGACAGGCTGCTTGATGGATTCTGGCTTTTAGCTGGCAGCTCTTCTCTCTGACGAGTTTCTGCGTGGCTCCTGGCAGCAAAGGCATTTTGATAAGAGGTGTTTTCAGGGGAGCAGGAACCCCATCCCTGCTGGGCAGTGTCCAGGGCACAGCCGGGCTGCCAGGGGAGTGGGACACCCCTGAGAGCAGGTTTTGGGGGAGCAGGCTGCTGGGATCCCCGGGGCACTGCAGCTGTGCCCTGCAGCTCCCCGAGTGAGGCTGCCAGGGTGACACCCACCCTCACACACCCGGGGTGTGCTGCTTTGGCTGCCTCTGCCTCTGCTGCCACCAGCTCTGGCCGACGGGGTCTGACTCTGCCAGGGGGCCTCCTGCCACAGGAGTGCAGCCAGAGCCTCACTCACTCGCTCTGAGCAGCCCCAGAGCCCCCAGCTGGCTGTCACACAGCCCCCAGAGCCCCCAGCTGGCTGTCACACTGTCACACAGCCCCCAGAGCCCCCAGAGCCCCCAGCTGGCTGTCACACAGCCCCAGAGCCCCCAGAGCCCCCAGCTGGCTGTCACACAGCCCCAGAGCCCCCAGCTGGCTGTCACACTGTCACACAGCCCCAGAGCCCCCAGAGCCCCCAGCTGGCTGTCACACTGTCACACAGCCCCAGAGTCCCCAGCTGGCTGTCACACTGTCACACAGCCCCCAGAGCCCCCAGCTGGCTGTCACACTGTCACACAGCCCCCAGAGCCCCCAGCTGGCTGTCACACTGTCACACAGCCCCAGAGCCCCCAGAGCCCCCAGCTGGCTGTCACACTGTCACACAGCCCCCAGAGCCCCCAGCTGGCTGTCACACAGCCCCCAGAGCCCCCAGCTGGCTGTCACACAGCCCCAGAGCCCCCAGAGCCCCCAGCTGGCTGTCACACAGCCCCAGAGCCCCCAGAGCCCCCAGCTGGCTGTCACACAGCCCCAGAGCCCCCAGCTGGCTGTCACACTGTCACACAGCCCCAGAGCCCCCAGCTGGCTGTCACACAGCCCCCAGAGCCCCCAGAGCCCCCAGCTGGCTGTCACACTGTCACACAGCCCCAGAGCCCCCAGAGCCCCCAGCTGGCTGTCACACAGCCCCAGAGCCCCCAGAGCCCCCAGCTGGCTGTCACACTGTCACACAGCCCCCAGAGCCCCCAGCTGGCTGTCACACAGCCCCCAGAGCTCTCAGAGCCCCCAGCTGGCTGTCACACAACCCCCAGAGCCCCCAGCTGGCTGTCACACAGCCCCCAGAGCTCTCAGAGCCCCCAGCTGGCTGTCACACAACCCCCAGAGCCCCCAGCTGGCTGTCACACTGTCACACAGCCCCCAGAGCCCCCAGCTGGCTGTCACACAGCCCCCAGAGCTCTCAGAGCCCCCAGCTGGCTGTCACACAACCCCCAGAGCCCCCAGCTGGCTGTCACACAGCCCCAGAGCCCCCAGCTGGCTGTCACACAGCCCCAGAGCCCTCGGGATCCCTGGGGGCCAGGGCAGGGTGTCCCTGCTGGGGACATGCAGCTCAGGAGCATCCCTTTTTTCTCAGTGTCCCTCAGAGCTCATTGGCCTGTGAGGGCACCCAGAGCCCCCCAGGGCACCCAGAGCCCCCCAAGGGCACTCAGAGCCCCTGTGAGGGCACCCAGAGCCCCCCAAGGGCACTCAGAGCCCCTGTGAGAGCACCCAGAGCCTCCCAAGGGCACTCAGAGCCCCCCCCAGGGCACTCAGAGCCCCCAGGGCACCTTGTTGCCCTCCCAAGGGCACCCAGAGGTCTGTGGGGGCACCCAGAGCCTGCTCCCTCAGCTGTGGGTCTGGGTGATGGCCAGGACAGAGGGGATCAGTTAGGGATCCATGGTCTGCACCGTGGTGTCAGCCTCCTGGAACCTTCCTGCCCTCCAGCTGGGACTGACAGCAACGGGGGAAGGGGCTGGGAGGGAAGTTAGCACTCCCTCAGACCCCTTGGAGCCAGTGTCCCTGTGTCCTGCTGTGTGTCAGCAGGGTGGGTTTGATCCCTGCTGTCCCTGTGTCCTGCTGTCCCTCTGGGGGGCACACAGAGCAGGCTGGTCAGGTTTGATCCCTGCTGTCCCCTTGTCCTGCTATCCATCTGGGGCACACAGAGCAGGGTGGGCTGGTGTGAGCAGGCTGGGTTTGATCCCTGGTGTCCCTGTGTCCTGCTGTCCCTCTGGAGCAGGCTGGGTCAGACCCTGCTGTCCCTGTGTCCTGCTGTCCCTCTGGGGCACACAGAGCAGGGTGGGCTGGTGTGAGCAGGCTGGGTTTGATCCTTGGAGCTGCTGTCCCTGTGTCCTGCTGTCCCTCTGAAGCAGGCTGGGTTTGATCCCTGCTGTCCCCTTGTCCTGCTGTCCCTCTGGAGCAGGCTGGGTCAGACCCTGCTGTCCCTGTGTCCTGCTGTCCCTCTGGAGCAGGCTGGGTGCCTCCCCAGGTCAGCAGGCTGGGGTTGATCCCTGGTGTCCCTGTGTCCTGCTGTCCCTCTGGAGCACACAGAGCAGGCTGGGTTTGTGTGAGGAGGCTGGGTTTGATCCCTGGAGCTGCTGTCCCTGTGTTCTGCTGTCCCTCTGGAGCAGGCTGGGTGTGTGTCAGCAGGGTGGGTTTGATCCCTGCTGTCCCTGTGTCCTGCTGTCCCTCTGGAGCAGGCTGGGTTTGATCCCTGGTGTCCCTGTGTCCTGCTGTCCCTCTGGAGCAGGCTGGGTGTGTGTCAGCAGGGTGGGTTTGATCCCTGGTGTCCCTGTGTCCTGCTGTCCCTCTGGGCAGGCTGGGTGCCTCCCCAGGTCAGCAGGCTGGGTCAGACCCTGCTGTCCCTTTGGTGCTGCCTCCCTGCCCGCTGGGCTGCAGG
The DNA here is from genome assembly GCF_027477595.1 of Haemorhous mexicanus. Taxonomy (NCBI): domain Eukaryota; kingdom Metazoa; phylum Chordata; class Aves; order Passeriformes; family Fringillidae; genus Haemorhous; species Haemorhous mexicanus. The sequence continues at coordinate 89,142,359 of NC_082381.1, forward strand.
AGCTGCTGGCCCTGCCCTGCTGCGGCTCCCCGAGCCTCCCGCTGGATTTGGCTGCCTGGGTGGATGTCAGAGCCCGGCCTGACCAGGCTGACAGCTGCTGGGCTCTGCTCTGCAGCTCCACAGCAGCTGGAAATGCTCCTGTCCCTGGGCCCGCTGGGAGCGGCAGCAGCTCTCATTAGCGAATTAACACTGGTTAATTACAGCAGCCAGGCCGAGCGAAGAGATGGGACTGCTGGTGGCATTTCCCTGGGGCTGCCGGGCACTGGCAGGAGCCAGGTGTGGTCTGGAGAGTGGGAGAGGCAGGGAAAACAACCTGTCTGTCCCTCCCTGGGAGGCTGGTCAGCCTGGCCCGAGGGGTTTGCTGCTATCTGGGGAGATAAGAGAGATAAGAACCGATGCAGGCTGAGGTCATCACTGAGTCCCAGGCTGGCAGGGGTGGGAAGGGACTTTAGGGCCATCCCATCCCATCCCTGACATGGGCAGGGACACCTTCCACTGTCCCAGGCTGCTCCAAGCCCCATCCAGCCTGGCCTTGGACACTCCCAGGGATCCAGGGACAGCCACAGCTGCTCTGGGCACCCTGGGCCAGGGCCTGCCCACCCTCCCAGCCAGCAATTCCTCATTCCCAATATCCCATCTGTGCCTGCCCTCTGGCCCTGGGAAGCCATTCCCTGGCTGCTGTCCCTCCATGCCTTGTGCCCAGTGCCTGTGCAGCTCTCCTGGAGCCCCTGGAGGCCCTGGCAGGGGCTCTGAGGTGTCCCTGGAGCCTTCTCTTGTGCAGGTGAGCAGCCCCAGCTGTGCCAGGCTGGCTCCAGAGCAGAGGGGCTCCAGCCCTGGCAGCATCTCCGTGCCCTCCTCTGCACTGGCTCCAGCAGCTCCAGGTCCTTGTGCTGTTGGAGCCAGGGCTGGGGCAGCTCTGCAGGTGGGCTCTCACCTGGGCACAGGGGCAGAATCCCTTCCCTTGGCCTGCCTCTCTCCCACTCCCATGGGATGCTGTGGGATCCTGTGGGATCCTGGCTCAGCTGGGGGGTGAGGCACAGCCGGGAGCACTCAAAGGCCCTCGTTCTGCTTGTGAGGAAAAACAGGGCTCTTTCTTCCCTTCCCCTCATATGCTGCGTTTTCCCTTTCAGTGCTTCGAGAGCTCTACTAATTATTAATAATTAGGCTGACGAGGCAAACTTGGTTTCTTTCCACTGCGTCTGCAGTGAGCCAAGGAGCTCAGCGTGGGAGCTCGCCTGGGTCCTGCCCACCCCCACCTGGGCTCAGCAGCCCGTGGGGTTCTGCTGACAGAACCGCAGCAGGGTTTGGTGGGAAGGGCCCCTGGGACCACCCAGCCCCACCACCACGAGCCTGGAGAGGCAGAGAGCTGAGCAGGGTGCTGGGGCTGGGTGCTGGAGCTGGGGCTGGGTTTTAGGGCTGGGTTTTGGGGCTGGGGCTGTGTCCTGGGGCTGGGGCTGTGTCCTGGGGCAGGGGCTGTGTCCTGGGGCTGGGTTTTGGGGCTGGGGCAGTATGTTGCACCACCATGAGGTGCCGAGATGGGTCTCACAGCCACCATGCACCATGTTAAAGCACAGCTATCCCAGCGCTTTCCCCTTTCCAGCAGGAGATTTTGGTTACTTTTATTTGTTTTGGTCACTTTTATTTGGTTTTTTTCTGATCAGGCTCTCTCCCAGAGTGCTCTGCAGAGACCAGGTGTGCAGCCCAGGCTGGGGAAGCTCAGGTGGTGGCCCAGAGGGAAAAGCCCCCCTGCTGCTGCAGACCCTGGTTGCTCAGTGGGTCCCAGACTGCCCTTGAGCCTTGCTGTGCTCCTCAGAGCCCCCAGCAGCTCCAGGGGCTTCAGCAGCACCTTCTCCCTGTCCATGGAGCACCTTCTCCATGGAGCACCTTCTCCCTGTCCATGGAGCACCTTCTCCCTGTCCATGGAGCACCTTCTCCCTGTCCATGGAGCACCTTCTCCCTCTCCATGGAGCACCTTCTCCCTCTCCATTGAGCACCTTCTCCCTCTCCATGGAGCACCTTCTCCCTGTCCATGGAGCACCTTCTCCCTCTCCATGGAGCACCTTCTCCCTGTCCATGGAGCACCTTCTCCCTGTCCATGGAGCACCTTCTCCCTGTCCATGGAGCACCTTCCCCCTCTCCATGGAGCACCTTCTCCCTGTCCATGGAGCACCTTCTCCCTGTCCATGGAGCACCTTCTCCCTCTCCATGGAGCACCTTCTCCCTGTCCATGGAGCACCTTCTCCCTCTCCATGAAGCACCTTCTCCCTCTCCATGGAGCACCTTCTCCCTGTCCATGAAGCACCTTCTCCCTCTCCATGGAGCACCTTCTCCCTGTCCATGGAGCACCTTCTCCCTCTCCATGGAGCACTTTCTCCATGGAGCACCTTCTCCCTCTCCATGGAACACCTTCTCCATGGAGCACCTTCTCCCTCTCCATGGAGCACCTTCTCCCTGTGCATGGAGCACCTTCTCCCTGTCCATGGAGCACCTTCTCCCTGTCCATGGAGCACCTTCTCCCTGTCCATGGAGCACCTTCTCCCTGTCCATGGAGCACCTTCTCCCTGTCCATGGAGCACCTTCTCCCTGTCCATGGAGCACCTTCTCCCTGTCCATGGAGCACCTTCTCCCTGTCCATGGAGCACCTTCTCCATGGAGCACCTTCTCCCTGTCCATGGAGCACCTTCTCCCTGTCCATGGAGCACCTTCTCCCTCTCCATGGAGCACCTTCTCCCTGTCCATGGAGCACCTTCTCCCTGTCCATGGAGCACCTTCTCCCTCTCCATGGAGCACCTTCTCCCTGTCCATGGAGCACCTTCTCCCTGTCCATGGAGCACCTTCTCCCTGTCCATGGAGCACCTTCTCCCTGTCCATGGAGCACCTTCTCCCTCTCCATGGAGCACCTTCTCCCTGTCCATGGAGCACCTTCTCCCTGTCCATGGAGCACCTTCTCCCTGTCCATGGAGCACCTTCTCCCTGTCCATGGAGCACCTTCTCCCTGTCCATGGAGCACCTTCTCCCTGTCCATGGAGCACCTTCTCCCTGTCCATGGAGCACCTTCTCCATGGAGCACCTTCTCCCTGTCCATGGAGCACCTTCTCCCTGTCCATGGAGCACCTTCTCCCTCTCCATGGAGCACCTTCTCCCTGTCCATGGAGCACCTTCTCCCTGTCCATGGAGCACCTTCTCCCTCTCCATGGAGCACCTTCTCCCTGTCCATGGAGCACCTTCTCCCTGTCCATGGAGCACCTTCTCCCTGTCCATGGAGCACCTTCTCCCTGTCCATGGAGCACCTTCTCCCTCTCCATGGAGCACCTTCTCCCTGTCCATGGAGCACCTTCTCCCTGTCCATGGAGCACCTTCTCCCTCTCCATGGAGCACCTTCTCCCTCTCCATGGAGCACCTTCTCCCTCTCCATGGAGCACCTTCTCCCTCTCCATGGAGCACCTTCTCCCTCTCCATGGAGCACCTTCTCCCTGTCCATGGCCTCACAGCTATGGCACCATGCTGGGTCACCTTCCTGCTCCTTCCCTGCCATCCCTCAGGATTTGCCCCCCTCCCTGTTCCCTTCCTCCCTTGCTTTCCCTCTCTGGTGCCTGCCCCGCTCCCTGACGGCTCCAGCCGCTTTCCCTGCTCAGTCCTTGCGTGCCGAAGCCAGCATTGGATAATTGCTGGGTTGAAAGGAGGCTGTAATTATTTCTGTTTCCCGACTGGAGGAGCAGGCAGCGCTTGCCAGACGGCTCGGTGGCTGCTGGCAGCCGCTCCTCGGAGGGTTTCCCTGCCCGCATCCTCTCTCTCGTGTGCCTTCCCTCCAGCTGTGCGCTGGCTCCCTCCCCGCCTCGCTGCTGCCCCGAGCGCCGCCTTCCTCATCCCGCCCCAGCCGTGGGCATTGCTCAGCCTTCAGGGCTCTCCCTGTGTTTTGGTGTTCCTGGAAACCTCTGCCAGGGCACAGGCCAGGCTGTGAACCCTCTGCCAGGGTAATGGAGCAGCTCTGCTCAGCAGGGCCTCTAACAGAGCCATCGTTCTGGCGTCAGGAACACACCTGGAGCACACCCACAGTGATTTTATTTCATTTCATTTTATTTTTTAAATTATTTTATTTAGTTTTACTTTTATTTTATTTTCATTTATTATTATTTTCTATTATTATTTCATTTATTATTATTTCATTTTAATTTATTTTGGTTTATTTTATTTTATTTTATTTTATTTTATTATTTTATTTTATTTTATTTTATTTTATTTTATTTTATTTTATTTTATTTTATTTTATTCTTTTTAATTATTTATTTTAATTATTACTTTATATTACTATTTCATTTTAATTATTGTTTTATTTTATTTTAATTTGTTTTGTTTTTAATTTTTATTTAATTTTATTTTAATTATTGTATAATATTATTTAATTTTAATTTTTATATTATTATTTCCTTTTAATTGCTTTATTTTATTTTTATTTATTTTGTTTAAGTTTTAAATTTATTTAATTTTAATAATTATTTTATACTATTATTTAATTTTAATTATTATCGTATTTTATTTTGATTGCTTTTGTTCTAATCTTTATTTTATTTTATTTTAATCATTATTTCATATTCTTTTAATTTTTATTTTATTTACTTTTATTTAATTTTTATTTTATATTATTATTTCGTTTTAATTATTGTTTTATTTTATTTTAATTTATTTATTTTAATTTTTATTTAATTTAATTTTATTTTAATTATTATTTTATCCTATTATTTAATTTTAATTTTTTTATTTCTTTTGTTTTAGTTTTTATTTAATTTAATTTTGTTTTGTTTTATTTTATTTTTTATTTTATTTTATTTTATTTTATTTTATTTTATTTTATTTTATTTCTTTTTATTTTATTTTATTTTATTTTATTTTATTTTCCTTTACTTTATTTTATTTTATTTTATTTTATTTTATTTTATTTTATTTTATTTTATTTTATTTTCCTTTACTTTATTTTATTTCAATGTTCCTCCGCGTGCAGCTCTGGGCCCAGTGGGTGACCTGGGCCCTCCCTGTGGAAGGTCACAGCCCCTGTGCACCCGGGAGGTCCCCCTGGCCCAGAGGGACCCTCGGGGGGTGGCACAGGGGTGAAGGTGGGGTGCAGCAAGGCGTCGGGGGAGTCTGGGGGCAGGATGGGGCCAGGCTCGGGCAGGAGAGGTGACCTTGTTCCTCTGGACTCACAGACAGCTGCAGGGAGAGGTGCTGCTGCAGGGAGAGGTGCTGCTGCTGCAGGGAGAGGTGGTGCTGCTGCAGGGAGAGGTGGCGCTGCTGCAGGGAGAGGTGCTGCTGCTGCAGGGAGAGGTGCTGCTGCTGCAGGGAGAGGTGCTGCTGCAGGGAGAGGTGCTGCTGCTGCAGGGAGAGGTGCTGCTGCAGGGAAGGTGGTGCTGCAGGGAGAGGTGCTGCTGCTGCAGGGAGAGGTGGTGCTGCTGCAGGGAAGGTGCTGCTGCTGCAGGGAGAGGTGCTGCTGCAGGGAGAGGTGGTGCTGCTGCAGGGAAGGTGCTGCTGCTGCAGGGAGAGGTGGTGCTGCTGCAGGGAAGGTGCTGCTGCTGCAGGGAGAGGTGCTGCTGCTGCAGGGAGAGGTGCTGCTGCTGCAGGGAGAGGTGGTGCTGCTGCAGGGAGAGGTGGTGCTGCTGCAGGGAAGGTTGTGCTGCTGCAGGGAGAGGTGCTGCTGCAGGGAGAGGTGCTGCTGTTGCAGGGAGAGGTGCTGCTGCTGCAGGGAGAGGTGCTGCTGCTGCAGGGAGAGGTGCTGCTGCAGGGAGAGGTGCTGCTGCTGCAGGGAGAGGTGCTGCTGCTGCAGGGAGAGGTGCTGCTGCAGGGAGAGGTGCTGCTGCAGGGAGAGGTGCTGCTGCTGCAGGGAGAGGTGCTGCTGCTGCAGGGAAGGTGCTGCTGCTGCAGGGAGAGGTGCTGCTGCTGCAGGGAGAGGTGGTGCTGCTGCAGGGAGAGGTGGTGCTGCTGCAGGGAGAGGTGGTGCTGCTGCAGGGAAGGTGCTGCTGCTGCAGGGAAGGTGCTGCTGCTGCAGGGAGAGGTGCTGCTGCTGCAGGGAGAGGTGCTGCTGCTGCAGGGAAGGTGGTGCTGCTGCAGGGAGAGGTGCTGCTGCTGCAGGGAGAGGTGGTGCCTCAGGGAAGGTGGTGCTGCTGCAGGGAGAGGTGGTGCTGCTGCAGGGAAGGTGCTGCTGCTGCAGGGAGAGGTGCTGCTGCTGCAGGGAGAGGTGCTGCTGCTGCAGGGAAGGTGCTGCTGCTGCAGGGAGAGGTGCTGCTGCTGCAGGGAGAGGTGGTGCTGCTGCAGGGAGAGGTGGTGCCTCAGGGAAGGTGGTGCTGCTGCAGGGAGCCCCGTGCTGATCGTCCGGAGAAGCCCAACTGTTCCCTCCGGATTCAGACCCTCTGTTCCCTTCTGCTCCCAAGTGAGGGGGAAACCACAGCGGGAATCTGAAGTGCTTTCAGAGCCCCGAGCTGTCCTGCCCCAGCTGGAGCAGCTGTGAGAAATGGTCCCCTGGCCACGGCCCCCTCTGCACGGCCACCTGCCGCCAGACAAGGGCGTTGTGCCAGGACGATCCCCCGCAGGGGATGCTCTGGCTGGTCCCAGCAGATGTTGGTTTACCTGCAGAGGCGAGGCTCTGCCCCTCTGTGCTGCCAGCAGGCTCCTCCCAAAGCCTTGGCAGCTTCTGAGAGACTCCTCGGCTGCTCAGGGGAGCTGCTGGCACAGCCCAAAGGCAGAGAGCTCTGGGGTCTGCCCCTGGGCTCCAGAGCCAAAGGCAGAGAGCTCTGGGATCTGGGGATTTGGGCTCCAGAGCCAAAGGCAGAGAGCTCTGGGGTCTGCCCCTGGGCTCCAGAGCCAAAGGCAGAGAGCCCTGGGATCTGGGGATTTGGGCTCCAGAGCCAAAGGCAGAAAGCTCCGGGATCTGGGATCTGGGGATTTGGGCTCCAGAGCCAAAGGCAGAGAGCTCTGGGATCTGGGGATCTGGGCTCCAGAGCCAAAGGCAGAGAGCTCTGGGGATCTGGGATCTGGGCTCCAGAGCCAAAGGCAGAGAGCTCCGGGATCTGGGGATCTGGGACTGGGCTCCAGAGCCAAAGGCAGAGAGCTCTGGGATCTGGGCCTGGGCTCCAGAGCCAAACGCAGAGAGCCCTGGGATCTGGGGATTTGGGCTCCAGAGCCAAAGGCAGAGAGCCCTGGGATCTGGGATTTGGGCTCCAGAGCCAAATGCAGAGAGCTCTGGGATCTGAGATCTGGGCTCCAGAGCCAAAGGCAGAGAGCTCTGGGGATCTGGGATCTGGGCTCCAGAGCCAAAGGCAGAGAGCTCTGGGATCTGGGATCTGGGCTCCAGAGCCAAAGGCAGAGAGCTCTGGGGATCTGGGATCTGGGCTCCAGAGCCAAAGGCAGAGAGCTCTGGGATCTGGGATCTGGGCTCCAGACATGGCTCGGTTGCTGCCACTGCTCACCCAGCTCCTCTTGGGTCCACTCGCCCCAGTTACAGCTCCTCAGTGGGGGAGAAAACAAACTTTATATCCTTCATATAATTCAGCTATAATTTCAGAAAGCCCAGGATGGCATCCTGGGGCTGCTGTGGGACCCGAGTTCGGGGTTGCTGCATTCTCACGGACACTTCTGAAGGCTTTTTGCAAAAATCTCCCTGTTTGGCCAAGCAGCTCTGGATGTTATAGCCTGGAAAGCTCCATGGCCCTCTCAGCTGCCCGGCAGGGAGGGTTTGCACCCTCATTTCTGTGCTGGTTTTGCCGTGTGGTTTACCTGGGCAGTCACTGACGCGACACGCTGTGCAGCCACGGCAAATCGCTCAGTAATGTTCCCAAGAAAATTTTTAAAAAGAAAAACAAAAGGGCAGCAAAGGGGAAAGGAAGAATTACCGATCTTGGCGTCTTACAAATGGAAAAGGGAAAGTTAAGCAGCTGAAAAATGCTGGTGGTGCTGCATGCCTTGGGAGGGGATAACTGATGATGCTCTGAAAGGTCACGGTTTTGCTCGTAGTCAGCCTTCAGCGAGCTGTAATGTGGGCAGGGCACGGGCAGCACTGGCATCAAATGAATCCTCTCCTCTCCTCTCCGAGCCTCTCCTCTCCGAACCTCTCCTCTCCTGGGAGGTGTGGGGCAGGCCAGGGCCGTGGGGTGCTCAGGCTCTGCCCCACAGCCTGTCCTGGTGCTGGGACAGCAGGGGACATGGGACACGGTGCTGTGCCACCAGCCCTGCCCTTCGGCATTGTCTCAGGACACCACGGAAGGGAAGCGAGGCAAGGGCTGAAAAATGTAGCAGTGCCAATTTTTTAATCTCAAGGAAAAGAGCCCTTCTGCTTTGATAGGCATCTCTGGGCTGCGCTTCTCTACGCTGCTTGGAAGGTCCATTGACTTCTCAGCCCGTTTAAAACATTTTATTTCTCTGTCTGTGTGTGCTCAGGTTTATTTTCACCCTGTGTGGTGCTGAAGCACCGGGCTCAGAGGGACACCCCTTGGAAGGTCCATTGACTTCTCAGCCCGTTTAAAACATTTTATTTCTCTGTGTGTGCTCAGGTTTATTTTCACCCTGTGTGGTGCTGAAGCACCAGGCTCAGAGGGACACCCCTTGGAAGGTCCATTGACTTCTCAGCCCAGGCAGAGAGCTCTGGGATCTGGGATCTGGGACTGGGCTCCAGAGCCAAAGGCAGAGAGCTTTTTAAACTCATGTTTAAAACATTTTATTTCTCTGTCTGTGCGTGTGCTCAGGTTTATTTCCGCCCTGTGTGGTGTTGAAGCACCGGGCTCAGCGGGACACCCCTTGGAAGGTCCATTGACTTCTCAGCCCGTTTAAAACATTTTATTTCTCTGTCTGTGTGTGCTCAGGTTTATTTTCGCCCTGTGTCACGTTGAAGAGCCGGGCTCAGAGGGACACCCCTTGGAAGGTCCATTGACTTCTCAGCCCGTTTAAAACATTTTATTTCTCTGTCTGTGCTCAGGTTTATTTCCACCCTGTGTGGTGCTGAAGCGCCGGGCTCAGAGCTCCCCAGTCTCCCGTGGGTAACAATGAGGCGCCCCATCTCCCAAGGCGTTTCCGACCTGGAGGCCCTGCGGCATTCCCGGCTTTCCGAGTGACGGGGGCGGAGGAGCGGGAAGAGCGCGATGGCCGAGAAGTGCGACTGCCTGGCCAGCATGTACGGCTACGACCTGGGCTGCCGCTTCGTCAACTTCCGCCCGCTGGGCTTCGGGGCCAACGGGCTGGTGCTGTCGGCGCTGGACAGCCGCAGCTGCCGCAAGGTGGCCGTCAAAAAGCTGACGCTGGGCGATGCGCGCAGCGTGAAGCACGCCTTCCGTGAGATCAAGATCATCCGCCGCCTCGAGCACGAGAACATCGTCAAGGTCTACGAGGTGCTGGGCCCCAAGGGCGCCCGCCTGCGCGGGGATTTCTTCAAGTTCAACGTGGTGTACATCGTGCAGGAGTACATGGAGACGGACCTGGCGCGGCTGCTGGAGCAGGGCAAGCTGGCCGAGGAGCACGCCAAGCTCTTCATGTACCAGCTGCTGCGCGGGCTCAAGTACATCCACTCGGCCAACGTGCTGCACCGCGACCTCAAGCCGGCCAACATCTTCATCAGCACCGAGGACCTGGTGCTGAAGATCGGCGACTTCGGCCTGGCCAGGATCGTGGATCAGCACTACTCGCACAAGGTGGGCAGCGCTTGGCGGGGGATGCGCTGGGCCGTGGTGGATCCTCCAGGGGAACTGGTCCTGGAGCCTCTTTGGGCAGCTGTGAGCCCTGCCGGGTGGTCACTGCTGGTGGCCGCTCTGCCCCAAGCCATGACACGTGTCCAGGGATTCGAAGTTTGGGTGGGAGGGATGTTTAAAGCTCGTTCGGTCCAACCCCCCTAGCAACGAGCAGGGACACCTTCCACTAGATGGGATTGCTCAGAGCCCTGTCCAGCCTGGCCTTCCGTGTTTTCTGGGCACAGCCCGTGTGCTGAGCTCTGCCTGAGTCCCCAGGGCTCAGCAAAGAGGGCACGGGAAGGGTTTAAGGGCCCTTCAGCTGCCTTGCATTGCTTTACACTGCGTGTATCCAGCACACGCTCAGGCACTTTGCTCTGTCTCAGCAGTGGACTGTGGGGAGGCGTGTGTTTGCTGGCTTTACCCCAATGACTAAGCTCTGTGTTCCTTGCTCTGCTGCTGTTAAAAAGCACAAGCTGCTGGGAGCACATGGAGAGGGGACCTGGCACCTCCACACCCACTCTGCTGGGCTCTGTCCTCGCTTCGGTGCCAACCAGCTTCTTAAAAACCCGATTTCGTTTGATTTACATTCATTTAACGTAGGGAGAGAGGAGTGGACCTTTGAGGCTCAGCCAAGTCCTTTATCTGAGCTCCGGATCCAAATGACACACGAGGTTCTCTGCTGTTTGGCACTCAGGGTATCATGGAGGAGCAGCAACGAGCGCGGCCGGGGCAGCGCTGACGGCGGGCAGGCAGCGTGCGAGGGAGGGATAACGGGTGAGAAGGCTCTGTAACACACAGTCCTGGTGCCAATGGATCCTGAACAGAGCTGCAGATGTGAAGTGCAGCCCAGCCTTCCAGGCTGGAGCTCCTGAGCAGTGCAGGAACGTGGTGGAGGCTCCATCAGCCCGTGGCTCCTCGTGTTCCTGAGAGAACACAAAGCCACGGTGTGGTCTGCAGCTGGCTTCTGGTTGCAGTCAGTGTTTGGTGTGGTGAGATGAGGCAGAATCTGTTTTCTGGATGTGTCTGTGGGCCCCATGGATCTGCTGTTGCCCAGCAGATTTACAGATTTAAATGCACTCTTGCATTTACCAGCGGGCTCCTGCCCGTTGCTCTGGGAAGGGAGGCGTGGAAGGGGAGGCAGCAGAGGATGGCAAAAAGACAGTCTTATGATCCTGAGCTGATTTATTCTGGATATCAGTCTGGGCTGTGGGGAAAAACAGAGCCTGGGGAAAAGGAATGAGGCTGCAGGAAGCAAGCACAGGGTCCCTGTCACTCTGCCTGCCCTTTCTGTGCTCCCTTCCTCACTCATTATTTATGGCCCAGGAAGAGGCTCCCGGCTCTTCAAACATGTGATTTGTTTGTTTAAAGTCAGGTAACTCCCACAGAAAACCCCTGCAAACAAGGCAGGCTACATGAACACAGAAAGTCTCTGATTTAAGGAACATCGTGCTGTCAGGGACTCAGGGATCAGGGTAGGAATCATCTGTTCGTGTCTGCTGCAGAATTATTGTTATTTCTGTGCAATTCCCTGTTGTCTCAATAACAGCCAGTGCAGTGGAAGGAGCTGTCAAGGGCTGCAGCTTCATGCTGGTGTTTAACTCTGCCAGATGCCACTGTAAATCCAGTTCCTCACGGGGTGGGAGGCTGGAGCATCCGTGCAGAGAAGCCCGTCTGAGTGTGCAGGGAAAGCTGGATGCTGCTCGGGAAGCAGCAGGTAATGCCAGCTGCTGGGCATCCCTGGTGGTGGCAGGGCTGGGTTTGCCAGGGCTGGTGCCAGGCCCTGCAGAGGCAGGGCTACAGCAGGATGGGGTGTGGGTCAGCCCTGCCTTTGATGTCCAGCACTTCAGAGATGGCTCAGAGAAATCAATTCCTTTCGCTGCGTCTCTTTCAAGCTCCGCTCTCCCACAAGGCTCCCTCAGACTGATGAGCTCCGTGCTCTGGCAGGAGGCAGCAGCAGGAGGCAGAGCATCCTGAGTCTGAGGCTGCAGAGCCTCCACCCTGGGGACACCCTGATGCCCTAGGATTTTAGCTTTTATATTTTCCAAATCCTGTACTGCTTTAGTGCATTGCTCTAAACTCCATGCAGAGTGTTAGGTGCTGGCTTCACATTTTGGGCAGGCAGAACAATCCCTCTGGCCTGAGATCCAAGGATACCCTACCTCAGTCCCCTGAAAAGTACAAACAAAAGTTTGGGGGGAGCAAACTAGGAGCGTGTGACTTCATTACCTGGAGCTGTATTGGAGGATTAACCTCTGATACATAAACAGACAAAACTTATAATTGTGTGAAAACCTCTTCACCATCATGCACCTTGGGCGAGGCCTCTTTGGCTGCCCCAGGTGTAGCTGTTGAGGACCTTTAATAATCACCCACTTCATTCCCTCAGTCTTGCCCAGCCTCTGTTCCAGGCAGCCACTCCAAGGCATCAGCCTGGGCAGGGCAGGGACCCTCACAGGGACCCTCACAGCCCAGCCCGTGCTCAGCAGAGGTGCCCACGAGCAGGTGGAATCCTCCTGCACCCTTTGGGCAATTAACCAAAGACCCAGCAGATCCAAACTCCTGAAGGCAGCACAGAGCTGCACCTCTGTCCTCACGGTTTCCTGAGAGCTCTTTGTCACCTTGTGGATTTTTTTCCTCTTGGCATGTTTTGTGTCTAGAATGTGCTTACACTGACGGCTGGGCTCTGCTAACAGGAACAATTGCAGGTTGTGGTGTTATTTGTCTCAAAGGTCACACCTCTCCTGACCTGATGTTTCTCAAACCCCAAACCATCCTGCTGAGTGTTAAAATGGCAAATATGAGCCACGCTGGATTGTGAGCAGAATTTTAAACACAGCTTGGAATACACAGACCACCCGCAGAGAGCCCTTGCCTGGCAGGATGTCGTTTATGTGACCTTCCTCAGCCAAAAGTTGAGTTGGGATAACGTGGTGGGAAAGGGAGAGATGCTGAGCTGGGATAACGTGGTGGGAAAGGGGAGAGCTCCCCAGCCCTGGGGGATGCTGAGCTGGGATAACGTGGTGGGAGGGGGAGAGATGCTGAGCTGGGATAACGTGGTGGGAAAGGGGAAAGATGCTGAGCTGGGATAACGTGGTGGGAAGAGGAGAACCCCCCAGCCCTGGGGGATGCTGAGCTGGGATAACGTGGTGGGAAAGGGAGAGCCCCCCAGCCCTGGGGGATGCTGAGCTGGGATAACGTGGTGGGAGGGGGAGAGCCTCCCAGCTCTGGGGAATGCTGAGTTGGGATGATGTGGTGGGAAGGGGAGAGATGCTGAGCTGGGATAACGTGGTGGAAGGGGAGAGATGCTGAGCTGGAATAACGTGGTGGGAAAGGGAGAGCTCCCCAGCCCTGGGGGATGCTGAGCTGGGATAACGTGGTGGGAAAGGGAGAGCTCCCCAGCCCTGGGGAATGCTGAGCTGGGATAAGGTGGTGGGAAAGGGGAGAGATGCTGAGCTGGGATAACGTGGTGGGAAGGGGAGAGCTCCTCAGCCCTGGGGGATGCTGAGTTGGGATAACGTAGTGGGAAAGGGGAGAGATGCTGAGCTGGGATAACGTGGTGGGAAAGGGGAGAGATGCTGAGCTGGGATAACGTGGTGGGAAAGGGGAGAGCTCCCCAGCCCTGGGGAATGCTGAGTTGGGATAATGTGGTGGGAAGGGGAGAGATGCTGAGCTGGGATAACGTGGTGGAAGTGGAGAGATGCTGAGCTGGGATAACGTGGTGGGAAAGGGGAGAGCTCCCCAGCCCTGGGGGATGCTGAGCTGGGATAACGTGGTGGGAAGAGGAGAACCTCCCAGCCCTGGGGGATGCTGAGCTGGGATAACGTGGTGGGAAGGGGAGAGCTCCCCAGCCCTGGGGGATGCTGAGCTGGGATAACGTAGTGGGAAGGGGAGAGATGCTGAGCTGGGATAACGTGGTGGGAAAGGGGAGAGCTCCCCAGCCCTGGTGGATGCTGAGCTGGGATAACGTAGTGGGAAGGGGAGACCTCCCCAGCCCTGGGGGATGTCCTGAGGCACAGTGAGCAGCTGGCCTCCCCAGCAGCGAAGCAGAGCAGCTTTGGCTCAGTCTCTCCCACCACTTGGCTGTTTTTGCTGCTCATACCTTTCTCCATGTGGTAAGAGCAGCATGGGGACATCCCTCTGTCTGAAACTTCTCCAGAGGGAACAAAAGGGATTTCCAGCTGCCAAGGTCGCATCCAGGTCTCGGTCTGCACCTTCCCAGGCTGCTCAGGCCTGACAAGTTTAGCCCTGTCTCAGACAGGTGAGGTTCTAGGCTCAGGTACTTGCAGACATCTCTTTAGGGCACAGAGTAGCAGGTGTAGCAGGAGAGATCCCTCAGGAGCTGCTCCTGCTCATCCATGTCTCTCTCTCATCCTGTCTCTTCCCCAAAGCTCTCGCCGCCCAGCTGTGCAGGCTCCTCACTTTTCCACCATGCTGCTCATTATCCCTGGGAGTTTATCCCTGGAACATTTCCACACTATTGCCTTTTACCTGCAGCTGCTGTTTGTGGTTTGAACACCTTGGTGCCCAAATTGTGAGAGAAGGGGGGTTGGAGGTGAAGGAAGGAGCATTCCCAGCCTCCACGAGGTCCCTGTCTTGTGCAGGACAGGCAAAGCTGAGCATTGCCTGCTCACAACCCTTCATTCCCTTGGGAAATGCATTCATCCCACCTTCCCCACCGGAATCCTCTTTGATGCTCCCTCTGTCTGCAGCTGGGAGGCCCTGCCTGCCCCCACGATGCTGTCCTGTGTGTCTGCAGAGGCTCCTGGGCCGGCTGCCCACCTCCCATCCATCCACCCATCATCCATCCACCCATCCATCCATCCATCCATCCATCCATCATCCATCCATCCATCCATCCGTCATCCATCCATCCCTCCATCCATCCATCCCTCAATCCATCCATCCATCTATCCATCCATCAATCCATCCATCCATCCATCCATCATCCATCCATCATCCATCCATCCCTCCATCCATCCATCATCCATCCATTCCTCCATCCATCCATCCATCCATCCACCCATCATCCATCCAT